>NC_056731.1:636059538-636359538 GCF_019279795.1 Protopterus annectens
AGGTGGTAAAAGGGGGAACCTTTTTCAAACTTAAAAAAAGAATTTTCCTTTTCCAAATTTTTCAACTTTTTTCCTTTCTCATCAGTCTTCCAGTGAGAGGATCCTACATACATTAGATGTGCACAGGATCCTACATACATTAGATGTGCACAGGCAACTCTTATATTACTTTGATAAAACCAAACCAATTCAGAAATCTTGACCGCCCATTTGTTTCCGATCACCAAGGGTGCTGGGCCAGCCTGTTTCCAAGCAGACTATTTCCAAAACTATTTCCTTCTGTTGTGTAGCTCATGGAAAGAATCTCCTCTCACCTATTAGGGCACATTCCACTAGAGCATTGTCTTCCTCTGGTGCTTTCTTTAAAGGCTTGAACACTTGCTCTAGCCTGGAATCCGCTACCTGGTCTTCTGTTTATACCTTCATGAAACATTAAGTTAGATGGCATTTCCAGGTCTAGAGTTGGTTTTGCCAGGGCTATTCTGTAAGGGTTTGTGGAGAATGTTTCTGCCCCTCCACCCAATTCTTCTGCATGAGCTTTGGTCTTCTCCCTTAAGTTATTAATACTGAAGCATATGAATAGAAGGACATAGAAGAGTGTAAAATCTTACCAGAACCATACATATCCTCTTCTATATGCTGCAGTATTGCTTCCCCCCTGCCCTTCACCCTGATGCTTGCCTGGCTTCTGGTGGCATTTTCCTCGCTAGGATCAGACTGGTGCTTTTTGCAGTGTCCAGTTCTGAGGTCTGGTCCGCTTTTATACTTGACATCACTTTGACCGATATACGTTTTGATTTTGTGCAACATCACTCATACCTCACAGTAGAATTAGACTTTTGTATACTGGCCGGACATGCGAGTCAGCCAGTGGTCTGTCTCTCATGTTATGAATACTGCAACATATAGAAGAAAAGGACATCTATGGCTATAGTAAGACTTTACACAACTATTCTTAAGCATGTAAATCCACATAGCACTGACAGCTATTCTATCTAGTGTTGAATCTCCAAATTGATTTAACATTGTTCCTAAAACAAAAACACATGAAGACACAAGATGGCTGCTTACTATTTAAATTGATGTCAGAAACTGGCTAGTGACTATACTGATGTCCTTCCATATCACTGTTGCAGTATTCTTCACTAAAGGGATCCTTAGCCAAGGGTAGTCCAACATCCTGCCAGTATACCAGAGCCTTGGGTTTTCAAGGACGTCGTACATCACATGTATCATCCCCGCTCACAGCGTAGGGCATAAAGATGTACGGATCTCCAGTGTCTTTACTTCAAATGCCATCTTCGATCATCTTTCTGAAAGCTCATTCATTTGTGCTGGTTAGCAAGCCGATTTCAGGTAAGTGCCCATTGTGGTTTTCTTATCTTATTTTCTTTTGGTATGTGAGGTTACATGTCATTCAGAAAGGGGAAGTGTCAGTGTGGGAGACAAATTCCCTGTAAGGACCATCCCGAACAGTCTTTTTTTTATTTTATTTTATTTTTTTGGGTGCATCTCACGAACATACTACATGCTAGATTTGTCGAGCGTTTGTCCCCAAGACCCATCATAGTAGTCTCTCTCCTCTTGTCTGTCTACCTTGGATAATCAACATCTTAAGTTGTTGTTCCAGGGTGCAATGGTGGAATCGTCCCTTCCCTGAGGGTCAGCTGTCTGCCAAGAAGACCAAAAAGGTTAGGTTGGATTCGGCTGCTGTACTGCCTTCCCTGGACATCTCTCTCAAGGCTGGTGAAAGTCCGGCAGATTGTTCAGTTGTTTCATTGGATTCCTGTGCCATGACCACGTTGGAGACCAGCATGGAGTTGGCTTCTCACTCATCCTCAGAGGCTCTGCAGACATCCGTTTAGGGGAAACGGCTGATATCTAAGGGACTGAGGGGCAGATTCTTGTTCAGGAGGCTATTCCCATACATTGATTGTTGGCAAGGGTTCAAACCTTCCAAGATCTTTAGAGCTGACGTCCCTCAAAAGAAAAAGCAGAAAACTAAACACATTTCCTCTGCTCCCAAAGATCCTCAGCGTGAATGGTAGAATTTTGCACTGGGGTTTGTAAATACACTCATGGTCTTGAAGCCTCCCCAGGGAGTTTCTCCTCCTGCTACCCCTTGGTCTTCTACTCCACTTAAGAGGCCTAGTGAGCAGGACTGTTATGATGAGGACTCTGGGGAAGAGTCCTTGGCTTACTCCTCACATATTCCTTCTCAATTGGACTATGGTTAGCCCAGAATTTCCATTTGAGAAACTTTCTTTTGGGGATACTATCTCTCGTATGATGGAATTCTTTAAATGGGACAGTGCTCAGGTTTCTGAAATTCCAAAGCAGTATTATGAACTCCTTCAGATGAAGTCCCCCAAGCCCTCTGCTGTCCCTCTGGTCCTAGCTGCCCTGTTAAACACTTTCTGCAGCTTCAGGCTCCTGATTCCTACCTCCAGCCCCTAAAAAGCCTCATAGGATTTAGAAAGTGTCTGAAGATTGTAAGCTTTTCTACAAATGTCCTTGTGACTCCTCTGTGTCCGTCTCCTCTGACAAACCTTCCTAAGCTTTTGTCTTCCACTAAATTGCTTCCTTCTGGCAAAGACAGTAGGGCCATGAAACGGCTAGGCAAATAAGATGTATAATGCTGCCACCCTGGCCTTTCAGGCTATTAATTATCAAACCCATATGACCAGGTATGTCTGACCTCTTCTTTCTCAGGCCTATCAGGTTATCTCTGACCTTCCTGATTCTGAGTGAAAGGTTTTGACCCTATCCTCACTTGTCTACTCTTCAACTGGCACTATGAGTGATAATTTCAATCCCTTTTAGGCACCTTTTTTTCTGAGGACATTCATCGGGTTCTTCAGAAGGCCAGGAAATCCTGTGTGTCCAAATGGAAGAGATTTTCTATCTAGTGCTTGCTCGTAATGAGGATCCTCTTTCTGTGGAGTATAATCTGGTTCTGTTTGTATGAATTACTCCATGCTGGGTAAACATATTCTCCAGTTAAAGCTCGCCTTTCAGCTATTTCTGCTTGTCTGCCTTTGTCTCCTCCTCTGCCCAATAGGTTTGAAGCCAAACAATTTCTTAAAGGTGTCCTTCATTAGATCCCCCAGGAAACCTATTCCTCCTTCCTGTGACCTTAATTTTGTTCTTGAACTCCCTTTGAGTCTGCAACTTCAGCTTCCTTGCAGCATTGTACATAGAAGACTGCTTCTTTTGGCCCTTTCTTCAGTTGTGTGTGTGCCCCCTTATGGCTGTTCCTCCTTATTTAGTTTTTCATAAGGACAGGGTGTCTTTGTACTAATCCTTTTATGCCCAAGGTGGTTAACGAATTGTCTCTTAATGTACTAATTTGCCCATGTTTTTAACTTGCAAATGGGAGTAAAAAGCCTAGATCAAATAAACTACTGTGCACCATTAAAATATATTGATACTGAAAAAACAAGGAAGCGGGCAAAACGTTTACATGGCTCAATAAAATAAAATGGTACTTTAATGGTTAATACCGATTAGCGATGTTCTTCGTGTTTCACTGTTGCAGTCATCACATTTGGGGTTATCTGTTTGCGGTAGCCCTCAGTCGACCTGATTATCAAAGTCTTGGGTCCTGCATCGGTTGCTGTCTCATCTTCCATGATGTTTGGTAGTCGGGGGTATAAAGCATGCAGCCGCCGTCATTACATCAGTCTTTCTTGACGTCCAGTGCCGGAAGCAGAAGCAGTTCGATAGTGCCGGTCGGCCGACTCCTGAAATTTTTATTTTCGAGTTTCAGAACCAAAGTCTTCTACTAAAGCTAAGTACCCCGTTGGGGAAACTTTTTCTTGCTCCTCACCGATGTCAGTAAAAGTTAATAATTGTATTTCTTGTGGAAAGCAAATACCTCAAAGATTTTCATTCGTACTGTATTCCTTGCCTAGGCCCTGACCATGACGTACCTTGCTGTCGGTTTTGTGCTTGCTTTAATCAGCGCACTATCTGTCTGTATATTTTCGCCTCTAAATATTTTGGTTCTCTGTTTAATTATCCAGAAATGTCGGTTAGCCATCCGACTACCCGGATTTTGAAAAAAATGCAAAGATAAAGACAGAGATAGGCCGCCAAGATCCAAGACTGCCGACGACGCTTCTTCTAAGCCAGTCGCCAGCGCTCCTCTACTCAGTGAGGTGCTTTTGCAGCCCTTGATACCTGCTACTTATGATTCGCAGGCTTCTACTGAGACCCATTTGGAGTCTGGTATGCCATGAGATGCTTCAACTATGGAACGCACGGATGTCTCTACCTTGGATGGGTCCGGAGCCACTGTGCAAGCACCGGTTTCTGATGGTGTATTCAGGCCTACTGACTTGCGTATTAAACCAATGCCATCTTCTTCAAGGCCTAAATCTCGAACCATGCCTAAAAAATCTACACCCAGACCGCATGGTCAGGCCTCTATGCCTAAAAAACAAATAAGAATGGCTGAAGGGGTAGTGTGAATGGTAGTCCCTTGTTTATTACTTTAATCAGAGAAGCCAACCTACCCCTCTAAGAGACCTAGGACTGAAGTCATTTATGAATCTTCTGATCAGGATTCTGAAATTTCTGTTTCCTCTGGTGATCTGGATTTATCCTTCTCTGCCTATGAGGATTCTGATGCAGAGGACTCTATTCCCTCTGCTTCCCATCCAGAAGATTTCTCTTTTGGTGAAACCTTACATACTCTAAGGACGCATTTTCGCTGGGAAAGACAGAATTTTTCTGATTCAAAAAGAGGCTTAGGGATTTTTTACTCCTGCCTCAGCATAGGCCTTTAGCTATTCCTCCTGTACTAGACATTGCTGATGATGCTTTTTTGGAATTTAGTTTGGCCCCTGATTCTTTGCCTCCTGCTCCCAGAAAACCTGACTGATATTATAGGGTTTCTGACTCACAAGTTTCTCTAAAAATCCTACTGCGGATCCTGAGACTATTTCACAGGGACCCAAGGGCATTGCCAAAAATCCTACCCTTTCTGATACAGACTTCAGGGCACTGGGTAGATGGGGTAAGAAGGTATACACTTCTGCAACCTTGGCTATTAGGGCGGTAAACTGCCAGTTTCATATGTTAAAGTATCAGCAACATGTTGTTGGATTGCTTAAACAGAAAATGATGTTGATTCCTGACTGTGCGGAAAATAAAGAATTACAGGATTTATTGCATTCTGCTGAACAGGTTGGAAAACATACTTTGCAATGTGGATTTGATTCATTAGAGGCCTCTTGCAGGGCTGCTGTTATTGGGTTTGTGCTCAGAAGGCATGCTTGGCTTAAGGAGCAGTCTTTGCCTGATCATGTTTATTTTGGTGGTTAGATGGGATAGGTAGAGCTGCAAAGGGAGACATGGTAGAGCAGAGGACAAGGAAGCGAAAAGCAGTTAGTCAGGCTTATTACAAGAGCATAGCCAGTGGTTGGAGAGGAAATGTTTAAGGTTAGTTTGAATAGTGGGAGAGATGTAAGAGCTGTTAGGTCAGTTGGTAGAGATTCCATATTTTACCAACAAAGTTAGAAAAAGAGAGTCTCCTGCAGAGTTATTAGATAAAGAAGTTTGCATCAGCATTTTTTAGTTTTTCAGGTTATAGTATGGTGTTATGAGGGTAGAGAGAGTGGGGGTATTGTTAGGTTGATAAAGGACGCCTAGTTGTTTTAGGTTTTGACAGTGATGAGTCCTATATGGTGAGTTAGTGGAATCTGGCAATGTTGTTATAAGATCTAGCTAGTTTGTTATGATTATTTTGGGACAGGTTAGTATAGATGGGGGAGGCATATAAAAGGGTAGAGATTAAGTGAGTTCTTGCTATTGTAGATCTGGCTAGAGGTGTTAGAAATTGTTTAATTCCTATATAGGATCCTTTTGTTGGTAGATTTTATTATAGTGTTAATGTGAGTGTTAAATTTAAGTTGATTATCTATTGTGATTCCTAGGAGTTTGGTGGTAGTGTCGGGAGAAATGATGGTACCATTGTTGGATTACAATGTAAAATGAAGAGGGGGAGATGAGTGTGAGGGTGTAAATAGCAATAGTTTGGTTTTTTTAGGGTTGAGGAGAAGACAATGGTTAGAGAACCATTTTTCTATTGTGGTGAAGGATTTTTGTGTGAGAGAATGTAGGTCAGTTTGGGATTGTGCTGAGCAAATAATTGTGTAGTCGTCGGCGTATTGAATGCAGGTAGAGAAGGGAATAGAGAGATGAAGGTCATTGATAAAAATGGAGAATAAAAGTGGGCCTAAGATAGAGCCCTGTGGGACACCTAAGGAAGTAGGTAGGAGTTCAGAAAGATGATTCTGCCAGAGAACTGCTTGTTTACGATTATCCAGGTAGGATGTGAACCAGTTCAAGGCGGATTTATCAAGAGATAGGGACTTCAGGAGGTGGAGTAGAAGTTTATGGTTGACCATATCAAAGGCTTTAGAAAGATCTACAAAGAGTGCTGACGACAGGAAATTGTTTCGATTTTTGTTGATACAGTTGTTAAAAGAAAGTAGGGCTGTGGTAGTACTGTGGTAAGGACGAAAGCCATGTTGACAGTACACTAAGAGATTGTGGTGGAGTAGGTGGGTAATTGTTTATGGATGCATTTCTCCATTATTTTAGCAAGAGGAGACAGAAGGGCTATGGGACGGTAGTCTGAGTATTCAGTAGAGTCACCACCTTTGTGAAGGGGAATGTGAGATTTTCCAGATTGATGGAATAGTGCATTCCTTAATTGTTCTGTTAATCAATATAGAGATTGGGTAGGCAATGGCTGAGGCTCCTAGTTGTAGGTATTCCCCAGGTAATTTGTCAGCTGAGGGGGTAGAAGGTTTAAGTTTTTGAAGTAAGGAGGAGATGAAGGAGGTGGGTATTGGTTCTAGGTGGAAAGGAGGGTGGTGGGGCTTGTAGCGGGCAAGTTAGCAGTGTCAGGATATTGTTGATTTGCTAAGTTTTGTACAGCTGTGGTAAAGAAGGTATTAAAGGCATTTGCTGTTTTTGTAGGGTCATCAGAGTTGCTGCCAAGTGGAGTTGGTGTTACTACTTTACCTGGGGATATTAGCCTGTTAATAGAGGTCCAGAACATCTGTGGTTGTTGGAGGGAAGATTGTTGAAGTTGGATATAAAAGTTTTTCTTGTCCTATATGATTGCTTTTTTAGTTATATTTCTTTGTTGTCTAAAATTTTGCTGATCAGTTATGTGTTTGAGTAGCCATTTGGTCCAGGATTTATTCCTGGAAAGGATTAGCTTTTTAGTCTCACTTGTGAGCCACACTGCTGGTTTGTTTTTCACTCTTATGGTACTAATTGGGGCATGATGATCTAGGATTGCTAGGAAAGTATTATTGAAGTAGGATACTGCTTCATTTATTGGAAGGGACTTAAGGGGTTCCCATTTACAATGTTTAAGTTCGGTTAGGAACATTTTCTGATCAAAGTGTTTTTTACTGCGTATAGTTCTAACAGGGGGAGAAATGTTAACATTTGTTTTATGTCTTATTATATATATATATATTAGAGAGTGATCACTAAGGTCATCTGGTAGGGTTCCTGTTGTATAGTTTTGCTCTGGACCATTTATTAATATCCAGTCCAGAATGCTTTCTTTGTTATTGGATTTGTTTATTCTAGTTGTGGAATTAATGACTTGTGAGAAACCATTCAAATTGATCAGAGAGGATGGATTGGTATTGTTACATAAATTCCAGTCGGTGTTAACGTCTCCTAGTAATATTGTTTCTTGTGGATAATTTAGAGAAAGCCAACTTAATAGGTCTTCTAGTTTATCTTGATTGTTACCTGGTGGGAAATAAGTACAGATGATGTTAACTGATTTCTGGTTGTTTAGTTGTAGTTTTGAAATAATTATTTCTGCATTGCCATCAGAATGTAGTTTGTGGTTTATTTTACTGATTTGTAATCCTGCTTTGTAGAGAACTGCAACCCCTCCACCTTTTTTCTTGATGCGGTCTTGTCGAATAATATTGTAACCTGGGGGAATAATTTCTGTATCTATTGTTGTTGGTTTAAGCCACGTTTCAGTTAAACAAAGGATGTCAAAGCGGTGAACATCTAGGAGAGCATGAACTTGAGTAATTTTGTTGCAGATGCTACGTATATTAAGATGGGCAATTTTTAGTGTTTTTGAGGATTGGGCTGATAGTAAGGGGATAGAATTTGATTCAATACTATTAGAGAAGGATGAGTGAAACTTTGGGCCTGGGTTAAGATGAATGTCTCCATCTGTGAGGGAGTGGAACAAAGTAAAGTTATGATATTGGCTAAGTTTAGGATTAAAGTCAAATAATTTTCGATTGTTAGGAATTGAGTGTTTTATATGAAAAAGTCGATGATATTTAGCTTGGATGTAGCTATATATGTGGAATTATTAAAGTTTGTGCATGAAACAGGAAATGATGTAGTAGTGTATTTGGATGGTATGAAAAGAGTTTTGAGAAGGGGTTGTTCATAGGAGGTAAGGAAATAGGTAGTGGTAAGAGAAGTGAACAATGACAATAGTAGTAGACGGTGTAGGTTAGGCATGTTGAGAGAAGAGGGAAAATAATTATAGGTAGTGAGATGAGGAAAAGGACTGCCTTTAGTGAGAAAAGCTACAGATAATAGGGGAAGGTTTGTATCTAGTAGGTTAGAAGATATTAGTGAAAGATGAGGTTAGTAATGAGAGAGTAGTAAGTATAGGTAGTGTGAGTTTGTATCTAGTAGGTTAGAAGATATTAGTGAAGGGTGAGGTTAGTAATGAGAGAGTAGTACGTATAAGTAGTGTGAGGAGGAGAGGGATTAGCCTTTGAGAAAGGCTGGAGATAATAAGGGGAGATGTATAGCTAGTGGGTGTGGAGGTATAAATGTAGGGCGTGGCTAGAAAAGTGAGTGGTTGGTTGGGAAAGAAATGAAGAATAGAGGGGGGTGTGGTTAAGAGAGTATATAGGTAGACACCCTGGGGGCGGGTGGGATTTGGGGCAGGGTAGGGGGGAGTGAGGGAAGACACAAGAGAGTGGAGTTCAGCAGGAAACTATCAGTGTGAGGGAAGAACTAACAGGTAAGTCAGTAGGTTAGAGAAAGTGTATTAGTTAGTCAGCTAATGTGTTAAAATAAAGTAAGTAGAAGAGCTAGAGTCAGAAGAATCAAGGTAAGGTAAGAGAGGTTAGGCTAAAATGCAGTTCTGGAAAAAAAGCTTCAGTTAAAGGACAGATGTGAAAGGTTTAGGGGGGCAGAAGATAAGCATAAGAGTGGGAAAAGAGAAGTAGCACAGAAAAAAGAATAAGGGTGCCACCTAGTGGCCATTTGTATAGTTGCAGGGACAGCCACCAGAGCAGGGGGCTAAGCACAAAAAGGGGAAAAGAGGATAGAGTGTGATGTGCTAGCAAACAGAAATAGTTGAGGTAGATTAGGATAGGAATTAAATTGAGGTATATATGGTGGATGGGAAAATATGTAGGCTGCTGGTAATTCAGGAGGGATGCTTAACCTGAGATACAAAAATAGAGTAAGTCTGGTCAAACAAGGAAACTTAGCATACTTAAATTCTCTTAGTAAGTCGGTTTCTCTTGGTAGTGTAGGGTATGGGTTCAGTTGTTGAGGTTCCTTAATTTCCAGGAGGATGGTAGGCAGGAAAAAAGTTTGCTTGAGTTTAACAATTGACCACTTTAAAGTTAAAGCTAAATTGTTGGATGCTCCCTTAAATCAGGACCACCTGTTTGGCAACAAGGCTGAGGAAGTTCTTAAAAAGATGGAAAATAAAGCTAAATGTATGCAAACTGTTAAAAATTTCTTACAAGTTCAGCCTCCTAGATTTAGTAGGTACTGGCCCTCTAAGAATTGGTCCTTTCCAGCCCCTTCCAGGTCTTCTCAAGCCAAACCCAGACACAGCAAAAACCCCAGGTTTCAGTCCCAGGGGGGACACAAGACTAAGCAGTGGGGGGTTTCCACACCCAAATCGGGGAGTAGTAAGACTACCCCTATGGAAAACTGTCTCAATGACTTGCTTTTAAAACTTCCAAGCACTTCCCAACTGAATGCTCCTTTAGGTGGAAAGATTGGTCTCCAGGCTAAAAACTGGGAACTCATTACCCATGACAAATGGGTTTTAAATATAATGTCCCAAGGATACAGATTTCACTTCCACACCTTACCAACACCAAGCGAGTGGCCAGATCTACCCCCAAATCAGTGGGCAGAGGCCCAAAATCAAGTACTCTCTCTTAAGCATGGGGGCTATTCACAGTTGGTACCAGAAGAGGAAAAGGGACAAGGTTTCTATTCAATACTTTTTCTGGTACCCTGAAAAGGCAATACATGGCATCCTATCCTGGACCTTTCTACTCTATAAATATCTTTCTGGTGATTCCAAAATTCAAGATACTGACTCTTCACCAGCTGCTTCCTATGCTAGGCAAAGATGCATGGTTGGCAACACTAGACTTAAAAGAAGCATACCTGTGCATTCCTATCAGGGAGTCTTGCAGAAGATACCTACGCTTCAAAGCAGGCTACATGCACTATCAATTCTCTGCACTGCCGTTTGGCTTGTCTACTTCGCCCAGGGTATTCACAAAGTGCCTAGCTCCAGTCATTGCATTCTGCAGGCAAAGAAATATTCAAATATACCCATACCTGGACGATTGTCTTATTGAGGCAGAAAGCCAGGACATACTTTTGAATCATCTGGCCTTTGTTCAAAGGGTACTGACTTGTCTGGGGTACACCATAAACAAAAAGAAATTGCACCTGGTACCCTGTCAACAAATTATATTCCTGGGAGCAAGCTTGAATACAACTTCCCAGATGGCTTTCCTCACGCCAGAGAAACTGACTAATTTGACAACCTACTTCAAGTGGCCACAAAAAGAAAAACAGTTATCTGCAAGGCAAATACTGCAAGCCTTGGGGTTCATGGCCTCCTGCATTCTTCTAATTCCATATGCAAGGCTGCATATGAGGAAACTGCAATGGTATCTCAAAGGCCTATGGTGTCAACATTCACAGGGTCTAGAAGCTATGATTCCTATCATACCTTGCCTATGCCTAGAGTTCCTTTGGTAGGCAGAGACCTGCCATCAAAAAAGGGACTACCATTCACACTACCCCTGCCGCCCAAACCTTAACAGACGTTATAAGACTATGCATGGGGGGCTCACCTGGCAGGGAACTGCATTCTTGGCAAATGGAACCCACGTCAAATGCACCTACACATAAATCAAATGGAAATGTTAGCTGTACAGAATGCACTGACAGCCTTTAAGGACCACATTCTTCCAGGACAACTAATGGTAAAGACGGACAACACCACTGTCATGTGGTACATAAACAAGCAGGGGGGTACACATTCTTACCCCATCTGCAGACTAGCCATGGCATTATGGAACACAGCCTTGAGCTACCAAGTGAATCTACAAGCTCATTTCCTGCCAGGAAAACTAAATACACTGGCAGACTAAGCAGAAATCTCATGGACCCACACGAGTGGAAACTGGAACCAAGGATTTTCAACATGTTGACAAGAAAGTGGGGGAGCCCAGATATAGACCTGTTTGCCTCCCCCGAGAACCATCAATTGGACAAATTTTGTCAAGGATTCCCCACAAGTTAACTTGGAAAGTGGATGCTCTATCCTTCAGTTGGTAAAACCTATCAGTTTGCCTTTCTTCCTCTGCCTCTGCTCTCCAAGGTACTACTAAAGATCAAACAGAATAAGCCAAGGACGATTTTAATTGCACCAGACTGGCCACGTCAACACTGGGTACCCCCTCTTGCGCAGTGTGTCACACTTGGACCCATGGCACCTGCCTCAGACTCCTTCCCTGTTGTCTCAGGCAGGAGATCCAGATTCTGCACCCTCAGCTGCAAACCCTGAACCTAGCAGCCTGGGTAATTACCTAATCTCTCCTTTACCACCCCTCAGTAAATCAGGGATGGATATCATTTTAGAGGCAAGGAGGCCTAGTACTAGAAAATCTTATGCTGCAAAATGGAAAAGATTTTGTGCCTGGAATCAATCTCGAGGGATGAGCGCAGCAGTGCCCAATTTACCTCAGATTCTACAATACTTGACTGAGATGCTTCATAAGGGCTTGTCCTTTTCCTCCATCAAAATTAATGCCTTAGCCATTTCAGCTCATCAAAAATGAGTCAGCTAACCAGGAAGTAACACAAGCTGGTAACACTGGTGTAGCAAGAACGGAACCTCTACAGCAGTATAGAGTTCTTAAAAACTTTTAGTTTTATTCACCAAAAAAAATTCGCCCACTGGTAACAACAAGAGACACACCAGTAATGGCTGAACTGCATGCGTTTTTCGTTCCCCTTAGTAGTTGAACTTCTTCAGACAAGAAACTGTGTACAAATGCATCTTTTAAATACGTACATGTGCTAGTAATTATTACAATTAATTTACTAATAATGCTTTAAAGTGCTAGTGCCCCAATATAATTATAATTTCATAGTTTACAAATTTATAAAAATAATGTTTAAAAACAAATCATTAAAAAATCATGAAAACCTAGTCATGAAACAACAGACTATAAAAATCAAATTATAAACATCAAATTGTAAAAACTCATACAAGGTTCTGGCTATTTACTTGATTTTTTTTTTTTTTTTTTTTTTTTTGCAATATGTTTCACTGTGCTTTAAGGGTAACTATATATGTATTATCTAATAATGGTTAGGAACTTACTTCTAAGTTTTTTTCTAGGGTCAGACACTCTATTAAATTTGATATTATTCTTACATGGACTATACAACAAGCTATTACAATACTCATAAATAGTTAGGTGTATTACTCTCCTCTCTAAGCCTATAATTCTTACTTGCCTTTTTAATAATAATAGTTATAATTAATGATTACGCATAAAACTAAACCAGCTTTGATACTTTACTTATACATTAAATGGCGTCCCTCTAACTTTTTATGAAGTGAAACATATTGCAAAAAATCAAGTAAATAGCCAGAACCTTGTATGAGTTTTTACAATTTGATGTTTATAATTTGATTTTTATAGTCTGTTGTTTCATGACTAGGTTTTCATGATTTTTTAATGATTTGTTTTTAAACATTATTTTTATAAATTTGTAAACTATGAAATTATAATTATATTGGGGCACTAGCACTTTAAAGCATTATTAGTAAATTAATTGTAATAATAGCACGTAATTTAAAAGATGCATTTGTACACAGTTTCTTGTCTGAAGAAGTTCAACTACTAAGGGGAAGAAAACGCATGCAGCGTTTCACGTTTACTTGGTGTGTTTGTCTCTTGTTGTTACCAGTGGGCGAATTTTTTTTTGGTGAATAAAACTAAAAGTTTTTAAGAACTCTATACTGCTGTAGAGGTTCCGTTCTTGCTACACCAGTGTTACCAGCTTGTGTTACTTCCATTTCAGCTCATAACAGCACAGAGCCTCCCCTCTTCCCTCACCCACTGCTCAAGCAGTTCCTCGGAGGGGCCAAAAATTTAAGGCCACCCAGGAGAGCTCCAACTCCAGCCTGGGACCTTAACTCTGTCTTGGAGAAACTCACTTTTCCTCCTTTTGAGCCAGCTGCTACTGCAGATTTAAAATTCCTTCCCTGGAAAACAGCTTTCCTTTTAGCAAATCACTTCTGCAAGAAGGGTATCTGAATTACAGGCCCTTATGGCAGTGGGAGCCTTTCATCATCTTTCATGTGGACAGGGTGTCCCTCTGAACCAATCCCTCCTTCATGCCCAAGGTGGTATCCAGTGTGGCTCTTAATCAGTCCATTCATTTGCCTACCTTCTTTCCTAACCCACAGAACAAAGGGGAACGGATACTGCACTCATTAGATGTGCACAGACAACTTAGATTTGACTTGGACAGGACTAAACTTCATAGGAAATCTCAACTGCTGGTGGGATTTGCTGCAGGGACAGAGAGGAAAGCTATTTCAAAGCAAACCATTTCAAAATGGATAGGACACTGCATTCATTTCTGCTATAAGCACCATGGAAAACCTACCCCACAGGGGATTAGACCACATTCAACCAGGGCTGCATCTATCTCCGCAGCCTTTCTCAGGGGCGTCCCTACCAGGCACATCCTAGAAGCTGCTACCTGGAGTTCTGTACATACTTTCACCAAGCATTATCATTTGCCCATTTTCTCTAAATCCTGAGCTGGCTTTGCCACTGCAGTCTTGCAGGGCCTTATTGCTGGTCCTAATTCTACTTAAATTCCACCTCCCAACCTTAGCTTTGGGAATCTACCCAAATGTAATGACTGCAACAGTGAAACACGAAGAACATAGTACAGTTGTGTACACTTACCATAAATGTAGATGCTGGAGTGTATTCACTGTTGCAGCCCTAGTTACCTTCCCTCCAGCCCCCTTTCTTCTTTTGGCTATACTCTGTCTTACTTTGCTCAAAAAGCTTTTTGGTGTATTTGCTTTTTTGTTGGAGGTATATCCTTGTAATTATAGATTTAATTCCTTCCCATTAGGGGCACCTGACATCTGGGGCAAGAAAAACTGATGTAATGGAGTTGGCTGCATGTTTTATACCCCTGACGACCTGACGTCATGGAAGAAGGGACAGCATCCAGCGCAGGACCCAAGACTGTTAATCAGGCTGACTGAGGACTACTGCAAGCAAATAACCCAAATGTAATGACTGCAACAGTGAATACACTCTAACATGTACATTTATGACAAGTGTACACAACTGTACTTTCTTGCTAGCTCTGGCCAGTAAAAACTTTAATGCTTTTCTGTTTCTAAAAATTGTTGGAAATTTATTGCTACAATAGTTATATATTTAGTTTAGATAAGCTCTTAAAGCTTTATTTGCAGTCTTGCCTTCCCTTGTGTGCTTTTTCAAAGCTATATATTTGGCCTTGTTTTTTCTTCATAGGCCTATTTAAATTTCTGACTAAAAATAGTTTATTCAGTAACCTTTTTTGTCACATTTTTTAGCATAGTATTTTGTGATTACTTGGTGACTAGAAATTGTTTATTCAGTGACCTTTTGTCACATTTTTCCTTATCAGAGTATTTTATAATTCTTATAGTTAACTTGCTTGTTAATATCTGCTTAGTTAATTTGTGTGTGTGTTTGCTTGTTGGCCTTAATTTTCAGGCTTGTGTGCATATATTTAGCCTGTTTTTTATTAGAAGGCTTATTAGTAGTTGTAGTTAGCCTTAGTTTAAAGGGCCTGTGTGTGTGCTTGTAGTTAGCCCGTTTTTCATTAGAAGGCTAATTTATATTTGCTGTTGTTGGGTATGTCCATTTCTGTCATGGCTGATGAGGACAATCACCCTAAGTCAGGGTTTAAAAAATTCCCTAAATGTGGGCAGAAGATGTCTGTTACTGACTGCCATGTTAATTGCGTCTACTGCTTAGGTGCATTGCACTTACAAGAAACGTGTTCCATATGACATTCATTTTCCTCTCGGGTCCTCCAAGAGAGAAAAAGGAAGCTTATTGACAGGGGTTTGAGGGTTTAGTAGAGCCATCCTGGTCACTTAAAGCCTCCTGGAAAGAAGGTTTCAACAAAGTCCTCCAAGACTTCTGTGGATTTAAAAAAGAAAAGTCTAAAAAGTCAAGAGTCTGTGACATTGAGTCCACAGGTCTCGGTGCCAACTGTCTTTTCTCTTTGGAGCCGGTCCCCGGTTTTGGAACTGGTATCCAAAATTCCTAAATCTCTGCTTCTTCAGTCAGTACCATCGGTCCTTTCATTGGATTTGGATGTGGATCGGGTGGTGCAGAAGCTTCAACAGGCAACGGCCTTTGCAAAATTATTGGCTCCAACCCAGACTGCTTCGGATCCGAAGACCCTTATGCCAGCTATGTCTCTTTCTCCTCTGAGCCATACCGGTCCTTTGGAGCCAGAGGAGTCAGACTTGCTGATTGTGCAGCCTTCAGAGCCATTGTCTGCCCCAGTGTCTTTGGCTCCTTTCACTCTGACGTCCTCGGCACCGATTGAGGACTCTAGGAGCCGACACTCTCTAGTCGGGGCCGGGGAGGATAGTCTAACTGACTTGTTGATTCCGACTTTGCCTCTTGGGGCTTTGGCTCGGATGAACTTGGCTCCTACCTCGGGCTCAGAGCCCACTGTCCCGGTGCCGGCGGTATTGACTGTTTCCTCAGTTCTTTTGGTCCCTTCACTTTGGAGCAGGGGTGCCTTTGAAGCCATGAGGAGAGTTATGTCTCTCAAGACATTCTCAACTTCAGGTCTGGCTTCTTCATCCCCTAAAGTTCCTGTGTCTGCTTCTTCCTCACAGATCCTAGCTAAGTGCAGAGACCCAGAGCCTCAGGAAGCCCCATTGGGTGGCCCATGCCATGCTCTTCTGAGGCCTCACCAGAAGCTCCCACTGATGAGGTTCCCAGGAAGAGTGTGTGTAAGAGGAAACATTCAGACTCCCCTCAGAAGTCTCTAACATCTGATACTGACTTGGATGAATCAGAATGGTCCCCACGGTCCTCCTCTGAGGATATCTCATTTGCAGAGATACTTGAAATCCTTAGGCAGAAGGGTGACTGGGCAGTCCACCAGCCCTATTGAGGATGAGTCTGTTCTCCTGAAGGCTTTTGGGTCTCAGCCCTCCACCTCTTGGGTGTCTCTGCCCTTCGATGAGCTTATGCAGCTCATCTCACGAAGGGCATGGGAGTCTCCGGGCAACATGGAGCGTGTCCCTAGGAGGCCTAATAAGTTCATATCTGCCCCCCCCCCCAAGATAAATCCTTCTTGACCAAAGGCGTGCCAGTTGATGCTATGGGGGTGGCGGCAGCCACCAAAAAGGAAATGTCTGAAACTTCCTCGTCTGTCCATCCTCCTAACAGAGACTCCAGGATCATGGATAGATATGGGAAACGCATGTTTAGTTCAGCGACTTTTGCACTCATCTTAACTATTTAACCCATTTTGCGAGACTACAAAAAGATCTCCTTTAAGAGCTGGGAGATGCTCTTCAGGGTACAGGAGCTGCAGACATAGTTGCCTCCCAGCTTGCTACCCTCCATTTCATAGTGAACTCATCCATGCACCTCATTTCATATGCAGCTGATGGAACGAGTAGGGCAGTGGGTACAGGAGTTGCTCTTAGGAGACTCTCCTGGATGTGCTTGTGTTCCTTTGCGGAGCCCTTCAAGTCATCCTTTGTGAATACCCCCTTTGATGGCTCGTCCCTTTTCGGGCCCAAAGTCAAGGAAACTTTAACCAGGTGTGAGCAGGTAGGAAAGACTGTCTGCCGTCTGAGTCTGTTTTTCCACCCCTACCAGACCTTACCCCAAGGGTCAGAGGGGAGGGAAAATGTGGATGTTCATCATGTTATACTGCTGCAGTCATCACACTTGGGTTATCCTGCCGTCAGGCGGTCCCGCAGTCGGCCGAATCCCAAAGTCTTGGTCCAGCGTTGGTTATAGTCGCTTCTTCCCTGACGTCAGTGCAACAGGGGGATAAAAGAGGCAGCCGACACCATTTTGTTCAGTCTTTCTTGCCGCGTGGTGCCCGAAGCAGAAGCAGTTCGCAAGTGCCGGTTGGCTAGCGCCTGAGATTTCCGAATCGAATTTCAGCCCAAAGTCTTCTCTAAAGCTATGTACCCCGTTGGGGAAACTTTTCTTGCCTCAGACCGATGTCAGACAAAGTTAATAATTGCATTTCTTGTGGGAAGCAAATACCTCATAAGGATTTTCATTCTTATTGTATTACTTACCTAGGCCCAGACCACGACGTCTCTGGTTGTTGGTGTTGTGCTAGGTTCAACAAACGTACAATCAAGCGTCGGGCAGATTTCGCCCGACATTATTTCGGCAGAAAATTTAATTATAGCATGTCGTCGGAACAACCGACATCAGCAATGATTAAAAAACGCAAGGATAAGGACAGGCAACCAAGACCAGATACCGAAGGCCTCAGCAAGGCCTACCGCCGGTTCTCCGGTTTTCAGCGAGGCGCCTGCGCAGCCCCTGACTACCACTGATTTAGAAATTCTGACGGCCTCCCAGACCGAATCAGCTGGGCCTCAGGAGCCGGTTCCATCTCACCCCTCAGACGCCAACCCTGACTCTGATCTGGAGATTTTGGACAGGCCTTCGGTTTCTGAAGGTGTCTTCAAACCGACAACTATCTCTATTAAGTCTTATGCTAAAGTTAAAAAAAAACCTTAAAAGTTTGGAAACCAGGTCCACAGTTCCCCCCACTGGCCCCTATGCCTAAAAAACAGATGCTTAATATGGCTGAGGATTTAATTACCCTTATCAGGGATTCACAACCCCCTCCTGACAAAAGGCCTTGACTGGAGGAAGATTATCCTTCCTCTGACCAAGTATCCATTTCCTCAGCTAACTCTGAGGACCAGTATTATTCCTTCCCTCCTTATGAAGACTCAGATGCTGAAGAGTCCATTCCCTCTGTCTCCCCCCTGAAGACTACTCTTTTGGGGAAACTTTACACACCATGAGGGAACACTTCCACTGAGAAGGCCAAGATTACTCTGACTCTAAGAAAAGACTCCGTGAGTTCCTTCTCCCACAGCATAGACCCCTTGCAATACCTCCAGTTTTAGACATTTTGGATGATGTTTACACCGAATCGAGTCTAAACCTAGATTCCTTACCTCCTGCACCAGCTAAACCAGACAGATACTACCGAGTTCCTGATTCTCATAAGTTTGTATATAAAAGCCCTGTTGCAGACCCCGAAACCATTTCCCAGGTCCCAAAGGGGTTAAGGCCTCTACTGCTAAGAATCCACTACCTTCTGAAAGAGACTCCAGAGCATTAGAAAGATGGGG
Organism: Protopterus annectens; assembly: GCF_019279795.1. NCBI lineage: Eukaryota > Metazoa > Chordata > Ceratodontiformes > Protopteridae > Protopterus > Protopterus annectens. The sequence continues at coordinate 636,078,290 of NC_056731.1, forward strand.
GAAGAAAGTGTATACGTCTGCCACTTTGGCCATGAGGGCCTTAAACTGCCAATTCCACATGCTAAAATACCCGCAGTACTTGATTACACAGTTAAAGCAGAAAATGATCCCTCAGACAGATCAACCTGATTTCAAAGAGATGCAGGATTTGCTGCATGCAGCAGAACAGGTGGGAAAGCGTACCTTACAGTGTGGTTTTGATTCATTGGAAGCCTCATGTAGAGCAGCTGTCACAGGATCTGTAATACGTAGACATGCTTGGCTAAAAGAGCAAACCTTACCAGAACATGTCAAAGCAAAGTTATTGGATGCTCCATTGCAGAAAGATGTGTTATTTGGTGTCAAAGCAGAGGAAGATGTTCTTCATCTCACATTGCTGCAGTCCTTACACTTGGGTAGTCCGCTGTCCTCGGTCGGCCCGAATATCAAAGTATAAGGCTGACGTCGGTCAAGGCGCATTTGACTGACATCAGGGCGTCAGGGTACAAATGCGCATGACCGACGTCATATCCTCAGTCTTTTTTGCCGCATGGTCCGATGCAGAAGCAGCATTGCAAGTGCCGGTTGGCGTTCTGAGATTTTTCGATTTCGAAGTTTCAGACCGAGTTCAAAGTTGGCTAAGTACCTCGTTGGGGAATATTTTAGTTTTTCTTGCCTCAGTGATTTACGGATGTCAGAAAAAGTCAATAATTGCATTTCTTGTGAAACAGATACGCATAGAGATTGTCATACTTTGTGTATTCCTTGCTTAGGGCCTGAGCCGCGGCGTTGTTGGCTGTCGCTCTTGTGCTAGATTTAATAAACGCACTATAAAGAGGAGATTGGATTGTGCAAGGTTAGTCTTTGGGAAGCGGTGCAATTATAACATGCCGTCGGACGCTCCGGCCCGCTTCTACAAAGAAGCGCAAGGACAAAGCAGTTAAGCCTAGACTGGAAGAACCGTCTGTACTGGACGCCGGTTCTTTAGAGGTGTCGGTGGAGCCGGTGGCTCCACCGGAGGTTTCTTTGTGTTCCCAGGGTGAGACTTTAGTATTGCAAGATGTGGCCACTCAGGAGGCAAGTCAAGCTGAGGGGGCTTCTCAGGTTACTATACTCCCCTCCCTTCCAAGGGTGGCTAGGCCCTCTCCTTCTGTTTCTAAGGCTTCTCCCAGGGACTGGCCAGGTTTAGCTTCAGTTGGTGTTACCCCTAGCTCTTCAGGTACTGTGCCCAAGAAGCATATGCTTAAAATGGCAGGAGATTTAATTACTTTGATTAGGGTTCTATGCCCCTCCTGATAAGAGGCCTAGGGTGGAGCCTGAGCTGGGGTTTTGAGCAGACTTCAGATGTCAGAGTCTTGACTGAAGACTTGCAGGAGTACTCTCCTTATTCTGATTCTGATGTGGATGATTCTACTCCTTCTGCTTCTCCTCCTGAGGATTTTTCTTTCAGAACTCTTCATTCCATGAGGGAGCATTTTAAGTGGGAAGGTCAGGACTTCTCTGATTCCAGGAAAAGGCTTAGGGAATTTTTGTTTTACCCCAGCATAGGCCTTTGGCTATACCTCCTGTTTTGGATGTAGTGGAAGATGTTTTTACAGAGGCTTCCCTTAATCCTGATTCTTTGCCTCCTGCTCCTGTTAAGCCGGATAGGTATTACAGGGTGCCTGAAGCTCATAAGTATCTTTTAAGAGTCCTAGGGCAGACCAGAAACTGTTAGCCAGGGCCTAAAGGTGTTAAGGCTTCTGTTGTTAAGAATCCGGTTCCTGCAGACAAAGAGGCTAGGGCCTTGGATAGATGGGGAAAGAAAGTTTATACTTCTTCCACTCTTGCTATGAGGGCTTTGAATTGCCAATTTCACATGTTGAAATACCAAAACTATCTCCTTTCACAATTAAAGTCTAAGGTTGATGCTTTGGCAGTAGGTATTGATTGTAAAGAGTTGCAAGATTTAGTGCATGTTTCTGAACAGGTGGGTAAGCATTCTTTGCAATGTGGTTTTGATGCTGTACAGGCCTCGTCTAGGGTGGCTGCCACTGGGTCAGTTCTTCGCAGGCATGCCTGGCTAAGGGATCAAAATTTGTCTGAACATGTTAAAACAAGGATTTTAGATGCTCCTTTACAATCTGACGTGTTGTTTGGTCCTCCTGTTGAGGCAGTTTTAAAGAAAATGGAAGACAAAGCAAAGTCTATGCAGACTGTTAAAGATTTTTGCAGGTTCAGCCTCCAAAGTTTAGCAGAAATTGGCCGACTAAGGGGTGGACGTATCCTTCTTATGATTCCCAGACTAGGGGTAGATCTAGACGTGGTAGGGGCAGAGCTCAGGGCTCTTTCAGGCCTAGAACAGGGAGTTCTCCTGCACAGTCTTCAGGTGAGGGCAGGGGTCAGTCCTTTCGTAAACAGACCCAATGACCTACCTTTTCAGCTGCCAGAGCCTTCGCGTCTGGCAGCACCTTTGGGAGGAAGGTTGGCACTTTTCAAAGAAAATTGGAGTTTAATTACCCAAGACAAATGGGTATTGGATATCATACACCAAGGTTACAGGTTTTATTTCCATACCTTGCCTCCGTTCAGGGGCATGCCAGACATTCCTCCTCAACAAAGAATAGAGGCTCACAAGCAAATTTCTCTGTTACTTCAACTAGGGGCCATACAGCCGGTCCCTATGCCAGAAGTGGGCCTAGGATTTTATTCTCGCCTGTTCCTAGTACCAAAGAAGGGGAACACGTGGAGACCAATTTTGGATCTATCTATCCTCAACACTTATCTGGACATTCCCAAGTTCAAAATGTTGGCGTTACAACAGCTTTTGCCTCTGCTGGGCAAAGATCATTGGATGGTAACTTTGGATCTCAAGGAGGCTTACCTTCATGTTCCTATCAGACTAAGTTGCAGGAAGTATCTGCGTTTTGAGCTGGGACTTTTCACTATCAGTTCTCTGCATTGCCCTTTGGCTTATCTACTGCCCAGAGTGTTCACAAAAGTTCTGGCTGCAGTGATAGTTTTCTTCAGGCTGAAAGGAATACAGATCTATCCTTATTTGGACGACTGCCTGATTCTGGCTCAAGGAAGGGAAGAGCTTCTTAGTCATTTGGAATATGTGATAGCAGTGCTAAGATGCCTAGGGTATTCTGTGAGCGAAATAAAGTCCAGTCTAGTACCCTCTCAAGACATGTGCTTTCTGGGTGTGAGACTGAATACAGCATCCCAGATGGCCTTTTAACCCCGGACAAACAAAAGAGTCTATCCCTTTACTTCCATCAGCTATCTCATCAGTCCGGGCTGACTGCAAGGACAGTCCTTCAAGCCTTAGGGTTCATGGCATCTTGTATTCTGGTGCTTCCCAATGCCAAACTGCATATGAGGAAGCTACAATGGTATCTCAAAATGTATGGACACAGCACTGCCAGGATCTAGACACTGTCATTCAAATAATACCTTGCATTCAAAAGGAATTTTGTGGTGGGCTCAGGAATGTCACCTAAACAAGGGACTCTCTGTGACCCGGCCAGGCGAGTCAGATTTTAACGACAAATGCCTCAGACAAAGCTTGGGAGCTCATCTAAATGGAAAGTGGATACAAGACAAGTGGCCTGCCAGACTACAGCATCTACATATCAATCTAAAGGAGATGTTAGCAGTCCAGTTTGCATTAATAGCTTTCAAGGATTTACTTCTTCCAGGGCAGGTGTTGATTCTAACAGACAACACAACTGTCATGTGGTACATCAACAAGCAAGGAGCGCATTCTTATCCTCTATGCAGGCAAGCAATGATTTTGTGGGAGACTGCTCTCAAGTTACAACTCAATCTTCAGGCAAGGTTTCTGCCAGGAGCACAGAACTCCTTAGCAGATGTGTTGAGCAGACGAATTATGGATCCCCACGGTGGAAATTGGATCCTCATGTGTTTCAGAAATTGACAGTGTCATGGGGAACTCCAGACATAGATCTGTTCGCTTCTCCACTAAACCATCAGCTGCCAAAGTTTTGCACAAAGGTTTCATCCCGCAGCTTGGAAAGTGGATGCTCTTTCTTTCAGTTGGAGCAATCTTCATGTGTATGCCTTTCCACCTCTGCCTCTCCTCCCAAAGGTACTTCTAAAGGTCAGACAGGACAAGCCAAGGATGATTTTAATAGCTCCAGATTGGCCTCGACAGCACTGGTACCCATTACTGAGAAGTCTGGTGAAGCCTCCATGGCCTTTGCCTTGATTCCACACCTGTTGTCACAGGAGGACAGCCATTTGCTCAATGTCAAACTTCACTCTCTTCACCTAACAGCCTGGCATATTCTGTTTTGAACCATAAAGGGTCTCAACTTCCACAACAAGTTTTGAATGTGATTTTGGAAGCTAGAAGGCCTAGTACAAGGAAAGTGTCATGAATAAATGGAAGAGATTTTTATTTTGGAGTGCAGCAAAAGATTCTGATGTTTCTGAGCCTAATTTGAGTGTGGCTCTTCAATATCTTACTGAGTTACTGGACAAAGGTTTGTCTTTCTCTTCTATTAAGGTTCATGCTGCAGCAATTTGGCTCACTATGATTGTGACCCACCATTGTTTTCTCATCCTTTGTTCAAGCAATTTCTTGGAGGGCAAAGAATATAAGACCCCCAGGGCTCCTACTCCTGCTTGGGATCTCAATTTTGTGTTGGAGAAACTCACTCTACAACCTTTTGAGCCTGCAGCTACTTCTGAGTTGAAATATTTGTCATGGAAGACTGCTTTTTGTTGGCAATTACTTCTGCAAGAAGGGTTTCTGAATTGCAGGCCCTTATGGCGGTTGAGCCTTTCTTGATTTTCCATAAGGATAGGGTATCATTACGTACTAATCCTTCCTTTATGCCTAAGGTGGTTTCTAGTGTGGCTTTAAACCAAACTATTCATTTGCCTACTTTTTATGCAAATCCTCAAAATAAAGGGGAAAAGATTTTGCACACTTTAGATGTACACAGGCAGTTGCGATATTATTTGGACAGAACTAAAGGGTTCAGGCAGTCTCAGCAGTTGTTTGTTTCTTTTGCTTTGAGTTCTCAGGGCAAGCCTGTGTCAAACCAAACTATTTCTCAGTGGATTGGGTTTTGCATTGCTTTCTGTTATTCCCATCATGGCAAGGAGATTCCAGCTGGGATTAGGCCTCATTCCACTAGGGCTACTGCCACTTCAACAGCTTTTTTTGAGGGGTGGCAACCAAGGATATTTTGGAGGCAGCTACTTGGAGTTCAGTGCATACTTTCTCTAGGCATTATCACCTGCCACTTTACTCTAAATCCAGGGCTGGTTTCTTGGCAGCTCCTGCTTCCTTGTAGTTAGCCATCCTCCCTTACCTTTGCTTTGGGATTCTACCCAAGTGTAAGGACTGCAGCAATGTGAGATGAAGAACATAGTACAGTTTTGTACCTACCATAAATGTAGATGTTCGAAGATCCACATTGCTGCAGTCCAATTTACCCTCCCTCCTTCCCCTCTGTAGTTAGAGGTGGTTGTGTGGGTTGGGTTGTACATATTGTGTATTTTGTATATATTGTACATATAGTTAGTGCAAGGGTGGTGGGTTGGTTGTTTGCTGTCTTTTGGTTTTGACCTTTATTTTTAGGGTCTTCTGACATCTGGGGCAAGAAAAGACTGAGGATATGACGTCGGTCATGCGCATTTGTACCCTGGCGTCCTGATGTCAGTCAAATGCGCCTTGACCGACGTCAACCTTATACTTTGATATTCGGGCCGACCGAGGACAGCGGACTACCCAAGTGTAAGGACTGCAGCAATGTGGATCTTCGAACATCTACATTTACGGTAGGTACAAAACTGTACTTTTTAAAGAAAATGGAAGAAAAGGCAAAATCTATGCAGACAGATTTTTTACAGGTACAACCTCCTCGTTTCAGCAGAAACTGGCCATCAAAAAACTGGTCCTTTCCTGCATCAGACAGACCCCAAAGGGGTAGGTACAAATGCTCAAGGGGCAGAGGCCAGCCACAAGGTTCTTTCAGGCCTAGACAATGGCATACAACAACTCAGAGGTGGAGACGAAAGATCTCAACCCTCCAGGAAACAAACACAATGACTTCCCTCTTCGCCTGCCAAGCAAAATTGCTCTGGCAGCACCCTTGGGAGGAAAACTGGCTCTATTTCCACAAAATTGGCACATCATAAGAAAGAACAAATGGGTTCTGGATATTATTACCCGAGGCTACAGATTTCATTTTCACACTTTACCACAGATGAGTGGCATGCCAAATCTGCCTCCAAACCAATGGGCAGAGGCAAAAATGCAAATTTCAGCTCTCATGGATATGAAAGCAATTCAAAAGGTACCTACAAAGGAGCAAGGTCAAGGTTTTTACTCAAGACTATTTCTAGTATCAAGAAAGGACAAAGCCTGGAGACCCATTTTAGACCTCTCAATTCTAAACACATACCTGGAGGTACCCAAATTCAAAATGCTCACACTACAGCCGCTTCTTCCCATGCTGGGCAAGGAGTCTTGGCTGGTAACGTTGGACCTCAGAGGCATACCTGCATGTTAAGATACCTCAGATTTTTGGCAGGTACAACGCATTATCAATTCTCTGCATTGCCCTTTGGCTTATCTACTGCACCCAGAGTTTTTACGAAATGCCTGGCATCAGTAATTGCATACTGCAGACAACGAGTAATACAAATTTATCCATATCTGGACGACTGCCTGATCCAAGCGGACAGCAAGGCCATTCTATTACAGCATCTGGCATTTGTAACAAAGCTGCTAAGTTGCTTAGGGTACACAGTAAACAAAAAGAAGTCAAAGCTAATACCCTCACAAGACATAATATTCCTGGGTGCCAGCTTAAATACAATGGCCCAGATGACTTATCTCACGCCAGACAAACAAAAAACAACTGACTCAATACTTCAAAAAGAACTTTTACCCAGCTCACTGCAAGGAAAATCCTGCAGTCATTGGGGTTCATGGCATCCTGCATTCAACTAATTCCACATGCAAAGCTGCATATGAGGAAATTACAATGGTACCTGAAAAGTGTATGGACTCAACACAGGCACAGCCTCGAAATAAGTATACCTCTCATTCCCTGCCTTCAAAAAGAGTTCCTATGGTGGGCTCAAGCATGTCAAATAAACAAGGGTCTTCCTTTTGTCTTAACTCCAGCAAACCAAACTATGACAACAGATTCTTCAGACTACGCCTGGGGAGCACACATGGCAGGACAGTGCATACAGGACAAATGATCTGCAAAACAAATGCATCTACACATCAACCAAAAGGAGATGCTAGCTGTGCAAAATGCACTGACAGCCTTGAAGGACCTCTTGCATCCAGGACAACTACTAAGGACAGACAACACCAGTTATGTGGTACATAAACAGGGAGGAACACACTCCTACCCTTTATGCAGACAGACAATGACTTGTGAAACACAGCATTGACTTACCAAGTACAACTGCAAGCACAATTCCTGCCTGGAAAGGAAAACATATTGGCAGACGAATTAAGCAGAAATTTGGCAGATCCTCACGAGTGGAGACTACACCCACAAGTATTTTCAATGATAACTCAAAGATGGGGACGCTCATACATAGATGTATTTGCCTCCCCCAACAATTGCCAACTACAGCAATTTTGCACAAGGACTTCTCCTTCCCTAGCCTGGAAAGTGGACGCCCTATCATTCAGTTGGACAGCATTGACAGTCTATGCCTTCCCACCACTACCTCTCTTGACCAAGGTATTACTGAAAGTCAGATCAGAGAGACCACAAATGATCCCCATTGCTCCGGACTGGCCACGTCAGCACTGGTACCCATTACTACGGACCTTGACTCACAGCCCTCCATGGATCTTACCTCAATTCCCACTTCTCTCAGATCCTTCACAGTCAGCTCAGGACTTTAAATTTAGCTGCATGGAGAATACCTTGAATTATCAATCAACACTTCTCTCAAAGGACGTCCTGAATGTCATTTTGGAGGCCAGGAGGCCCAGCACCAGAAAAACTTACTCAGGCAAATGGAAAAGATTTTGTGCATGGAACCAGGCTAAAGGCCAAAATCCTTGGATACCAAACATTCCTCAAATACTGCAATACTTAACTGAGATGCTACACAAAGGCCTTTCTTTCTCATCCATTAAGATCCATGCTTCAGCCATTTCAGCTCAATATAATACGGATCCCCCCATATTCTCACACCCTTTACTAAGGCAGTTTCTCAGAGGGGCTAAGAATATAAGACCCCCAGAAAACCCCCCAACGCCAGCTTGGGACCTCAACTTCATTTTAGAAAAATTAACACTGCCTCCTTTCGAACCAGCCTTCTCAGCACAACTACAATACTTGTCATGGTAAACAGCTCTGTTGCTGGCTATCACCTTGGCACGCAGGGTCTCAGAACTACAGGCACTTATGACAGTGGAACCTTTCATCATTTTCCATCAGGACAGAGTCTCTTTACGAACTAACCCTACCTTTATGCCAAAGGTAGTATCCAGTGTGGCTTTGAATCAGACCATTCATTTACCCACCTTTTATCCAAACCCCCAGAATAAAGGAGAAAGACTCCTTCACTCTTTGGACATTCACAGACAGCTACGTTACTATTTGGACAAGACAAAGACCTTCAGAAAAACGGACCAACTCTTTGTATCCTATGCTGCAGGTTCACAAGGAAAGGCTATTTCAAAACAGACCATCTCCAAATGGATAGCACATTGTATCCGCTTTTGCTACTCGCACCATGGGAAAGCAGTGCCTGCTAATATTAGGTCCCATTCTACCAGGGCTACAGCAAGCCTTTCTCAGGGGGGTTCCAACCAAGGACATTCTGGAGGCAGCTACTTGGAGTTCAGTGCACACCTTTACCAAGCACTACCACCTTCCATTATACTCAAAAACCAGAGCTGGTTTTGCCACTGCAGTTCTGCATGGCATCCTAACTTCACCTAACCCAGTTTAGTACCAGCCACCCATCCATAGCTTTGGGATTCAACCCAAGTGTGATGACTGCAGCAGTATAACACGATGAACATAGTACAGTTTTGTACCTACCATAAATATAGATGTTCGAGTGTATATACTGCTGCAGTCCAGGTTACCCTCCCACCATCCCCTCTACATACCAGGGCGTTAGTTATAACTCCATGTACATCAATCTATTGGATGCATGTCTATATGGTGTATTTGCTAACAGCTAGTACTATTGTTTATCTACTAAGGTATTTTTGCATAGTTATTTGTATTGCCTTCCTAGTTGGGGGCACCTGACATATGGGGCAAGCAAAACTGAAGAAAATGGCGTTGGCTGCCTCTTTTATCCCCCTGTCGCACTGACGTCAGGAAAGAAGCGACGACAACCGACGCTGGACCAAGACTTTGGGATTCGGCCGACTGCAGGACCACCTGATGGCAGGATAACCCAAGTGTGATGACTGCAGCAGTATATACACTCGAACATCTACATTTATGGTAGGTACAAAACTGTACTTTTTGAAAAGCCCAAGGAGCTTTTCAGGACACGTGTCGCCTTCACAGCATATCGTCTATCGGAGCAGAACTGGACACAGCATCACCACACTAAGACTTCCAGTAGAAAGAGTCTGACATCTCAGTCAGCATGTCCCCATTCTAATATCCAAAAACAAAGCACTAGCATCAGAAGTTCTGAAATGGTTAGGAATGATGGCAGCAGCAATTCTGGCCATACCACTGGGTCGTATGCACATGCGGATACTGCAATGGCTGTTCACTCAATGGTCTTACCAAGAGCTTCCCATGTCGCACATGATGATCACAAACTCCTGCAAAAAGGATATTCATTGGTGGTTGACCTCACTTTGTTACGATAGGGCGACCATTTGTTTTACCCCCAACCAGTGGCCACAGTGACCATGGACACTTCCCTGATAGGGTAGGGGGGCATTTTCAGGGAAGGACAGCCCAAGGCACATGGACCGATCAAGAGAGACATCTGCATATCAATGTCCTAGAGATGACAGCAGTACTTCCAGGACACACTTCCTCTGGGTATGATTGCGATTCAGATGGACAATGTCAGTGGTCTGGTACTTGAACAAACAAGGAGGAACCAGGTCAATACCCCCTTTGTCATGAGGCCCTAAGAGTATGGCAGTGGGCCATTTCCACCCAGAGCTTTCTGTTAGCAACGCACATCCTGGGGAAATCCAATGTGATAGCAGACAAGCTGAGCAGAGCAATTTTGTTGCCCCACGAGTGGTCTTTCAAGACTGAAATAGCGGACAGGATATTCTGCAGTTGGGGCCAACCTTGCTGCGACCTTTTTGCCAGTCACATGAACACAAAATGCAGAAGCTACTTTGCCCTGATTCCTCCTCCGGCAGAAGCCCCAAGGGATGCATTTGTTCACGATTGGCTTCCGGGTCTCCTTTATGCAATCCCACCAATCCCATTGATACCCAAGGTATTACAGAAAGAAAAGGCCCTGGGAAGGAACATTATTCTAATACCTCCTCATTGACCTCGTCAGATTTGATTCCCCTTTCTTCGACTTCATCTTTTGGAGGTCCTCTGGATTCTGGACCCAGTTCCGGACCTTCTGACGCACTCGGGGGAACTTCATCCCTCTCTGCAGTCCCTAAAGCTGACAGTTTGGCTGCTCCAATTCCCATCATAGCCAGGTTCCATAACCTTTCCAAGGAGACAAAGCAAATTCTCCTATCCTCTCAAATTCTCTACAAGGAAGCTATACCTCAGCAAATGGAAAACATTTTCTATATGGGCCTCTAAAAACAATATTGATACTTACCAAGCTCCTGTGTCCTCTATTCTAGAATTCTTGACCATAATATTCAATAAAGGAGCTGCAGCAGCAACAGTCCATGTTCAACTTGCTGCCACTTCTAACTTTCATCTGGGATTTGAAGGATTGAATATTATGTCACACAAGTTATCCAAAGCTTTTCTCAAAGGGACCTTTCATATTAGACCACCTGTGAAATCTTATACTCCATGGAATCTAAATGTTATGCTTTCCCGTATAATTCTTCCGCCATTTGAACCAGCTTCCTCATGTCACCTCAAAATTTTGTCATGGAAAACCATCTTTTTAGTGGCCATTACTTCTGCCTGCAGAGTGTCAGAGCATCAAGCCTTGTCCATCAAGCCTCCTTATTTGATTTTCCATGCTGATAATCTCACTTCGAACAAACCCCTCTTTCTTGCCCAAAGTTTGCACTGAAACTAATCTTAACCAAATTATTGATTTGCCAGTTTTCTTCCCCAACCACTCCAACAATCTAGAGTACATGCTGCACAAACTTGATGTTCACATACAGCTCAGATTTTATTTGAATAGAACAAAAGATTTCGGGAAATCAGATAAGCTTTTTGTTTCATTTTCAGATTCCAGGAATGGTATGCCAGTGGCTAAAACAACTCTGTCTAAATGGTTATCTGATTATATCACCTTTGCCTATTCAGCTGCCAATATGCCTGTACAGCATAAAATTAAAGCTCACTCAACCAGAGCAGTTTCTACATCCTTTGCTTTTTCTGCCAGACTTCCTATTGATAACATTTGTGCAACAGCCACTTGGTCAAAACTTTATCACTCATTACAAAGTTGACATGGCCACCTTTGGATCCACGGTCCTGAGAAATCTACTCCCGTGAGCCACCTGAGGTAGATAGTGCTTGGGACGCTACCCATCAGTAAAAATGAACAGTGAGATAGAACAACTTCACATAAAGAAGATGTTCTTCATCTCACATTGCTACAGTCCTAACACTTGGGGTAGTCCGCTGTCCCTCGGTCGGCCCGAATATCAGAGTATAAGGCTGACGTCGGTCAAGGCGCATTTGACTGACATCAGAACGTCAGGGTACAAATGCGCATGACCGACGTCATATCCTCAGTCTTTTTTGCCGCATGGTCCGATGCAGAAGCAGTGTTGCAAGTGCCGTTGGCGTTCTGAAATTTTAATTCGGAGTTTCAGACCGAAGTCAGAGTTGGTTAAGTGCCCGTTGGGGAATATTTTGGTTTTCTTGCCTCAGTGGTTTACGGATGTCAGAAAAAGTGAATAACTGTATTTCTTGTGGGAAACAGATACCGCATAGGGATTACCATAATTTGTGTATACCTTGTTTGGGACCTGAGCACGGCGTTGTTGGGTGTCGCTTTGTGCTAGGTTCAATAAGCGCACTATAAGCGAAGGTTGGATTGTGCCAGGTTGGTCTTTGGGAAGCGGTGCAATTACAATATGCCGTCGGATGCTCCGATGCCGGCTTCCTCAAAGAAGCGCAAGGACAAGGCAGTTAAACCTAGGTTAGAGTCGTCCGAACGGACGCGGTTCTTTAGCGTCAGTGGAAGCGGTGGTTCCCGGAGGCCTCTCTGGAGTCCCAGGGAGAAACTTTGATTTTACAGGATGTGGCCTCCCAGGAGGCAGGTCAGGCTGTAGGGGCTTCTCAGATAACTGTACTCCCCTCCCTTCCTAAGGTGTCTAGGCCCTCTCTTTCTGCTTCCAAGGCTTCTCCTAGAGGCAGGTCTAGTTTAGCTTCTGTGGGTGTCACTCCTAGTTCTTCAGGTTCTGTGCCCAAAAAGCACATGCTTAAAATGGCAGAAGATTTAATTACTTTAATTAGAGGCTCTATGCCCCCTCCTGATAAGAGGCCTAGGATGGAACCAGTGTTGGGGATTATGAGCAGGTTTCGGATGTGTCTGAGTCTTGACTGAAGACTTGCAGGAGTATTCTCATTATTGATTCTGATGTGGATGATTCTACTCCTTCTGCTTCTCCTCCTGAGGATTTTTCTTTTCAGAGACCCTTCACTCCATGAGAGAGCATTTTAAATGGGAGGTCAGGACTTCTCTGATTCCAGGAAAAGGCTTAGGAATTTTTGTTTTACCCCAGCATAGGCCTTTGGCTATACCTCCTGTTCTGAATGTGGTGGAAGATGTGTTTGCAGAGGCTTCTCTTAATCCTGATTCTTTGCCTCCTGCTCCTGTTAAACCAGATAGGTATTACAGGGTGCCTGTGGCTCATAAGTATCTTTTAAGAGTCCTAGGGCAGACCAGAAACTGTTAGCCAGGGGCCTAAGGGTGTTAAGGCTTCTGTTGTCAAGAATCCGGTTCCTGCAGATAAAGAGGCCAGGGCCTTGGATAGATGGGGAAAGAAAGTTTATACTTCTTCCACTCTAGCCATGAGAGCTTTGAATTGCCAGTTTCACATGTTGAAATATCAAATTATCTCCTTTCACAGTTGAAATCTAAGGTTGATGCTCTGGCGGAAGGTATTGATTGTAAAGAGTTACAAGATTTAGTGCATGTTTCTGAACAGGTGGGTAAGCATTCTTTGCAATGTGGTTTTGATGCTGTACAGGCCTCGTCTAGGGTGGCTGCCACTGGGTCCAGTTCTTACATGAGCATGCCTGGCTGAGGATCAAAATTTATCTGACCATGTTAAAACTAGGATTTTGGATGCCTTGCAATCTGATGTCTTGTTTGGTTCTCCTGTTGAGGCAGTTTTAAAGAAAATGGAAGACAAGGCTAAGTCTATGCAGACTGTTAAAGATTTTTGCAGGTTCAGCCTCCAAAGTTTAGCAGAAATTGGCCTGCTAAGGGGTGGGCGTATCCTTCTTATGATTCCCAGTCTAGGGGTAGATCTAGGCATTGGCAGGGGCAGAGGTCAGGGCTCTTTCAGGCCTAGAACAGGAGTTCTCCTGCACAGTCTTGGTGAGGGCAGGGGTCAGTCCTTTTGTAAACAGACCCAATGACCTACCTTTTCAGCTGCCAGAACCTTCTACCTGGCAGCACCTTTGGGAGGAAGGTTGGCACTTTTCAAAGAAAATTGGAGTTTGATTACCCAAGACAGATGGGTATTGGATATCATACATCACGGTTACAGGTTTTATTTCCATACCTTGCCTCCTTTCAAAGGCATGCCAGACATTCCTCCTCAACAAAGAATAGAGGCTCACAAGCAAATTTCTCTGCTACTCCAAATAGGGGCCATACAGCCGGTTCCTATGCCAGAAAGGGGCCTAGGATTTTATTCTCGCCTGTTCCTTGTACCAAAAAAGGGGAACACGTGGAGACCAATTTTGGATTTATCTATCCTCAACACTTAGCTGGACATTCCCAAGTTCAAAATGTTGACGTTATAACAGCTTTTACCTCTGCTGGGCAAGGATCACTGGATGGTAACTTTGGATCTCAAGGAGGCTTACCTTCATGTTCCTATCAGGCTAAGTTGCAGGAAGTATCTGTGTTTTTGGACTGGGACTTCCCACTATCAGTTCTCTGCATTGCCCTTTGGCTTATCTACTGCGCCCAGAGTATTTACATTCTGGCTCCAGTGATAGCTTTCTTCAGGCTGAAAGGAATACAAATCTATCCTTATTTGGACGATTGCCTGATTCTGGCTCAAGAAAGGGACGAGCTTCTTCGTCATTTGGAATATGTGATAGCAGTGCTAAGATGCCTGGGGTATTCTGTGAACGAAATAAAGTCCAGTCTAGTACCCTCTCAAGACATGCGCTTTCTGGGTGTAAGACTGAATACAGCATCCCAGATGGCCTTTCTAACCCCGGACAAACAAAAGAATCTTTCCCTTTACTTCCATCATCTATCTCTTCAGTCCGGGCTGACTGCAAGGACAGTCCTTCAAGCCTTAGGGTTCATGGCATCTTGTATTCTGGTGCTTCCCAATGCCAAACTGCATATGAGGAAGTTGCAATGGTATCTCAAAAATGTATGGACACAGCACTGCCAGGATCTGGACACTGTCATTCAAATAATACCTTGCATTCAAAAGGAATGTTTGTGGTGGGCTCAGGAATGTCACCTAAACAAGGGAATCTCTGTGACCCGGCCAGAGGAGAGTCAAATTTTAACGACAGATGCCTCGGACAAAGCTTGGGGAGCTCATCTAAACGGAAAGTGGATACAAGACAAGTGGCCTGTCAGACTACAGCATCTACATATCAACTTGAAGGAGATGTTAGCAGTCCAGTTTGCGTTAATAGCTTTCAAGGATTTACTTCTTCCAGGGCAGGTGTTGATTCTAACAGACAACACAACTGTCATGTGGTACATCAACAAGCAAGGGGAACACATTCTTATCCTCTATGCAGGCAAGCAATGATTTTGTGGGAGACTGCTCTCAGTTTACAACTAAGTCTTCAGGCAAGGTTTCTGCCGGGAGCACAGAACTCCTTAGCAGATGTGTTAAGCAGACAAATCATGGATCCCCACAGTGGAAACTGGATCTTCATGTATTTCAGAAATTGACAGTGTCCTGGGGAACTCCAGACATAGATCTGTTAAACTTCTCCACTAAACCACCAGCTGCCAAAGTTTTGCACAAAGGTTTCATCCCACAGCTTGGAAAGTGGATGCTCTTTCTTTCAGTTGGAAAAATCTTCATGTGTATGCCTTTCCACCTCTGCCTCTCCTCCCAAAGGTACTTCTGAAGGTCAGACAGGACAAGCCAAGGATGATTTTGATAGCTCCAGATTGGCCTCGACAGCACTGGTACCCATTACTGAGAAGTCTAGTACGGAAGCCTCCATGGCCTTGCCTTTGATTCCACATCTGTTGTCCCAGGAGGACAGTCATTTGCTCAATGTCAAACTTCACTCTCTTCACCTAACAGCCTGGCATATTCTGTTTTAAACCATAGAGGGTCTCAACTTCCACAACAAGTTTTGAATGTGATTTTGGAAGCTAGAAGGCCTAGTACAAGGAAAGTGTACGCAGATAAATGGAAGAGATTTTTGTTTTGGAGTGCAGCTAAGGATTTGGATGTTTCTGAGCCTGATTTAAGTGTGGCTCTTCAATATCTTACTGAGTTGTTAGACAAAGGTTTGTCCTTCTCTTCTATTAAGATTCATGCTGCAGCAATTTCAGCTCACTCTGACTGTGACCCACCATTGTTTTCTCATCCTTTGTTCAAGCAATTTCTTAGAGGGGCAAAAGAATATAAGACCCCCACAGGGCTCCTACTCCTGCTTGGGATCTCAATTTTGTGTTGGAGAAACTCACTCTACAACCTTTTGAGCCTGCAGCTACTGCTGAGTTGAAATATTTGTCATGGAAGACTGCTTTTTGTTGGCCATTACCTCTGCAAGAAGGGTTTCTGAATTGCAGGCCCTTATGGCAGTTGAGCCTTTCTTAATTTTCCATAAGGATAGGGTATCTTTGCATTACTAATCCTTCCTTTATGCCTAAAGTGGTTTCTAGTGTGGCTTTAAACCAAACTATTCATTTGCCTACTTTTATGCAAATCCCCAAAATAAAGGGGAAAAGATTTTGCACACTTTAGATGTACACAGGCAGTTGCGATATTATTTGGACAGAACTAAAGGGTTCAGACAATCTCAGCAGTTATTAGTTTCTTTTGCTTTGTGCTCTCAGGGCAAGCCCCTGTCAAAACAAACTATTTCTAAGTGGATTGGATTTTGCATTGCTTTCTGTTATTCCCATCATGGCAAAGAGATTCCAGCTGGGATTAGACCTCATTCCACTAGGGCTACTGCCACTTCAACAGCTTTTTTGAGGGGGGTGGCAACTAAGGATATTTTGGAGGCAGCCACTTGGAGTTCAGTGCATACCTTCTCTAGGCATTACCACCTGCCACTGTACTCTAAATCCAGGGCTGGTTTGCCACTGCTGTGTTGCAGGGCATTTTGGCAGCTCCTGCTTCATTATAGTTTAGCCATCCTCCCTTACCTCTGCTTTGGGATTCTACCCAAGTGTTAGGACTGCAGCAATGTGAGATGAAGAACATAGTACAGTTTTGTACCTACCATAAATGTAGATGTTCAAGATCCACATTGCTGCAGTCCAATCTCCCTCCTTCCCTCTGTAGTTTGAGGTGGTTGTGTGGGTTGGGTTATCCATCTGAGGTATATTGTGTATATTGTATATATTGTACATATTTTTGGTGTTAGGCTGGTTGGTTGTTTAGTTGTTGTCTATGGGTTTTGACCTTTCTTTTTAGGGTCTTCTGACATCTGGGGCAAGAAAAGACTGAGGATATGACGTCGGTCATGCGCATTTGTACCCTGACGTTCTGATGTCAGTCAAATGCGCCTTGACCGACGTCAGCCTTATACTCTGATATTCGGGCCGACCGAGGGACAGCGGACTACCCCAAGTGTTAGGACTGCAGCAATGTGGATCTTCGAACATCTACATTTATGGTAGGTACAAAACTGTACTTTATGTACTTACCATAACGTTCCATGCGAGTTGTTCATCTCGTCTTTATTCTTGCGTCCCTCCCTCCTACCCCTTCCTGGACTCTCAGGAGACCGAGATGCTAGATCCTTCCTGGTCACTCAACCCTTCTATACTTTCTCTCTTTTGGAGTTATCGAATGAAATATGGTGGTATACGCAGCAAACAAGATCTGAGGTAACTCAAGGTGCATCATGGAATAGGGACTTGGCTTCGAGCTACTTGAAATTCTCTAGCTTTGTAGTAGGTGCCGACTCGGAGCCGAGGGATTGGCTCTGAACCCATCAGTAAGAATGAAGGCGAGATGAACAACTCACATGGAACGTTATGGTAAGTACATAACTTTTTTTATCCTTCCCTTTCCTAAGTCTGCCCAAGTGTCCCCTTTGTTAATTATTGAATGGGCATATATTTTGAGTCCTGAATCTATTATATTAGCCTAAACTGCATAGCCTTAAAGTATGCCTCCAAGTCTGATGGTCTCAAAACTCCTTTCTTTCAGTATTTTATCCCCTTTGCAGTCTCTCTTGCTATCTCAGTAGCTCCTTATTTCCCGTTTCATATTCTTTCGTACCCTGTTTCATTAGTTACTTATAAGACTGACCTACATAAAGAGCCAGCAAGGCCAATAACATCTTAATCACATGCATCTTATTAGTGATGTCCATAGATAAAAATTTCTATAATTTTGTTATTTATAATCTTAAATTAGTCACACATTTTTAGCTCTGTGCTCAGCCTCCCATTTTAAGCAAATTCCCAAGTATCTTATCTTGTTCTGACCCCAAAAAGGCAAACTGCGTACCAAGTCACGTGTTGAGGCCTAATTAATTACTATAGCCTTTGTTTTTGTTTTATTTACTTTGTATTCTACCATACTAGTAGAATATTTCAAGTTTATGAAATATGAATTTTTATGTCCCCTTCCAGATTGGTATACATCCAGTTTTTTGGAGATTTTGCAGAATACTTTCTAAGCTGCTTCACTAGAGCCTGATTTGTAATATTTAAAGTGTTTAACAGCACTTCACCTAGAAAGATGTCATCCTTCATCCACCCCAAAAGAAAGAGCATAACCTGCAGGAAATTAACAATTTTTTTTAAGTGTTTTTTGTTGAGGAAAATGGACAAGGTTCAAGAGATTGTAACTCTCCCACCAGTCTCACCAAGCCTAGCAAGAGTTTGGTCTGGTGAGATGCAATTTGGTTCATCCTCCCAAAGTCCTTAGATCAACCAGTTTTCAGCTAGACTGTCTGTTACCAGCCTCAATACTATCCAGGCCTCCGAATCGTCTGCTACTGTATCTCAGCCAGGAACTGATTTCCAGGTATCAAGAGATTGTATGACCAGTTCCTTTTGTGTAGTTCACTTCTGGTTTAGAAGTCCCTGATGTAGTCATACTTGTGTTTGTTTTATTTCATTTTTGCTCCTGCTGCCTGCAACCCATCAGTGCCCCCCTCCCCCAAGGATTGTCATCTTCATTAATTTGTAAGGGGAGGGCCAATTACAGGAGATAAGCATTTAGGAAGCAACCATTAGATGTTTTCATGTTTGTGGTCCTAACCTTGTGGTGGCTGTTGTAATCCTGTGCTACACCTGCCTCTTAAGCATGCACTTTTTCACAGATTTCATGAAGGCTGCTCTTCTCTGTTCAGAGACTGTTGTTGGTCCAGCAGCAGTGAACCTGTGTGGTGTGCCTCAGATAATGTGTTTGAGGCCAGTCCCAAATGAGAGAGATTATCCTTTCACTTCTGCAACCCTAACAATGTCTAAGCGGTATTCTCTGTATTTGTGTGTTTGATTTGAGCTTTCATGGACAGGTGAGCCAACCTTGGCCACGGATTCTACCCTACCTGATCAGGTCCTCCAGCACCTGGGCACTAGTTGGTCTTCGGTCATAGACAGGACTTCATTCCCCTGTACTATAGAGAAGATGCTATATTTTTAATTTTGGTTGATTTCCCATCCAGTGCATCTTCCTCAATTTTGGTGCCTCTTTCACAGACGACTACTCCCTCAACCTCGTCTTGCCTGGACTTTGTGTACTTGTCCTGCTATATTACCTGAACAGATGTCCTTCTGTTCATATGCTGCTGTATTCATAACACAAATGAGTCTGCCTCTGGTGACTCTCTTGTGTCTGGCCATTTTACAAAAAATAAATGATAACGCTAGGGTTCGTGTGACGTCCCGTGTCTCTCTGTGGATGTCTGCCATAAACCGATGTCTGGTACAAAACGGGCATCAGCACACATCTTTCTTAGAATTTTTCTGCCACCTGTTTGACTGCTAGCTCCAGTTGTCACTCCTTCAAAAGAGTGATCCCGCGTGAAGCGTTCATTTGTCTGACTTCAGATAAGTACCCCATAGGGGGGGTTTCATTAACCTTTGCTACTGCTGTTGGGTTCATGTCAGGTATAAAGAGCAAGTGTAGGCGTGGAAGGCATCTTCCTCATAAAGATAGGCATGAGCTCTGCCTTTTTTTGCTTAGGCCAGGAATATGACCACACTACTTGTACTATTTGTCAGGTCTTTTTTCCCAAAACCCTCAGGAGTCTCTTAGCTGCCCTTAAACTTTATTTAGAGAACCAACATCTAAAGTGTTTGGCCAAAGCGAGGGATCCAACATCTGGCCCTTAGGATGAACTGCCAGTCGCAAAGGCCAAAAGGTCTAGGCCCAAGCCGACTCCTGCACCCGCTTCTCCAGCTGTACCTCTCAAGGCCGGTGAAGTTGCAGAGTCCAAGACGGAATCCTCAGACTTCTTTTTGGCGGGTACCCCAGTGGAACCCATTAAAGAAGCCGAGGGCACATCCCAGAGGGAATAGCAGATGTCCGAATAGGTCCCCAAGGGGGAACCTAGGCTTATCATATCTGAGGGCCCATGTGGGGTCTCGCAAAGTGTGGTTCGCGAGGACATTGCCTCTGATATGGAGCGCCATTCGGACTTCCCACTCTTTACCCGATCTCCGTTACCTCGTTGTCGAAGTCCCATAAAAAGAAGCAAAAAAAAATCCCTGATGCCCACCCCCTCTGAACAACTTCCTGACTGGCAGGCCTTCACCCAAGGCCTTTTAAACACATTCGTAGCCTTACACCAGGCCCCTACTGCATTTGCCCCGAAAGATAAGCCTGCTCCAGATGTATAATGTATGCTTCCCCAGAGAAGGAGTCGAATGGCACAGATTCCCTAAGTGAAGATTTCACCTTCGGGGAAACCATTACACAAATGAAAGCTTTCTTTAAGTGCGACGGGAGTCAGGTTACAGAAACCCAAAAGAGGCATTATGATCACTTGCAAATGGAGTCTCCCAACCCCTCTGCTGTTTCTCCAGTACACCCTGCATTCTTGGATACATTCCTGTCTGCCTCCAGAAAAACCTGATTCACAGGCTTCTGCACCCAAAAGCCCTGACAAGGTTTTATAAGGTCCCTGAGGATGCTAAATTCTTGTATAAAGCACCCTCTGCAGATCCTTTAATTATCGATGTGGCTACTGACAAAACTGCTAAGCTGCTCCCTTCCACCTCCCTCCTGCCCTCTGATAAGGAGAGCAGGTTAATGGAGCGCCTAGGGAAAAAGGTACACACTTCTGCTACCCTAGCAGAGAAATTAACTACCAAACACACATGGCTAAATATTCCCTGACCCTGCTAGCTGATGTGACTAAAACTACTATGAGAACCTCCCTGAATCCCCAGCCAAGGCTAAAATATCTACCTTGTTAAACTCCTGCACTTAGGTGACCAAGCACTCGAAGTGCAGTTATGATGCAGTGGAGGCCTCATCTAGGGCTGCTGCTTCAGGGTCTGTCATTTGGAGACACTCCTGGCTTAAGCTGCATCCTCTCCCTGATGACATTAAGTCTAATCTCTTTTACGCAACTCCAGACAATAAAGATTTGTTTGGTTCTGTGGCTGCTGACCTTTTTAAGACCCTCCAAGTGAAGGGCAAGGAGTTACAGGATCTGAGACACATTTGTGTCTCCGATCCCACACTTCCAAAGGAAACTACCCTACCAAAACCTCCTTTGTGAGAAGAGCTGCCAGACAGTTGCCAGCCAAAAGTAAGAGGGACTCCAAGAAACAGTCCTCAGCCAGATCTGCTCCCTCTACTTCTGCTACCAAACAACCCTTTCAGTGTAAGCCTGGTAGCCTGTGACTACCAGGCACTGGATCCAAACACCTCTTTCCTTGTGTCGCTCCCTCTCTACCAGCTTGGAATCAGGTTACCCAGGACTGTTTGGTCCTCCCTATAGTAAAACAGGGGTACTTCATGACTTGGGAGACCATACCTACTCCCAATGGCATTCACCAACCCCCTCGAGAACAACTACCTTCCTTCCCCTCAAGTTATTCAGTAGCTCCTAGATCAAGGATCCATTCAAGAAGTCCATGCACATGCAAGAGGAAAGGGATTTTACTCCAGGATGTTCCTAGTTCCCAGGAAAGAAGGTCCATGGAGACCAAGCCTCTACCTGTCCCATCTCAACACCTTCCTTCAAGTTCCCTCCTTTCGCATGCTCATTCTTCCTACCCTGCTCCCCCTGATCCTACGCCAGGCCTTCTTAGTATCCTTAGATATAAAATGCCTATTTACACATTCCAGTCCATCCCCTCTTCAGGAAATTCCTCCATTTCTCGGTGGGTTCTGCAGATTATCAATTCTGTGATTTGCCATTTGGTCTCTCTATAGCCCAAGAGTGTTTACAAAATGCCTGGCACCAGTTATGGCCTTTGCCAGGACAAATAGAATCCAGCTATTTGCCTAAATAGACAATATCCTGATCCAGGCCCCGTCAGCTCCTATGGTTGTACAACATCTAGACTTCACCATTTCCCTCTTGAGAAGTCTGGGATTCACTAAATCTCAAAAAAATCATTCTTGATTCCTTCTTAGGATCATGTGTTCCTGGGGTGCAGGATCCTAACAGAAAAAATTATGGCCCGTCTTCCCCCAGAAAAAAATATTGGGTCTTGCTACTTACATCAAGGAAAACTGCTCCCCAAGGAGTTCCTCAGGCTGTTGGGATTCATGGCCCATGGTTCCTCTGGCAAATCTTCACCTGAGAAGGTTCCAATGGTACTTGAGAACCTTCTAGAAACATCAACACCCCCTGGAGTTCATGATTCCAATGCTCCCATGCCTTTCCAAGGAATTAAAATGGTGGATATCTCGGATATATGCCAACCCAGGCCTGCCCCTGCCCCCCAAATAAGATCTCTCTACAGAAGCCTCAAAAACAGGTTGGGGAACAACCTAGGGAGAATGGAGAGTGAAAAAACTCATGGACCCTCACTCAACACAAAGAACACATCAATATCAAGGAAATGAAAGTCCTGATATTAGCCCTGCAAATTTTCAAGGATCATCTGCTTCCAAGGATGCCGAGTTGGTATATGGACAATACCACCATGCTGTGGTAGATCAACAAATGGGGGGACAAGGTCCATCCTCCTGTGCAGGCTAGCCCTGCAGGCTTGGGAATTCGCCATAGATAAGTCAACATCCAAACATCCCCTCAGCAGACAATGTGATGGCAAATACTTTAAGCAAGACCATGACTCTATCTCATGAATGGATGCTAAACAAGTATCTATTTCTGCACCTGGTCCATCAGTGGGGTATTCTAGATGTGGATCTGTTTGCCTTCCCCATGAATAGACCGCTTCTAACCTTCTGCTCCAGGGTACTACACCACGAAGCATGGAGGGTGGATGCTCTCTCATTCCCTTGGAATAGGGGGTATGCTTATGCATTCCCCCTTCCCTCTCATACAAAAAGTTCTGCTGAAAATTCAGAACGAATAACCTCAAATCTTGTTGGTGACTCCCTATTGGCCAAGGCAGCACTGGTTCATGCTATTACTACATCTAGCCAAGGGCAATCACCACAAGTTACCCAAACGGATGGACCTGCTTACACAGGAGAGGGGAATGCTTCTACACCCACAACTGTCTACTCTGAACCTTACTCTGTGTGATGGGGCATTGATTCCCTTCAGACACCTTTACTAGGAGGACATGCTTCAGGTTTTGCAGGAGGCCAGAAAACCAAATACCAGAAAAAACATACCTTTCAAAGTGAACAGATTTTCTGCCTGGTGTCTAAAGCACAACTTAGAACCACTGGTAGTGAAACCCCCAGTGGTCCTGTCTTACCTGTGTGAACTGAAGTCTGGACTATATTACTCCACCGTCAAGACCCACCTATCTACTTTCTCAGCATGCCTGCCTCTCACTCCTCCTTTGGCTTCTAGACTGGAAGTTAAACTTTTGTTTTTTTTTTTGAAAGGGGTTCTGCACCTCCGCTAATTCTGCCTCCTTGGGATCTTAACTTTGTACTGGAAAAATTTACACTACCACCTGTCGAGCCAGCCAAAGACTGTTCTCTCCAACATTGTACATGGAAAACCTTACTCTCGGTAGCTATTACTTGAACAAGAAGGGTCTCAGACCTTCAAGCCCTTATGGCTTCCCATACTTTTACAGTCTTCCACAAGGACAGGTGCGTTTGTGCACCATCCCTACCTTTATGCCCAAAGTAGTCCATGAACTGTCCCGGAATCAGGCATTCAATCACATTCTTTCTTTCACCCCAAAACCTGGCTGAAAGAATTCTATATACCCTAGATATTCACGGACAACTTGGATACTATCTGGCCATGACTAAACCCATCCGCAAATCAGACAGGCTTTTTCTCTCTCTCTCTCTCTCTCTCTCTCTCTCTCTCTCTCTCTCTCTCCAGCCAAGAACCCTGGAATACCCTGTTTCCAAGCAAACCATATCATCCTGGATATCCAAACAAGTCACCTTTTGCTATGCTGCCCATGGCAGAAGGCTTCCCTTGCCAGAGAAGGCACACTGCACTAGAGCAATGTCCTCTGGAGCTTTTTTCAAGGGTCTGGATACAGCTGACATTTTAGAAGCAGCTACATTGTCCTCTGTCCATACCTTCACCAAACACTACAAATTGGACCTCATGGCCAGAACGGGATTTGCCAGAGCCATCCTTAATGTGTTTGTGGAAAATACTTCTGTTCCTCCACCCTTTTACACACTCCCTTGTGTTATGAATACATCAGCATATGAATAGAAAGACATAGTATTGTTGTTAAAATCTTACCATAACTTTAGATGTCCTTCTCTTCTATATGCAATTGTATAGTGTCCCACCCTGCCTTCCCCCTTGCACTTGCCTGACCCCCTGATTACCCACTCTCTAGTGATTCCGGCGTCATTCAGTTCTGAAGAAGATGTGTGCTGATGTCTGTTTTGTACCTGACGTCTGTTTATGGCCAACATCTACAGAGAGACTCGGGACGTCACATGCCCCCTAGCAGTAGCATCTATCTTTTGTAAAATGGCTGGACGTACGAGAGTCCCCAGTGGCAAGACTCCCTTGTGTTATGAATACAGCAGCATATAGAAGAGAAGGACATCTAAACTTATGGTAAGATTTTAGACAACAATACTATGTCCTTGGGACCACCAATAATTTCTTTTATTTACAGCTGCTTTGCTGAAATTGCCTGGAAGCGCACTTTTCCTATGTTTCTTATGATTCTTCTAATCTGCTCTATTTTGTGTGTAGTTACAGAAGAGGAACAAGGAGCTCATCCCTAAATTGTCTTCTGATTCCAAGTATGGAGGAAAAAATTCTTTCATGCATGAACCAGTTGCAGTTTTGTGGCGGTTGGTACAGAGAAACAGGATTGAGTTTCCTTGGGTACCCCCACAAGATGTAGCCTTGAGGAAGCCATACATTCAGTGTGAGAACATTAAGTCAGTGGTAAAAGAAATGTCTGCTCCCCTGATGTGTTTTGAACGTTTGCAGGTTTGAGGAGCTTAAAACTTTGACTCCTACAGTGCAGGCTTTTGAAGATAGTTTTGAAATCCCTTCCAACAGATTTCCAGCCATCAGCACCCAAGAAACTAAATAGGCGTATGGAATACAGAAATATCACAAACCTGTTCTACTCTTGTTGGATGGTTCTAGGGATATAAGCCAGCATCCAATTTAACCAGTCTCCCTAATGAAAGAAAAAAAAGCAGGATCCTGGACAGACTTGGTAAGAATGCGTGTATACAGATTGTCTTGGAATATGAACCAACACCCATCAGACCTACTAAAGCAAGTAGCAAAGATGACACTGGGCAAGGACTGGATTCTGAAGCTTTCAGTAGCTGGTGGTTTCTTTGAGGCTATCTTTTCAGGGGCACATCACTTTTAACTGATGGTTCTATGTACCCACAGTGCTTGACTTGAGTGCAGGGAACTGTCCTTGCTGTTTGTCCACCAAGAACACCATCTTCTGGATTGGTAAGATGTGATTTAATATAGAGGTCTATCCTTGTCTACCAGTAGGCAAAACTACAGGTTTTCACTCTTCTCAATAGCTAAAGCTTTTGCCTGCTACTAATCCCCTTCTTTTACCCATAATGTTTTGCCAGTGAGCTTTCTGTCTCCATCTGTCTTCTAGCTCATTATGCTTTGATCAGATAAAGCAGCCTTAGGCTGTGTTGAAAAATTTCTGAATTTTCATGTGTGTTGTGGTTTTGATAGCTTATTCTATTTGTTTTCCAGCCTATATCTGTCCTTTTTATTTTTGTGTGCATTTTAGGTATATTTCATCATCATCCCTTAGGTCTTCATGTTCTTTCACCACTCCGTTGAACTTGTGTTTGCTGCTCTGACTGACATTTTTCACTATTTGTTGAAACTATCTTTAACCTAATAGCTGCAAGTGCCATTTGGTTACTTTATCGGCTAGCTTAGTTCTCTCATTAGTTTTGTAAATGGCTGCTGCTTAAAAATTATTTCCTTCAAATTTCCCATCTGCTGGCTTTTCAGTTAAAATACAAAGTAAATGTATTTTAACTGAAAATGTGGGCATAAAGTTCCTTCCCAAAACAAAAACATACTTCATGTATGTTGTCTGCCTCAAGAGGAATACTTAAATGAAAACCGTGATATCTGTGATTCACTTAACCTACAAAACTGTACATGACAGCAAGTTAATTTTGAAAAGTTTAAATGGTAGCCCTAAATCTGTCCCTAACAGGACTCGATCCTTGGATAAAGTTTCATATCTGAAGTTTTTTCATTTGATCTTCAACCTGTAGGTTTGGATCTGACTGCCATATATTACAGCTCTAGGATCCGAATATCTGAGCTCCTCCCCTACCTATAATGTTCTGCTCTCCCCTCATCTCCCCAGAATCTCATTTGCCGCGTTTTCATCATCATCGGGGTTGTGATGATCTGTGCTCCTTTGGGTTATTCGTGAGTGTTTTCTTCAAAATTTTTTTCTTCTGTTTTTATCCCTAGTGTAGGATTTCTTCCTAATATTTAGCTACCTTCTTTTCTATTTTGAGAAACTGCATTAATCTCTTTTGCTGTTTTTGGTAACCTTCTACTCCTAACATTCTTTCTTTCCTTCTAATATATATCTATTTCTCCCTCCCTCTCTCTCTCTCATATGTGTGTGTGTGTGTGTGTGTGTGTGTGTGTGTGTGTGTGTGTATATATATATATATATATATATATATATATATATATATATATATATATATGAAACATTATCGAAGTTTCAAAACTTCAAATCTGAAATGGTTTTGGAACATCGAAAATGTAATAAAACACAACAACCTACAAAAACAAACCATTTATATGCTGTAAGCAGGGGGGCAAGCCCCCTGCACTCCCCACACCCCCTGCTGCTTAAATATACCAACTCAGAGATCGCACTTACTCTTCTTTCTGCTTTTCACAGTTCAGAAAAGGGAAATCTTCCCTTTCCGTGCTGTATGGAGATTTCTGTTAAAAGATTCAAAGTTTCAAGACTTCGATCATATGGTGTCGACCATATGAGATTCAAAGTTTTGAAACTTCTATCTTCTGATATAGTCCCTATATATATATATATATATATATATATATATATATATATATATATATAATATAGAGAGATGGGGTGTGTGTGTGTGTGTGTGTATATATATATATATGTGTGTGTGTGTGTATGTGTATATGTGTGTGTGTATATATATATATATATATATATATATATATATATATATATATATATATGTGTGTATATATATATATATATATATATATATATATATATATATATATATATATTATTTATAGAAAACTTTCCCTTCCTTGATTACGCTGTCTTTTAGGTTTTCATTGTCAGAAAAGCCAGCTGGATTGAAAAAATGTGCTACACGTGGGCAGAAGATCTCTGTCGGATGCCGACACGGAGTGTGTACTGTGCTTAGGCCCTCTTATTTGGATTCCTCCTGTGCCATATGCACTGACTTTAACCAGCGTGCTCTTATTGATAGAAGGAATAAGCTCATCTTGTAGGGCCATTTACCATCTGTGGCTTTTTCCTCCTCTGTGACTCCGACTTCAGGGGCTTTAACCCCCTCCAAGAAGCTTAAAGAGAAGACCTGGTTCCCGGACAAAGCTGCTCATTCCTTAGAAAACTGCCAAGGCATCGGATCCTAAGGACACTCGTCCGATTTGTCAAGACTTTTCTCAGCTCTGGTCTCCAAGGTTCTCCCCGGAGCTGGTTACCTCAATCCCCAAATCACTTTTATTGCAGTCTCCCAGGCCAGTCTCCAGGCCACCACTTGTGACATCTTCCTTCAGGTCCTGTCGAAGCCTATCTGAAGCCAAAGTTGACAGGATGCTGATGAGGTTTCTCAAGGCACAAATTCAACTGGAGGTTTTGTCTGCTTCGTCCCCTTTTGGATCTGTGAGCCATCAGCCTTCATTTGTTCCCATTCCTCCGGATGTCTCTACCTTAGATGGGTCTGGAGCAGCTGTGCAGGCACCGGTTCTGAGAGTGTATTCAGACCTACCGATGTTAGAATTAAACTGACAACTTCGTTTTTAGCTAAAACTACCGAGTTTCTAATGCCCAGGGTATGCACTATGCCTATAAAACCAATGACCAAGGTGTATGCTCAAGCTCCCATGCCACCCTAATTAGGGGAAAGCCAGCCTTCTCCTGCTAAAAGACAAAGAATTGAGTTTCATTCTGGTTCTACAGACCAGGAGTCCGATGACTCTGACCCTTCTGATTATCAGGACATGCCCTTATCAACTTATGAGGATTCAGATGCATAGGAATCCATTCCTTCTGCCTTCCCTCCAGAGGATTTTTCTTTTGGTGAAACCTTGCATACTTGGAGAGCATTTCCGCTGGGAATGCCAGGACTACCCTCAGTCCAAAAACAGACTCAGAATTTTTAGAGTTGCCTCAGCATAGGCCTCTAGCTATACCCCCTGTACTGGATGATGTAGATGATGATTTTATGGAATCCGGTCTTACTCCAGATACTTTACCTCCATCCCCTAGGAAACCTGACAGGTATGCAGAGTACCTGATTCCCTCAAATTTCTCTTCAAGAATCCTATTGCGGATCCAGAGATCATTTCCAAGGGACTTGAAGGTATTAAGGCTACTGCAGCCAAAAATCCTACCCCTTCAGACAGGGATTCTAGAGCTTTAGACAGATGGTGTAAGAAGGTATATACCTTTGCAACCCTTGCCATCAGGGCATTGAATTGCCAGTTTCACATGTTGAAGTACCAGCAGCATATTATGGAGCTAATTAAACAAAAAATGGTGTTACTTCCAGATTGTGGAGAAAATAAAGATTTACAAGAGCTAATGCATTCTGCAAACCAAGTTAGTAAGCATACTTTGCAGTGCGTCTTCGATGCCCTAGAAGCATCTTGTAGGGCTGCAGTCACTGGGTCTGTACTGAGAAGGCATGTTTGGCAGAAGGAACAAACCTTGCCAGATCATGTCAGATCCAAATTACTAGACACTCTAAGTAAGGACTGTTTATTTGGCACCAAAGCAGAAGAGGTTCTTAAAAAGATGGAAGAAAAAGCAAAATCTATGCAAACCATTAAAGAATTCTTCCAAGTGCAACCACCTAGATTCAGTAGACATTGGCCTTCTAAAAACTGGTCCTTTCCAGCCCCTTCCAGACCAAACCCAGGGGAAACAGGCCACCCAGACTACAGTCTCAGGGTATGCAGTGATCTAAACAATGGAGTGCCCCCACCTCTAAAACAGGGAGTGGTAAGCCTCCCCTTATGGATAAAGTTTATAATGACTTGTCGGTTATCCTGCCCAGCCCTGCCTAATTACTTCTGCCCCTAGGAGGAAAACTTGCCCTTCATGCAAAGAAACTGGATGTCTATTACTCAGGACAAATGGGTCCTAAACATTGTATCCCAGGGGTACAGATTCTACTTCCATACACTGCCAACCCCAAGCGGGTTTGCAGACCTACCTCCAAACCAGTGGGCAGAGGCTCAAAAGCAAGTACTTTCCCTGCTCAATATCAGAGCTATTGAGCCTGTTCCAGTAAAACAAAGGGGGCAGGGTTTTTACTCCAGACTTTTCCTGGTGCCCAGAAAAGAGGGTTCTTAGCGCCCAATCCTGGATCTATCGAGACTCAACACCTTTCTGGTGGTCCCAAAATTCAAGATGCTTACCCTGCAACAGCTTGTCCCTATGCTAGCCAAGGATGCCTGGTTAGTCAATCTTGACTTAAGAAGCTTATCTGCACATCCTCATAAGGGAGTCCTGCAGAAAATATCTACGCTTCAAGGCAGGCTCTATGCACTATCAGTTTTCTGCACTTCCCTTTGGCTTATCTACTGCGCCCAGAGTATTCAAAGTGCCTGGCTCCAGCCATTGCATACTGTAGGCAGAGAAATATCCAAATTTTCTCATACGTGGATGACTGCCTGATTTCAGGTGGACAGTCAGGAATTGCTACTTCAGCACCTGGCATTTGTAAAAAGCCTTCTCACTGCATTGCGGTACACCATCAACGAAAAGAAATCACAACTGGTGCCCAGTCAAAAGATTGTATTCCTGGGGGCAAGCTTGGACAAAACTTCCCAGATGACATTTCTCACTTCAGAAAAACAGGTAATTCTGACAAGCTACTTCAAACAAATGGCCACCAGAACCCAACTATCTGCAGGAAAAATACTGCAAGCCCTAGGGTTCATGGCCTCAGGTATTCTGCTAATTCCATATGCAAGACTGCATATGAGGAAACTTCAGTGGTACTTGGTCTTTGGTGCCGGCATTCTCAGGACCTTGAAACAGTCATTCCAATCATACCTTGTCTAAGGGGAGAGTTCCTTTGGTGGGCAGAAGCATGCAACCACAACAAGGGACTGCTTTTCACTCAACCCCTCGCTGCCCAAACCCTGATAACAGATAAATCAGACTATGCATGGGGGGCTCACATGGCAGGCAAATGCATTCAGGGCCACTGGAGCCCAGCCCAGATTCTCCTGCACATCAATCAAAAAGAGGTGCTAGCTGTACAGAATGCTCTGACAGCCTTTAAATACCTATGAAATAGAACACAACTCGGGTCCAACAAACAAACTCCAAACCGTAAAAAATTCACTTGAAATTAAAAAACGTAGTCAAAATAGTAAGGGCTAAAATAAAAACCGGCGGTTCATTTGACTTGAATTTTGATTCTGAAGAAGTCTCGTTTCCATAGTAGACAAAAAGCGCTTAAAATAAACGGTTTTTATTTTAGCCCTTACTATTTTGACTACATTTTTTAATTTCAAGTGAATTTTTTACGGTTTGGAGTTTGTTGTTTGGACCTGATTTGTGTTCTGTTTCATAGTCTGTTTGCCGTTTTTTCCGTATTTTTCAGCCTTTAAATACCTAATCCTTCCTGGACATCTGCTTATAAAAACAGACAACACCACAGTTGTGGTACATAAGCAGGGGGGAACCCATTCTTACCCACTCTACAGGTTAGTCATGGCCCTGTGGAACACAGCCTTGAGCAACCAAGTGCATCTACAAGCTCAGTTCCTGCCAGGCAAGCAAAATTCACTGGCAGACTACGTAAGCAGAAATCTCCTAGACCCACACGAGTGGAAATTGGAGCCCAACACCTTCAACCTTCTGATCCAGAGGTGGGGGACACCGGAGGTGGACCTATTTGCCTTCCCCGAGAACCACCATTTGAGCAAATTCTGAACCAGGAACCCTCACAAAAGGGCCTGGAAGGTGGATCCCCTGTCCTTTCAATGGGAAAACTTCTCAAGTTATGCCTTTCCCTCTCTGCCCCTCCTCTCAAAAGTAGCACTCAAGATAAAACAGGACAGGCCAAGGGCAATTCTTATTGCCCCAGACTGGCCACGCCAGCACTGGTACCCACTCTTGCGCAGTCTTACAACAGTGCCAACCTGGCACCTTGCATCCTGGCGTATCCCTTGAATACACCACCAGCAACCCTCAGCAAACAGGTGCTGGACGTCATTCTTGAAGCCAGAAGGCCTAGTACTAGGAAACTCTATGCTGAAAAGTGGGAAAAGATACTGTTCTTGGAATCAGTCTCCAGGGAAAGATTCAGCAGTGCCCTCCTTACCTCTGATCGTGGATTACCTAGCAGAGATACTCCACAGAGACCTATCCTTCTCCTCCATTAAGATTCATGCCTCTGCCATCTCAGCTCATTATAATACTGAGCCACCTCTATTTTCTCACCCTCTCATTAAACAGTTCCTGAGAAGGGCTAACAACTTAAGGCCCCCTAGGAGAGGTCCCACCCTTGCCTGGGACCTTAACTTGTACTGGAAAAGCTCACGCTTCCCCCTTTTGAACCTGCAGCTTCAGCAGAGTTAAAATTCCTCTCTTGGCAAACAGCCTTGCTTTTAGCCATAATTTCAGCTAGAAGAGTGTCTGAGTTACAGGCACTAATGGCTGTGGAACCCTTTTCCATGCTGACAGGGTTTCCCTCAGGACTAACCCATCCTTTATACCTAAGGTGGTGTCCAGTGTGGCTCTAAACCAATCTACCTTGACAGAACTAAACCTTTCAGAAAATCTGACCAGCTGCTAGTCAGCTTTGCTACAGGGGCAGAGAGTAAGGCCATTTCAAAGCAAACTGTTTATAAATGGACAGCACACTGCATCCATTTCTGCTACAAGCACCATGGAAAACCTGCCCCACAGCGGATCGGACCACATTCCACTAGGGTAACTTCCACCTCTACAGCATTTCTCAGGGGAGTCCCTACCAAGGACATTCTGGAAGTTACAACCTGGAGTTCTGTTCACACCTTCACCAAGCATTACCACTTACCTGTCTTTTCTAAATCCAGAACTGGATTTGCTACAGCAGTCTTGCAAGGCCTACTACACCAGCCCTAACTCTTCTTGACTGCCTCCACCCTTCCTCAACTTTGGGAATCAACCCAAGTGTGATGACTGCAACAGTGAAACACTTAAGAACATAGTGCAGTTGTGTACACTTACCATAAATGTATGTGTTTGAGTGTATTCACTGTTGCAGTCCTGATTTCCCTCCCTTCAGCCCCCCTGGCTTTCTCTATCTTTCTACCTCTCGTCTCTATGGCCATTCCTAATGGCATTGGTATTTACTTTTTACTGATGGTGTTCCCCACCATAAACTAGCTTCCTGTTTGGGGGCTCCTGACATTTGTGGCAAGAAAAACTGATGTAATGGCATCTGCTGCCTCTTTTATACCCCTGACGTCATGGAAGAAGCAACAGCAACTAACGCAGAAATCCTAGGACTCTGGTATTCGAACCGACTGAGGGCTACCTGCAGGCAGATAACCCAAGTGTGATGACTGCAACAGTGAATACACTTGAACATCTACATTTATGGTAAGTGTACACAACTGTACTTTTGGTCCTTCGGTTAGAGAGAGATGCTCTCCTAGAGTGACGAGGACAGAAAGACCTTGTCTTCCATTGGAATCCGTTTTGCCACCCCGCAACTGTCCTTCTCCAGGAACCAGTGTGGTAATAAAAAGTTGTGGTTACAAAGATCTCAAGGTCCTTTTCAGGAATCATAGGGTGACTTCCTCCAGAGGCAGAGGGGGAAATGACGCAAATGGCAGATGCCACCTTTGTGGCACAGGAGATCCAATGAACCAGAGGTCTTGAGATACCTTTGCTGACAGGCCCCACTCAATGAATCTCCTTACTACTCCTCTCTGGAGACAGTCTGGGGACATTTATCCATACACCCAACAACTTGGAAAGCCATCACAAGTGACCGTTGGGTGTTAAACATCATATCCAGAGGTTGTCATACCCTTTATCCAAAATCCCACTCCAGTCAAGACCCTCCCAGATGTTCCACCCAGTCTTAGGAAGGCTTTAGAAATTTCAAAGTTGCTTGCAAAAAAATTCCCAGATCATCCCCCAAAATCAACTCTGATCAGGCATCAATTCCAGATTCTTTAGTGCTCAAGAAAACAAGGGACCTTGGATCCATTTTGGATCTTACAACCCTGAACAAATTAGTTGCCTGTTCAAAGTTGTGAATGGTCAGAATTCAGTCCATTCTACCCTTCCTGCAGAAAGATGACTAGATGTGCTCTGTAGACCTTCAGGATGCGT
Source organism: Protopterus annectens (assembly GCF_019279795.1). Classification (NCBI taxonomy): domain Eukaryota; kingdom Metazoa; phylum Chordata; order Ceratodontiformes; family Protopteridae; genus Protopterus; species Protopterus annectens. The sequence goes on from NC_056731.1 coordinate 636,111,932, forward strand.
ACTATCACATTAAAATGAGCAGGCGCTTTGGAAGGTTTCTCCTCTTCCAGCTGAGAGCCAATTATTGCCAGTTCAGAATGCTCCCCTTTGGTCCCACCGCAGCCCCCAGGGTGTTCACCAAATGCATGGCAGTAGTGGCAGCTCACCTGAGGCTGCAAGGATTCCATGCGTTTCCCTGTATGGATGATTGGCTTCTCACTGCTCCCACCAGATATGGACTCCTCCAGGCCAGACGCTACCTCTTTCAACTAGCCTCCACCTTTGGCATCTCTGTCAATCTCCATCGAGTCCAGGTGATAAATTTCATCGGAGCCCATCTAGACACACAACACATTGCTTAGCTCTTCTCCCTCCAGACAGTGTCTCCACTCTCAAACTCCATGTCAGACATTCTAGATATCCTTTTGCCTCAAGCATGTTTTGTTGTAAGAGCGTTGGGCTTCATGGCTGCCACCATAATTCTTGTTTCCTACAGCTAGTCTCCATATGAGAATTCAATGGACGCTAGCAGTCCAGTGGTCCCTTCTATGTTATCCTCTAAATCATCCGGTCAGTCTCTCTTGAGTATGCAAGGAATCTCTTCTCTGGTGGCTTCAATCACAGGTTCTCAAACAAGGTCATCCATTTTTCCTTACTCCCGCGAAGGTTACTGTGACCATTGACACTTCTTACCTTCCCCGGGGGGGGGCACTTCCTGTGTCAGACCAAGGCACCTGATCCCCATTAGAGACCAATTTGCATGTAAACATCCTGGAGATGAGAGTGATGCTGCTAGCATTGCAACTCCTTCAAACCTCTCTTCCCTCAGGAACCATTGCATTTCAGACAGACACAACAATTGTTTGGTACATCAACAAGCAGGGAGGAACCAAGTCTTGCCTCTTATGTCGAGAGGCCATGACATTGTAGCAATGAGCAATCTCTTCCAACTGTTTTCTAGTAGCAATGCACATTCCGGGGAAGTCAAGCATTCTAGCAGACAGGTTCAGCAGGACCATTCTGATATTGCACGAGTGGTCACTGAACCCTTCAGTGGCAAACATGATCTTCCAGAAATGGGGTCAACGTTACTGCAGTCTCTTCTCATCTCCTTGCAATACCAAATGCAGAAAGTTTTTTGCCCTGATCCCTCCTCAGACAGTCACCAAGAGATGCTCTAGTTCATGCTTGTGCCCCCCTCCCAGTCTGCTTTATGCTTACCCTCATCTTCGTGTCATTCCCAAATTCCTCCAGAAAACTCGGAGGTTGAAGTGCAAAGAAGTAATCTTCATTGCCCTTTTTTGACCTCGGTAAGTTTGGTTTCCCTTCTTTTGGTCTCGCTTGGTTTGTCCACCATGGATTCTGGATCCTGTTCTGGACCTTCTGTTCCATTCTTCGGGGAGCTCTTACCCAGATCTATCCAGCCTGAAATTGACCACTTGCTTGCTCTGATTCCAGTGATGGCTAGAAATACCAGGCTCTCTTTCCAAGTTAGAAAAATGTTAGTTGCAGCACCTAAAACTCCCACCAGGAAAATATATAACAGCAAGTGGAAGAGGTTTTCTATTTGGGCTCACCAAAATCAGTTGGATCCCGTTATGCCTCCTATTCCTGCTGTTTTAGACTTTCTAGCATCTATTTTTTCTAACTGAGCTAGTTTTTCTGCTTTCAAAGTGCAATTGGCAGCCATTTCTAATTTTCACATTGGGGAAAATTCTTCTCCTTTGCACTCCTCTAAGTTGTACAAGACCTTTCTTAAGGGCACTTTTCTTCTTCACCCACCAATCAAGGATCCCACGCTACCATGGGACCTCAGTATAGTTTTGCAAGCATTGGTTATGCCTCCTTTTGAACCGGTAGCTAACGTTGATTTGAAGTTCTTGTCATGGAAGACTGGCTTCTTAGTAGCCATCACTTCAGCTAAGAGAGTGCCTGAACTTCAAGCTTCATCTATTAAAACGCACCTTATTTGATCTTCCCCAAGGACAGAGTGACTTTACATACAAATCCTTCCCTCATGACCAAGGTTGGATCTGAGGCTAACATCAATCAGGTCATCAGTCTCCCAGTTTTCTTCCCCAATTTTCAAAACAAAGGGGAATGCAAACTCCATATGTTAGATGTACATAGACGATTATGTTTTTATTTGGACAGGACTAAACATTTCAGGAATTCTGACCAGCTCTTTGTATCCTCACGAAAGCTACTTTGGGGAAAACAGTTTTCAAAGTGACTCTGGCTAATTGGCTTACAAGCTGCATTTCACTTGTTTATTCCATTAATGGAATACCCTTACCTGTACCCATCAAGACTCATTCTACCAGGTCTGTATCCACTTCTGCTACCTTTTGGTCTAGATTTCCTGTTATCTGCTCTGTGGCTACTTGATCTAATTCACATACCTTTATACCTCATTACAAATTGGACAGTATTTCCAGGAAGAGGGCCTTCTTTGGATCTGCTGTGCTCCTTCCATGAGGACCTACCAAGAGTTCTGTAGCTGGGGACTTTGTCCCACAGGTTGAAGATCAAGTGAAAAACAACTTCAGATAAAGAAGTTATGTACTTACCATAATGTTCCATCTGAGTTGGTTTTTCATTTGTCTTCAACTTTCCTTCCCTCTATCCCCCTTCCAAAATGTTAAGACCTGATGGATATGGATATCCTTTTATCTGTTAAGCTTCCGAAGTTCTCTTTTTCTCTGCTATTTAAGGATATATATTTAAAACATTTTGTTATACACAATAGATTGTGAGCAGCAAACCCGATCTGAGGAGATGTGGGGAGAGCAGGGCATTATGGGTAGTGGAGGAGGTCAGATTTTCAGATCTTTGAGCTGTAGTATGACGGCAGAGTCACATCCGATGTCTGATTCGAACCCACAGGTTGAAGAAAAGAAATGCGTCTCTAGCATCTCGGGGGGGGGGGGGGGACTGGTGAAGTTGAAAAATGGCAGTGCCTGAAAATAACGTGTGTGAGACTATAGAATAGATGTGCGAATGAAATGAGGTATGGAAAGAAAGTAGTCCATGAAGTTATCAAAAGAAAGGAGTACAGAAAAAAATGGACTGACCGGGTTATGAATTAATGCATCCTGGCTAGCAGAGAGAGAGAGCGCAATCACAGCAGTAAAGGACAAGGTATGAGAGGCGCACTCTACCAGCTCCTGAAAGGATGACACAAAGAAACTATCATATTGCAAGACAAAGGCAGAAAAAGATGGTCATCTGATACCATTCATAAGGAGTGCAAGCAATAACCTGCTCACCAGTCCATAGGACATCAAAGACTGGTACTTCAGCAGCTTCTCGATGAAGAAAGACACAGAGAAACTGCACTGCCCCATATCTAGCCTACAATGAAGGAGGAAGAAAAGTCTACCTAGAAAGAACAGTGCTAAAGAAAGTGAAGTCAAGGAAAGCAGGCCAAGATGAGGTTATGGCAAATATAATCAAAATATTAGACAAGTTGGGAGGGGTATGGTTCCTGGGAGTATGCTTAGCAGTATAGAGTGAAAGATGTACCCCAGATAAGAGCCAAACAACCTTTCTGGTGCCCAATGTACTGCTCATATGTTATGGCAGTTATGATAAAGATATTTGTTGAGTTGGGAGTAAAAGGCTGCTGAGGTTATGCTTGGTAGTATGGAGAGAAAGGTGCATCCTAGATTAGTGGCAAATAAGTGTTCTGGTGCCCAGTGTACAAGACCAAAGGATACTTTCACAACTCTAGCCAGTGTAGATTTATCAAACTCCTGTCACATTGCATAAAAGTGGTAGGGGGAATGATTGATAAACGAATAAGCAAAGCAGTAGTAAGAGAGATGGGAGATTGTTTGTTTCAGATCACGATACAACACAATTGACCCAATGTTTGCAGTAAGACTGATAGTGGAGAAGCTACAGATGAGGAAAGGGTCCAACTGCAGGCATTCCTAGACTTTGAGAATGTATCTGATATAGTCCCAAGAAAGATGATTTGGCCAGCCCTGTGATGGGCTGAAGTCCCAGAAATATTAGTAGAAATAGTATGTGCTATGTGCAAGAACCCAATAAGACAAATACAAGTAGTCTGGAGTTCCAGAGGAGTTCTTAGTGGAGTAGTTGTGCACCAGTGTTCAGTTCTGAACCCACTGCTGTTCATCCTTGTGATAAAATAAACAAAGCTGCTTTGTGCAGATGTAGCATTGCAATCATATTCCGAACAAGGACTTCAGCAAATGTTATGGGGACAGAATGAAAAAATGAAGGTATATGGGATGAAACTAAGAACACACAAGACAGTTGTCATGGCAGCAAATGGGGGAATCGGAAGAAGCTTAAAATTGAGATTGAAGGGAAAATAGTAAAATCATACAACAGTTTTGTGCAATTAGGAGGGTTGAGGAGAAGGTAAAGTCTTGGATCAGAGGTGGTGCAGTCAAGTGGTACATTGTGCTGGAGGTAGTGTGACACTGATGAATGCCAATGAAACTGAAAAGTAAGGTGTTAAAACCAGTGGTAGAGCTAGTACGTCTGTATGTTTCAGAAAACTGGGCATTGAAGGAAGAGCAGTTGAGGAAACTTGAAGCGATGGAGGTGAAGTATCTGAGAAGGGGGGTAGGATGCACACTATGGTATGGCAAAACTGTCGTCTGTGCAAAAGCCAAAGTGGCCCCAACTACAGAGAAAGAGGGAACAGATTGTTGGTTTGGGTGCATGTGCAAGAAAGCACAAAGGCAAGATGAAACATGGATGTCCAGCAAAAAGATGGATTGTGTGAGATCTGCAACAGTCAGGCATGATTTTCAGAGAAGGCAGAAAGCTGGCATTGAATTTTGAAAACTGACTAGGGTTAACATGACACCCTGACCCCATGTAGAAAATGGGGCGAAAGGAAGTTGATGATGATCATGATGGTTCACCGCCAAGGTAACTATATTAAATTGTGGGGTACTGAGGTAAGGAGAATATTGCCATTCAGACCATAATCTGCCAAATCCTTCAGCACCTTCCATTGTTGCTCTTTTGCCATGGACATAGACTGAGAAAACATTGAGGACTTTTTGAAGCTGCAACAGTAGACCAGGGTACTCTTTCCTCTACCTTCATTTTCTGCCTTTTGTTTCTTGGTCTCCTTACCAGGTCATTATTTTGCACTGGTTCTTATAAGGCTGGCTATTACCTTGTAGGCATTAATACCTACTGATGTCACAACAGTGGTTCCAGCCTTAATTCTGATGTTTTGTGTCTGGCAATCTTGAACATGGGGCAGGGGTGGCCAGTCTTGGTCAGTATTGATGCCAACAGTTCAAGGTCTTTCAAGCCCTCAGCCTGAGGGTCTTTGGGCTTAGAATCAATGGATCTATTTTCCCATTATTTGAGGGCCAAGCTCATCAATTCTGGTTTTGGATTGTTGGTGTCCATCTTCTCCTTCCCAAGTGTTGCCTCAATGCCTTCTTATTTCAGCACCATTGTTGCAGACTTGACTGCATATGCTGCATTCAGCTTAACCACCATTTTTCTCATTGCTGCTCATCTTCTAGACAGCACAATAGAGGGCCTGAAAGACATTTGCAGGATTAGCCTGGCATATCTTAGCCTAATCCATCTTCTTCCTCCTTGGACAAGAAGAGGCATCTGGACTTGGTCACTCATCCCAACAGATATTGAAAATGGCATTGATTCTCCACATACCCCAAGGTGCCCTGTGCTCTTGAAGATTCTGGAAGTAAGTTGGGACATTGACCCATGGCTCCCTATATCATCGGTGATACTCTGAAGATCATACACGAGTCCAAGTCCTTTTCATCTCCACTGCTAATGATGTGGTAACTTTTGTTAGGACAGAGTAGGAAGAATGCACTTGTGGGTGGTGCCTGTTCTCTTGAGATCAGACAGGATCTTCTGGCTTCTAAGGACTAGAATTGCTGGGTCCAGACTCCCATGCCAGACTGTGTGGGAGCACTTTAAGCTCAAACTCACTGGACTCCTGCTGTCTATGCTAACAACAAAAATATCAGAATGGTGCACATTTAGAAATCTGGTTTGTCCTCAACTTTTACCTTTAGAGCAGTAAACTACATGCAAATTGTTTCTTGCTTACTGCAATATTTCACTGATTAGATGCCGCAATCTGTAGAAAAGTTGCTGTGCAGAAAACTAAAGAAAAAGTTGCACTTAAAGATGGCAGCCTTGTCCTCCTTATTCAACCTCGCCATGCATTTACACACACAACAGTGGATGGTACAGGTAGGTCAGTAGGTGCCAGCATAGCTATCCACTGTTACTTGACTGCACGTTATAACCTTTGCTATGGATTCTAAGGCAATTTCGTTAACCGCCTCACTTTACTCCCCTTTGCTTGGTCTGCTTTATTTATTAGTGTTAGAAAAGAATAGCTGGAGACCAAGTCTGTCAGTTGTCTGAGTAAAGTTTCAGACTCTACAGTGTCTGTGCTTAAGAATGCCAGAGAACCCATGCCAGGAAGCTGAGAAGAACCAGCATGATTACGGGAACTTCAGAAGAGATCTGGGGCTAAAGGCAAGAATAATTAGAAGCTGATATACTGTGTTCCTCTTTCTAGAGGACAGCTGTCAAACTTGGGGTCCTTGGACAGTTGTCGCAGTCAGGAGCCAGTTTAGGGTTATGTCCCTCTACTTGTCTGCATGGTGATCAGCTTAAAAGAAAAATGAATGTGTACAGCAATTTCCAGAGGTTATGCAATTTCATTCCACTTGCCATCCATTCCCATTCTCTTCCATTGCCCAGCGTTCTTCCCCATAAAAGAATTCAGACAGGAAGAGTTGTTAAGCCCCATAAACAAAATAGACATCCTGAAGATCCCACGAGACCAGAAACTATCTAGTTATTAGTTTTTACTTCAAAAGAAGACAAAAGCTTTCAAGGTGATTTTATACATATGTAGTCTCAGTGACCTGATTCCCAGAGAAACATTTCAGGTGGTCACTGTGCTGTCTATCCATCCATGTTTGTGTCTGGATGCGCTCTTCGCACCTCAAGTCTGTGTATGAAGATTGTCAAGAAGTCCCAAATGTAACTTTACTTCTGGATAAGAGACAGTTATCAATTCCAAACTGTTCAATTTTAGACTCAGCTCAGCCTCTAAGGTGTTTGACAAATACATGTCTGTAGATAGTGAGCCAGAGGCTACAAGGCATTAAGGTGTCACAGTAACTTTAGACAGGCTAGTTGCAGCTTGGGAGTTTAGTTTACATTTCTTTCAAGTAATATTCAGTCATTGTGAACACTGCAGTGTGTTAAATTAAGCCCTTGCAAATAAGAAATGTTTATTGGATTTATTGTTACACTGGCTTGAACTGTCCAACCATCTAGACTTTCTTCAAATTACCACAGCCCACAAACTAATTTTTCAACCCTCTAAGTGACCTGCACTATCCAACATCCTTCTACCCTACACCCCTCAGAGAACTCAGATCTACTCACCAAAACCTAATCTTTGTCCGAAAACCCAACCGCCCGCTGGTCAACTCCTGCTATCCTTTTCCTTAGCAAAAAAATGGAATTCTCTTCCTTCCTGGTTAAGGACTTGTTCAAACTTTGAAAACTTTAAATCTCAGCTACATTCCTACCTTTCCTCTTAACAGGAAATGCAACTGCATTCTCCCCACCTAGTCCTATAATTCATTCTCCCCACCTAGTCCTATAATTCTCTCTCCACCTCTAAACCCCTGACTAGCTGTGATTGCTAGCTAACCCAAACATAATTGTACATATTGTAAATTTCTAAATTGTACCATGTACCTAAGAAATTACGCCTGCTCTCTAACATGAAATGTTATTGTAAATTGTTCTTTACTAAGATTTTATCTGTATCTAAACTATGTAATGCGGAGCTTTTCTCCCCGGGCCTACACTGAAAATGGGCTCCCCGGTCATCAAACTGGAAATAAATAAATAGGCACCATATCCAGTAAGGAATATCTTCCTTTTACATAGGCTTCCTTCACTTCACTCTGCAGTGGAAATGGGGGCCTTGACTAGGGCAAGACAGTTCAAGATGCATGATCAAAAATGGAATCCAGTCTAAACAAATTATGTTCTGAAATGAGGGTGGCAGTCCTCTCCCAGTTCTGCAGGTGTTCCAGGGAGCATTTCCCATCCACACTGACCATATGGCAGTAGTCTTCCTCTACTTTGACTACATACCAAGTTTTTGTCTATTAACCTAATAACAATGTATTATATTGTTAAACTGATTGAGTATGAATTTATGAATGTTTTTATCATATACTGCTTTGAGATTTACAAACGATTTTCATCTAATATGTAACTTGCATCTTGTATATTGATCTTGACAAATGTTTTTACATGTATATGTAATAGTCTTTGTATGTATGTCTGGAGCTCTTCTCCCTGGGCCTCTGCTGAAAATGGACATGTATCCAGTCGGACTATCCCAGTCAACAAATGTAAAATAAATATTGTCCATAACCAAGCAAGGAAGAACGCTGTTCTACTCATTCTGTTAAGAAGCATTGAAGAATACAGGAACTGACTGAAAGAATTGCTTTCTGAAAGCTAGTTAGATTTCTGAGGAGGCCAGTTCTCCAACGAATGATCAGTCCTCGCTCATCTTTTTCACACCTGCCTGCAGTCAAGCCAGGTGTCCAATTCCCAACTGCTCGCAGGTTGGACATCAGTTGCCTGGAGCTTTACTTCACAACTGTGAATAAACAAGAGAAAATTTGTTAAACAGGTAAAGCAGCTTTTTGCCTTACTTGCGTGATTTCTTTAACTTTCTCCGATTTAAACTGCTTAATTTTGATAGAGTACCTCAGATTTCTAAGATTTAAGCTGCTGAATTATGGCAGCGAATACTGCAACTTGTTTGCCATATGTAAGCTACGTTGAAACTCTAGCACTGTGCATGGCCTGCCTTTCAGGAGCTGTAAATTTGAATTAGACAAGGAAGCACACCAACTAGTATTGCAGATTGATGCTTTAGGTGCAATTGATTTATTGATGGCTGTATGAGTCATCCTGCAGTATATCAGGAACAGAGGTGCTCCTGTCTCTGGGGAAGACCTGCTGAATCCTACTTACATCCTTAACTTAAGTGTAGCAACTTCTTTTCATTGCTACTTCTCCAAAGGATCATTCCAGGGATGATGTCATCTAGAAATCACCTCCAAGACTCATTTTGACTTGCCTCCATTCCTCCCCTTATTCCCAATTTCATATAGAAAGCCAGGCAGTAGCAGTACAAGCTAATCTCCTAGCCCATTATGTCTTTGACAAGTGTGTTTTCCACTGATTTTGTCTTATCTTCTGGAGAAGCCTATACATCTGTGATCCTTCAGTGTTCTGTTGACTTAACTGTCCAGCAAACCTTGCCTGGACCTTCACTGCCATATGTTAACTGTGTAATAATTCCAGTCTCAATAATGGCCAGGTGATTTTCATACCTGCCTAGGGTTATCCAGATCCTTACTTCCACCTGAAACCTAATATCAGAAAAAAAACAGAGTAAAAGTGACCCAGACACATGGCACAGAATGATAAAGATCTGACTGTAATCCCAGCCCATGTTTGATTAGTGGCAGAGGGCTAGGCGGAACCTGCTTGAAGTGGCCAGATTTGTTTGTGCTGCATTGGTCAAGGACTTTATTGCTAAGCCAATGAATAGGGCTTTGTGGGACCACATACAGATAGGCCACTTCAGCAGATCAGCAAGCTTGACCCACTCCTTATCACCCAGTTCTTGCCTCTTGAAGGAGTGGATGGGCCTTTAGGACTTCCTGGGCAGAAAACAAATGGGCTGTATGGTTGCTGCATAGTTTGGGGTTGCTTGGCTGGCACTCCACTGAATAAGTACATCAGTTGGGTATATATGTAGTAGAGACATTAGGCAATAATCCCTCAGAGATAGGTGAAGATTTAAAAAAAAATAAATGAAATAAATAGGCATGGATTTTCTTTGGGCTGCTTTCAAAGAGTTGGCTCACTTTACAATGTCTTTTTACCATTTTGGATGACTTTACTCAAATTTTGATACTAGATTGTTTTTCTTGTACCTTGTTTATAGGTCTGTGCTAGGCTAATGGCCACCAAGGCTTTTATAAACCGGCTAATGCAATCCACCCCATTTGTGTCCCTATGTTTCATGTGTGTTTATTAGGAAAGAGTAATCTAGGAAATTTCTGGAGGTTATGTGGGAGAGTATGTTTGGTCAGCACTGTCTGCCTCTGTCCATCAAAGACATGGGGGCCAGACCTGGGGTGAATTTTCGATTTCTCATCCACTGGTCAAGGTTATGCTTCGATGGGGTTAGGGGTGGACTCTGCTTCCCATGGGATGGTAAGCCTATTCCAGAGCATGGAGGTCTTTTGAGACTCATCTGTCTCAAACATGTCCTATGTCAGAAGTAAAACTTATAATTGTATCAAGTGGTTCTGATGCTGTTTTTCAGATGTGCAAAATGTCCATCAGAGCTGGATCTGAGGGATGCCTTGTATACCAGGCATTGGAGAGTACAGAGATAGTGCTTTGAAGTGATCTGTATAGGGCAATTTGTTTATAGCCTGGATTCTCCTGGTAAAGACCCTTTGTGGGCCTTCCACCTGTTGCATATATCTGATCAGGTACATGCCAAAGGCAGCATTATACTCAATGATGTGTCTGATAAGGGATGAATAAAGTGGCATTATGAATTCCTCTGGATGCCATGCCCTTACTTATAAGTTAGGTGATAAAGAATGATTTTCTTACCACCATGGCCACATGTTGGTCAAAGGCCAGATTAGTCTTTGTATGTTTCCAACTCTTAGGGGTGTCTTATCGATGAAGTAATTAGACTAAGTAGCAGTTTTCCCAAAAGGCAGAGTATGAGTCTGTGACTTGGCATCAGTCATTTGTTTGTGCTAGTCCCTTTTGTAAGATGTTTGTGTTATTGGGGAGACTCTGATGGTCCCAATTTGCAGTCATCTGCAAACTTGGGCAGCCAAAGGCCATTTACAGTAGCCTTTACCTTCTAGAAGTAGAATCCAAATAGGAGCGGTCCCAGCATGGAGTCCTGAGGTACCCCACTCGTAACCAGTCTCTTGGTGGAGGTGGCATCACCAATACTGACTTCCGGTCCTTTCTGTGAGCCAGCTAGCAATCCAGAGAGTTATGCACGGGTTTATGTGATACAGATAAAGAAAACTGATAATGAATAAGAGCATATTGGTGTTTGTTTGTGTGCGTTGTTTTTCTATTTATTTTTTTAACAGAGAGAAGGGAGGGTTTTTTGGATAGTGAATTGCTTTAGGTGCACTTATCATCCCTGTGGAGAATTCCAGGTTAAAGAACAGAAAACAATCTGAAAAAGTTTGAAAATATTTAAGAGAGCTTTGAACCATGCTATATCGGTACTTGGCAAGCAAAAGTCTTGCATTGGTTCCTTGTAGAAAAGGTGCCATTATGTGGGTAAATTCTGATTGGGGAAAGAGTATCATAAGGGGCTAACACCAGATCTTAAGATTTAAAATTAGTGTGCTTACATACCTCTTGACTTAGAAACATCAAAAATCTGGACAAAGTCCCATGAAAAAGAAGTACAAATCTGTACGCTGATTAACATAAAATGTGCATGCATAATTATATAACCCCCTCCAATGGAATTGTGGGATACCAACTTTCAAACGCAAAGTGAACAGACAACCAAAACATGGCCCCAGACCCTGTATTAAATGGTAACCTTTTTAGATGTGTAGCAGTGATATTCACCGAGAAGGGAGAAGATGAAACTTAGGATTTTTTTCCAACGTGCAGTGTGTGGGTTTTGTGGTAAAAGTAGGACATTCTAATCTTAGCAGAAGAGTATTATAGTTTGCTAGGATCTCCAAAAGTCATTATCCATGGCCTACTGATCAGTGGCATAGCTAGAGTTTGTGCCATCCAGGACTGTCTTTGAGTTTGCCGTCCTTCCCCCTCACAATGGTCAAATGGGGCCCCCCTATACACATCCCTCCCCCCTGCAGCCATTCCAATGTCCCATTACTTGGCTATTTCACCCCATTTACCATAAACACTGTAATGTGCATGCTGCTTTACATCTACAATAATTGTCTGGGTTTCATTTAAAACTTTTATTTCACATTTTATAGCATAAACACTAATAGACATCTGCGAAACAAAGCAATACAGTCTCACAATGAAAATAGACTTGGCATTAAAACTTCCCTGCCCTTGGAAGTAAACTCACATTCATTGAAACCACATTGGAACCCACATTCAAAGAAAATGCATCTGGCCAGTGGCGGATAAAGATTACCTTTGGGCTGTTTTCAAATCATAGGCCCCTTGCACATGAAACACGTGTGTTCTTTGATACACCTTCCTGGTAGTATTAAATTATATTCCTTGTATAATATAGCACACTTGTTAGAGCGCATTTAAAATTTATTGTTTTGAACATTTTTCCAGTAAGCAATGAAACAAAATGCATGAACCAATAATGACAAAACTGTCCAATTCAGAACGTTTCCATAATAAAAGTCTACTCAAACTTCTACAATCCACCAGTATCAGTAAATATGTGCAATCTCTGCAGAAGTAAAAGTCATCTAAATTAGACATTAAACAGATCTGTACTAATGACGTTGCTGCTAGCAAACAACTTTATATTTCATTGTTTCATCTACAAATAAAATAGTGCCAGTTTCCCTTGAGGAATAAATTCCGTATGTTACATTAAAAAAAATAAGCTAGTAATATTGCAATAGGGAATAGATAGCAAACTGATAACGGGTTCATAGTTACTAGGCATTTCCACCAAAGAGGACATTCGCAGGACTACAGCGTCCACCCCCTTTAAAAGTACAGCACAATACAGTATCAGCAATCCATCTACATACTGTGGGAGCCTCCTGCATCGAAAGCAAGTATTCACCTTGTTGTGCTACTAACAACACACAGCACTAAACTTCTCTCCCTCTGAAGAACTATGCAGTCAAGAAATCTGGAAAAAGCCAAAATTTATTGGGGGGGGGGACAAAGGCCCAAAAGCAGGGACACATTTTAAACATTGCTTGTATAATCTTAGAAAAGTTGCTAGAATAAAATGTTTTGCGTTAGCATGTGTTTCCTGAAAGATAGGAAGACTGAAACTTTAATTGGCTATCATTTAGTGAAGTCAGTTCTCACTAATTTGCTAGAAAACCACAAATTTTAAGAGGAACAGACCAAAGAGCCAAACACTGAACAAAAGTTGTGGTGTGGGTAGGGAATTTAGGCTCTTGCTCACTGTACCTAAGGTACATGGTTTGAGCCTGAGTAACACTAACCACCAGGTATAATTATGCAGCAGTTCATGGACTTACACCACACACACCAGCAGGAGATAAAATATAGAAGCTACTAATATTTGCCAGCCAAAATACTACAGTTCTCTGACTTGCACACACTTTGCCAACAGAAGATAAAATATAGTTCTCGGACTTGCAGCAGATAAAAATACTACAGTTCTCAGAAATACAGTGACTTCACAGTTAAGTTATTTCGCGTGCACACACACTTTGCCAGCAGCAGATAAAATACAGATGCTGTGTCACTAAGCAGCATTACGGGTCCATTAGTTCTTTTTTCTTACCTGGAGGCTGGGACATGTGGTCATACTCTGCAAAACTTGTCTGCCGCTATTGCTGCAATGCTGTTATATTCCCTAGTTCCCTACAAATAGTTCAAAATAAATATCTGACTGAGTCCAACAGGCAGTAGCTGATGTCCTCACGCACACCCCTGTAGGCTGGTGATGCATGGTGACATCAGCCATAAATTTAAAGTGGTAATACAAAAAGTAAAATCATTATAAAAAAAAAAAATCTGGAATTAAAGGAAACTCAGGAATTCGTGGCACCCCATTATTTTGCCATCAAAACTAGTGAATACTGAGGAATTCGGTATGGTTGAGAGGTGTGGTGTCCTATTGTCTGAGATCTGCTAGTGAAGTACGTATAGTTGTACACAAATGTACTTCCTCTGAGTTCACTCCAACTTGAATAGTCATCTCAGAGAACCATTGGATTCTTGATGTGATTGTGTGGCCACAGCTTAAGGCATTTAGATCCTACTCCATTCAGATACCAAGCTATCTCTGCAGAGCTAATGCGCCAGGCTGAGACTGTATTTCTCAAAGGCAGTCATAAAAACTGACCAACCTCCTAAATCAGGTCAGAGTTTTATTCTTTCCTCATGGCTCTAGAAAGGATAAGAGACTTTCATCACATTTTGGACCTCATTGACTTTAGAGAGCATATCTGATGCATCTACTTCGTGACTATGTAGGAGATCATGCCACTGCTGTATCAGGGCACTGGAATGGTGTTCATGGACCTAAATAACTTTGGATCATTTTCTGAGCTCCATATAAAATGTTCTTTCTGAGTGAGACATTAAATTCAGATCTGAAGTAGTTAACTTCATTTGTGCATCAGCCTATGGAACCTATGGGTCTTCGGATCCATATCAACAGCATAGATCTAAGCTCCTCCCCCTACCCATAATCACCTGCCAACCCTACCTGACCTCAGATCTAGTTTGCCGCGGTTTCATCCAGCAGCTCGATCACTGAGTTCCAGGCTTTAGCATTTTTTGTGAGAACATTTTACTGTTTTTCTCTCCTTTTTTCTATAATCTTTAGGTGCGTGTGTTGTGTACAGGTCCCTCATCATTTTTAAACCAGTCTGTTAATTTTCTTGATAGTTTTTCCTTCCCCACCCTCGTTAGGGAGTGTGCTGTGTGTTGGGGCCTAGCGTGTGTGTTTCTTTTCAGTATGTCGGAGGCCCCAAAAGCTGTTTTCTCCAAGTGTACCGAGTGTGGCCATAAGCTATCCCCGGCGGATGGCCACACTCGGTGCGTGTTGTGCCTTGGTGTTGAACACCTGTCTTCGTGTTGCTCCATATGTGCAGCGTTCAACCCCAGGGCACTTAAGGACCGGAAGGCTAAGCTGATTCTGGTGGGACTGCTGCCCCCAGACTCTGCTTTGGCCTCCGGTCCCACGGTGGCTCCTGCCGCGGCTGCGGCTATTGCCACTCCTGCCTCCCTTCCCCTTGCCGGGACTCAACCTCCCGCTTCGAGCCAGGAGGATAGGGAGTCCAGGAAAGAGAAGTGGAAGGAGAAGCATCACAAGCGGCGGGCCGAGGCCTCTTCATCGGCCCCGCCGGCTAAGCGGTCTTCTCCCTCCAGGACTTCCGAGCCCCCCCCCCTTCGGCTCCGGTCTCCTTGTTTTTCACCAGGACCGGAGGAGGAGGAGGCCCGGCCCCCGACGAGGTCATCGAGGCGACACTCCCGTCCCGCCTCGTTGGCCTCATCCAGATCCACCCGAAGCCTGACTGATGCAGACTTGGACCGGATTATAAGATTCCTCCAGGCCCAGCTGCAGATGGGAGTGCTCCTGCCCCCCTCCGGGGGGGAGCTCGACCCAGTTTTTTGCCCCGAGTGCTCCTTCTCCGACCCGCTTCCCGGGTTTAGAGTCTTCGGAGCCGAGTAGTGTCGGCGGGGGTGTATCCACCGACAGTATTGGGTACTTCGGCGCCGACACTGCCCTCGAGTTTGTCTGGTCCCTTTTCTTCGGATCAGAACTCTCGGAGCTGAGAGCTGAGCTTTGAATCCGAGGGTTTCAGTGTGCCTTCGGTTCCACCCAGGTCAGAGCATACTGGACCTTCGGATCTGACCACTTCAGCTCCGATCCGCCCATCAGATCCAAGGGAGGGTCTAATCTCGGATCCCAGAGAAAGTGGCTCTCCTTCGGCATTCGACGGAGTGGAGAGGGTTCTGCGGAGGGATTCCAGACCCCCGGCCTTGGCTATGGCTCCACCTTGGTCTCCATCTCTGGTCCGACTTTCGTCAGCCAGTCCCAGGGACAGCCTGCTCCAATGTCCCAGGTCGTTCTGTTGGAACATGATGTTGCTGGTGAGGTCTCCTCTGACAGCCCCCCCCCAAAAGATTCCTCACAAGCGCAAGTGCAAGAGGAGGCACTTGGACTCCCCTGAGTCCTTGACCGAAGACACAGATTTGGAGGAAGGGGAAGGTTCCCCAAGATCACTCCCCGAAGACGTCTCATTTGGAGACATCATGGAGATGCTCAGGATTAGGGGGGGTGGTCTGCCCCAAAGCCTACCTCGGACGAATCTGTGTTCCTGGAGGCATTTGAAGCAGGCCCATCTACCTCTTGTGTGTCCTCTCCAGCTGACTCCCTGGTAAATCTGATCACTACCAGGGCGTGGAAGGAGCCGGACACTGGAGCCAGTCCCAAAAAGACCTGATAAAATACTCAGTCCACCCTTCGACAGATCACACTGGAGTAAGGGAAACCCTGTAGATGCAATGTTAGTGGTGGCTGCCACTAAAAGGGAATTAGGCCAGGAGAGTCCCTCGGTCCATCCTCCAGACAAGGAGTCTTGGTCGATGGATCGCTTAGGGAAGCGGGTTTTTAGTTCAGCTACCTTCTCAGTGAGGTCACTGAACTACATGGCACATGTCATATGACTGCAGCGAGACCTTATCAAAGAGTACGCCGCGTCGCCCCCGGAGTCCATGTCGGCTGAGGACAAATGGTTGTACTCTTCCCGAATGGCCACTCTTAGGTCTATTTCGAACACCTCTATGCGGCTACTGTCCCACACCACGGAAGGGGCCGCTAGAGCTAGCGGAGCAGGTGTCGTTATGAGGCGACAGGCCTGGCTCCGCCACTGTGATTTCCAAGAACCAAAAGGGACAGAAGAAGATGTGGTTCCGGAAGTCGCAACAGCCCCGTTTTGCTCTGGACCCCCAGTCCTTCCGCGGCAGAGGAAGACAGGGTGGACACCGCCCTAGAGGCAGAGGGGGCCCAAAGAACTTTGGGTCCAGATAACCGGTCTCTGACCGCCCCACGCAACAGCCCTGAAGGATTACCCGACTGCTCCACTCTGGAGGCAGTCGGGGGGCACTTCTTGAGGCACCTAGCAGCTTGGGAGTCCATCACGACCGACTGCTGGGTGCTTCGCATCATATCCACAGGTTACCATATCCCATTCTCTCATTTCCCTCACAATCCCAGGCACCTCCCCGACGTCCCACTCGAGCAGAGGGAGGCTGCAGCTGCGAAAATCCAGCGGCTGCTAGAAAAAAGAGCCATCCAGCACGTCCCCCCAGACCAGTACGGATCAGGCTTTTACTCCAGGTTCTTCTTGGTGCCAAAAAAGACGGGGGACTTCAGACTGATCCTCGACCTATCCCTCTTGAACCTGTCGGTAACCAAGGAAAAGTTCCGGATGGTCACGCTTCAATCCATTCTCCCCCTCCTGCGGGAGAACAACTGGATGTGCTCTATAGACCTCAAAGATGCGTACTACCACATTTTGATGGACAGACGATCCAGGAGATTTCTCCGCTTCCGGCTAGGAGCCAGCCATTACCAATTCAGGGCCCTTCCCTTTGGTCTCACCACAGCCCCCAGGGTGTTAACCAAAGTTCTGTCGGTGATAGCGGCCCACCTGCGACTGCAGGGCATTCAGGTTTTCCCATACCTGGACGACTGGCTCCTGACCGCCCCCACAAGGCATCTACTCTGCGCAGCCAGAAACTCCTTTCTTCACCTAGCGACCCGGCTGGGGATCACTATCAACATAGAGAAATCTTCCCTTTCTCCAACTCAAACCATAGATTTCATCGGAGCCAGGTTGGACACAAACAGGCGTCTAGCCCTCAACTCCAGACAGAGTGCGGACTTTAAGACTCCATGTGATGGCCATCCTCCTACCCCAGGCACCCCCGGCGGAATTGGTCCTGAGGGCTTTGGGTTCGATGGCGGCCACCATCAACCTATTGCCGATGGCGCGTCTGAACATGAGAGTCCTACAATGGACTCTCCAAGTTCAATGGTCTTTTCTGCAATTCCCCCTGTACCACCCTATTCCCCTCAGCAGGGTTTGCAAGAAGGCGCTCTTATGGTGGCTCCAATCCCCAGACCTCCAGAAAGGGCGCCTCTATTCTATGTCCCCTCCCCTAACCACGGTGACCACGGATGCCTCTCGCCTCGTGTAGGGGGGTGGGCATTGTGCGGGCAGGACAGTCCAAGGCACATGGAACAGCACGGAGACCTCTCTGCATATCAATGTCCTAGAGATGAGGGCGGTGCTTTTGGCGTTGCAAGCACTACAGAGCCTTCTTCCTGTAGGAACGATTGCATTCCAGACGGACAACATGGCAGTGGTCTGGTACATCAACAAACAGGGAGGAACCAAGTCTTATCCCCTTTGTCGAGAGGCCATGAGAGTGTGGGAATGGGCAATTTCCACCAACCGCTTTCTCATAGCGACGCACTTTCCGGGACGGTCCAACATTTTAGCAGACAAGTTGAGTCGCACCATCCTCTCGCCGTACGAGTGGTCTCTGAACCCAGAAGTAGCAAAGCAGATATTCTCCACTTGGGGTCAAACTTGTTGCGATCTTTTTGCCTCTCCTTCAAATGTGAAATGCAACGACTACTTTGCTCTAATTCCCCCACCCAGGGAATCCCCACGAGACGCTCTGGTGCATGCTTGGCCCCCTGGTCTCCTTTATGCTTATCCTCCTCTTCCGCTGATGTTGAAGTTTCTACAGAAAGCCAGTCGGTTGCGGAACAAGATAATCCTCATTGCCCCATTCTGGCCTCGCCAGGCTTGGTTCCCGTATCTTTGGTCTCACCTAGTGAATCCTCCCTGGATTCTGGATCTCATATCCCATCCATTGGATCTTCCGACCCCGAACCTGGACAACCTCAAGCTTAAGGCTTGGTTGATCCAGTTCCAAGGTTAGCTAGGACTCCTGGTATCTCTTCCCAGGTCAAAGCTATTCTGGTGGCGGCGCACAAGCCATCCACCAGAAAGGTCTATGATAGCAAATGGAAACGTTTTTCTATTTGGACGGAGCACAGAGATTTAGATCCTTTCACAGCTCCGTTGCCTGCGGTGTTAGATTTCCTATCAGGACTCTTCAATCAGGGCGCCAGCTCCTCTACAGTCAAGGTTCAATTGGCGGCTATCTCTCACTACCACGTAGGAAGTGGCCTTGGACCGTTGATCTCCTCTAAGTTATGCAAGACCTTTCTGAAGGGTACTTTCATACTCAGACCCCCGGTGAAGGAAGCAGTCCCTCCTTGGGACTTAACTTTGGTATTGCAGGCACTTACAGCCCCCCCCCCCCCTTTGAACCTGCAGCTTCAGTAGATCTAAAATTTTTATCATGGAAAACTGCCTTTCTTGTAGCTATCATCTCAGCTCGAAGGGTTTCCGAACTTCAAGCCCTTTGTGCAAAACCACCTTATTTGTCCTTCCACAAAGACAGAGTCTACCTCAGGACCAATCCCTCCTTTCTTCCAAAAATTGCATCCGAATTGAATATTAATCAGTCCATTAACCTACCAGTTTTTTTTCCCAACTACCAGAACAAAGGGGAATATAAGTTACATTCGTTGGATGTGCACAGACAACTGCGCTTTTATTTACACAGAACAGCTGGTCATAGGCAATCAGATCAGTTGTTCATTTCCTTTGCCAAATTTAACTTAGGGAAAGGCTGTTTCTAAAGTCACACTGTCCAGATGGATTTCTCAGTGTATTCTGTTGACATATGAAAATACTGGTCGGCCCGCATCTCTAGGAGTCCATGCCCACTCTACCCGGTCTATCTCTACCTCGGCAGCCTTTCGTTCTAGACTCTTGTTGGATGATATCTGCTCAGCAGCAACATGGGCTTCATCTCATACCTTCATTAATCACTACAAGCTGGATATTGTCTCCAGAGGGAGAGCATCCTTTGGCTCTGCAGTGCTCCGGAACATCCTTCCTTGAGGACCGCCCAAGATTTAGGTAGCTGGGGACTCTGTCCCATAGGTTGATGCACAAATGAAGTTAACTACTTCAGATTAAGAAGTTATGTACTCACCATAACGTTCCATCTGAGTAGGTAAACTTCATTTGTCAGCAACCGACCCCCCCCTCCGTCCCCCTGACCTTCGGATGTTTGAGATGTTACCTTCTTTATGGCAAGGGTATGTAGCTAGTTTTGCGGGTGATTTTTGTATGCTTATCTAGCTGTGGGCAAACTCGATCTGAGTATGGTTTTCTGGTTTATGTGGCACATTGTGTTACGTGCTCAAAATTTTATGTGGGTAAAACCAACCGACGCCTACGGGAACTTATTTGGGATCATGTATAAGTATAGTGTACTTGCGAATCATACGATTAGTGTTGGCGTATCACATGCGTTTCTTTTTCAGGTATTACAGGTCATTCCAGATAGTATTAGACTTGGTAATACATACAACAAAACTGAAAATGCTGAGTTGAAATGGATCTTGAGACTAGGTGCCCATTTGGGATCTGGTCTTAATGATTCTGTATCAATTAAACCTGTCCTTAAAGCACGTAGTTTAAAGTAGTGATGTTTATGATTAATCATATGTATTTATTTAATTTGCATACTGTGCGTTATGTATTTTAGTTATATTGTTATGTTAGTTACATTCTTATTAATATGCTAGTTTTTAAGCTTTCAGAAGGTATAGTTATTTAGTGGGCTCTATGATTGTTCTTAATTGTGTTCGCAATGATTGGTTGTATTTTATTGGTGCTGCTATATATTTGGTTTTTAACACTGATTGATGAAGCACTTTAAGTGTGAAAGCACTTATGTTTTATTAAACTGAGTTCCGTATTATATTATGTCTCTACAGCTTGATTTTTTTTTTGTCTTTATTGCCGTGTTTCCACACAGGTTTGTTGTATTTTGTGGACTTGTACGTTCTTCTGTGCGAAAAACCCAACAACCCCCCCAATTTGAACTTCATATTTAATAATAATAAAAATAAATTCATACACCCCCAGGGGTTAATAGAAAATTACGCTTAAAAAGTCCCAAAGGACAGCCTGCTCCAACGTCCCAGGTCGTTCCGTTGGAACATGATGTTGCTGGTGAGGTCTCCTTGGACAGCCCCCCCCCCCCCCCCCGAGGAGGTTCCTCACAAGCGCAAGTGCAAGAGGAGGCACTTGGACTCCCCTGAGTCCTTGACCGAAGACACAGATGAGGAAGGGGAAAGTTCCCCAAGATCACTCCCAGAGGATGTCTCATTTGGAGACATCATGGAGATGCTCAGGATTAGGGGGGGTGGTCTGCCCCAAAGCCTACCTCGGACGAATCTATGTTCCTGGAGGCATTTGAAGCAGGCCTGTCTACCTCTTGGGTGTCCTCTCCAGCTGACCCCCTGGTAGATCTGATCACTACCAGAGCGTGGAAGGAGCCCGGACACTGGAGCCATTCCCAAAAAGACCTGATTAAATACTCCCGCCCTTCGACAGATCACACTGGAGTAAGGGAAGCCCTGTAGATGCAATGTAGGTGGTGGCTGCCACTAAAAGGGAATTAGGCCAGGAGAGTCCCTCGGTCCATCCTCCAGACAAGGAGTCTCGGTCGATGGATCGCTTAGGGAAGCGGGTTTTTAGTTCAGCTACCTTCTCAGTGAGGTCACTGAACTAACTTATCACAATAAACAACAACAAAAAAAAAAAAATGAATTCATATATTTAATAATAATAAAAATAAATTCATACAACAGGTAATAGAAAAATTAGTTAAAAAGTAAGTATATATTATTTACACAAACTTTTATAAAAGGTTATCAATTTTTTAATAATAATAATAATAAAAAAATTTTCAAATATATTAACAATAAAATTTTAAAAAATTTATATTTATGATTAGAAATTACATATAATTTGAATTTATTAGTACTGACCGTAAATACAGTTATAGGATTCTTTAACTATGTATTTTTTAATAATAAGAATTGTACAACAGGTATGTTTAGAGTGTATATAGGTAGTTTTATTTATTATTACACGGTAATACATATTATACAGTACTGTATTGTTTTCAGTATTTCTTGGCGTTTGTTCTCACAATAGTTTATAGTTTTTATAGTTTTTATTAGCTAATTGTTGTAGTTTAATTAGATGAATTAGAGTTTTAATTAACAGGCTGCTTTGAATTTAATTGAATGACAATAAGAGTATAAAAATCAGCTGTTTTTTTTAATTGTTTTAACTCTGAAGAAACCCGTGGTTGGACGGGTGAAAGCGCTAAGTTCTTTTATGTCCATTAAACCATTTTTGGTGTACTTGTGACGAGTTGTTACTTTTTAAATTTACCAGGTCACTGAACTACATGGCATACGACTGCAGCGAGACCTTATCAAAGAGTACGCCGCGTCGCCCCCGGAGTCCATGTCGGCTGAGGACAAACAGTTGTACTCTTCCCGAATGGCCACTCTTAGGTCTTTTTCGAACACCTCTATGCGGCTACTGTCCCACGCCACAGAAGGGGCCGCTAGAGCTAGCGGAGCAGGCGTCGTTATGAGGAGACAGGCCTGGCTCCGCCACTGTGATTTCGCGGAACCCTTTAAGGCATCTTTCGCTAATGCCCCTTTCGATGGTTCTGCCCTCTTTGGCAAAACCGTACGCGATACCTTAGTCCAGAGCAAGAAGGACAGGAAGCCGTTATCTGCCGTTGGAGTCTGCTTCTCTGCGCCCCAGAGTTCCTTTTCCAAGAACCAAAAGGGACAGAAGATGTGGTTCCGGAGGTCGCAACAGCCCCGTTTCGCTCTGGACCCCCAGTCCTTCCATGGCAGAGAAGGACAGGGTGGACGCTGCCCTAGAGGCAGAGCGGGCCCGAAGAACTTTGGGTCCAGATAACCGTTCTCTGACCGGCCCACGCAACAGCCCTGAAGGGTTACCCGACTGCTCCACTCTGGAGGCAGTCGGGGGGCGCTTCTCGAGGCACCTAGCAGCTTGGGAGTCCATCACGACCGACCGCTGGGTGCTTCGCATCATATCCAGAGGTTACCATATCCCATTCTCTCATTTCCCTCGCAATCCCAGACACCTCCCCGACGTCCCACCCGAGCAGAGGGAGGCCGCAGCTGCGGAAATCCAGCGGCTGCTAGAAAAAAGAGCCATCCAGCATGTCCCCCCAGACCAGTACGAATCAGGCTTTTACTCCAGGTTCTTCTTGCTGCCAGAAAAGACGGGGGACTTCAGACCGATCCTCGACCTATCCCTCTTGAACCTGTCAGTAACCAAGGAAAAGTTCCGGATGGTCGCGCTTCAATCCATTCTCCCCATCCTTCGGGAGAACGACTGGATGTGCTCTATTGACCTCAAAGATGCGTACTACCACATTTTGATGGCCAGACTATCCAGGAGGTTTCTCCGCTTCTGGCTAGGAGCCAGCCATTACCAATTCAGGGCCCTTCTCTTTGGTCTCACCACAGCCCCCCAGGGTGTTCACCAAAGTTCTGTCTGTGATAGCGGCCCACCTACGACTGCAGGGCATTCAGGTTTTCCCATACCTGGACGACTGGCTCCTGACCGCCCCCACAAGGCATCTACTCTGCGCAGCCAGAAACTCCTTTCTTCACCTAGCGACCCGGCTGGGCATCACTATCAACATACAGAAATCTTCCCTTTCTCCAACTCAAACCATAGATTTCATCAGAGCCAGGTTGGACACAAACAGGCGTCTAGCCCTCTTAACTCCAGACAGAGTGCGGACTTTAAGACTTCGTGTGAGGGCCATCCTCCTACCCCAGGCATCCCTGGCGGAATTGGTCCTGAGGGCTTTGGGTTCGATGGCGGCCACCATCAACCTATTGCCGATGGCACGTCTGAACATGAGAGTCCTGCAATGGACTCCCCAAGTTCAATGGTCTTTTCTGCAATTCCCCCTGTACCACCCTATTCCCCTCAGGAGGGTTTGCAGGAAGGTGTTCTTATGGTGGCTCCAATCCCCAGACCTCCAGAAAGGGTGCCCCTTTTCTATGTCCCCTCCCCTAACACGGTGACCACGGACGCCTCTCGCCTCGTGTAGGGGGGGGCATTTTGCGGGCAGGACAGTCCAAGGCACATGGAACAGCACGGAGACCTCTCTGCATATCAATGTCCTAGAGATGAGGGCGGTGCTTTTGGTGTTGCAAGCACTACAGAGCCTTCTTCCTGTAGGAACGATTGCAATCCAGACGGACAACATGGCAGTGGTCTGGTACATCAACAAACAGGGAGGAACCAGGTCTCATCCCCTTTGTCGAGAGGCCATGAGAGTGTGGGAATGGGCAATTTCCACCAACCGCTTTCTCATAGCGATGCACATTCCGGGACGGTCCAACATTTTAGCAGACAAGTTGAGTCGCAACATCGTCTCGCCGTACGAGTGGTCTCTAAACCCAGAAGTAGCAAGGCAGATATTCTCCACTTGGGGTCAACCTTGTTGCAATCTTTTCGCCTCTCCTTCAAATACGAAATGCAACAACTACTTCGCTCTAATTCCCCCACCCGGGGAATCCCCACGAGACGCTCTGGTGCATGCTTGGCCCCCTGGTCTCCTTTATGCTTATCCTCCTCTTCCGCTGATGTTGAAGTTTCTACAGAAAGCCAGTCGGTTGCGGAACAAGATAATCCTCATTGCCCCATTCTGGCCTCGCCAGGCTTGGTTCCCGTATCTTTGGTCTCACCTAGTGAATCCTCCCTGGATTCTGGATCCCATTCTGGATCTCATATCCCATCCATTGGATCTTCCGACCCCGAACAAGCTTACAGCTTGGTTGATCCAGTTCCAAGGTTAGCTAGGACTCCCGGTATCTCTTCCCAGGTCAAAGCTGTTCTGGTGGTGGCGCACAAGCCATCCACCAGAAAGGTCTATGATAGCAAATGGAAATGTTTTTCTATTTGGGCGGAGCACAGAGATTTAGATCCTTTCACAGCTCCGTTGCCTGCGGTGTTAGATTTCCTATCAGGACTCTTCAGTCAGGGCACCAGGTCCTCTACAGTCAAGGTTCAATTGGCGGCTATCTCTCACTACCACGTAGGAAGTTACCTTGGACCGTTGATCTCCTCTAAGTTATGCAAGGCCTTTCTGAAGGGTACTTTCCTACTCAGACCCCCGGTGAAGGAAGCAGTCCCTCCTTGGGACTTAACTTTGGTATTGCAGGCACTTACAGCCTCCCCCCCCCCCATTTGAACCTACAGCTTCAGTAGATCTAAAATTTTTATCATGGAAAACTGCCTTTCTTGTAGCTATCATCTCAGCTCGAAGGGTTTCTGAACTTCAAGCCCTTTGTGCAAAACCGCCTTATTTGTCTTTCCACAAAGACAGAGTCTACCTCAGGACCAATCCCTCCTTTCTTCCAAAAATTGCATCTGAATTGAATATTAATCAGTCCATTAACCTACCAGTTTTTTTCCTAACTACCAGAACAAAGGGGAATATAAGTTGCATCTGTTGGATGTGCACAGACAACTGCGCTTTTATTTACACAGAACAGCTGGTCATAGGCAATCAGATCAGTTGTTCATTTCCTTTGCCAAATTTAACTTAGGAAAGGCTGTTTCTAAAGTCACACTGTCCAGATGGATTTCTCAGTGTATTCTGTTGACATAAGAAAATACTGGTCGGCCCGCACCTCTAGGAGTCCATGCCCACTCTACCCAGTCGCCTTTCGTTCTAGACTCTCGTTGGATGATATCTGCTCAGCAGCAACATGGGCTTCGTCTCATACCTTCATTAATCACTACAAGCTGGATATTGTCTCCAGAGGGAGAGCATCCTTTGGCTCTGCAGTGCTCCGGAACATCCTTCCTTGAGGACCGCCCAAGATTTAGGTAGCTGGGGACTCTGTCCCATAGGTTGATGCACAAATGAAGTTAACTACTTCAGATTAAGAAGTTATGTACTCACCATAACGTTCCATCTGAGTAGGTAAACTTCATTTGTCAGCAACCGACCCCCCCCTCCATCCCCCTGACCTTCGGATGTTTGAGATGTTACCTTCCTTATGGCAAGGGTATGTAGCTAGTTTTGCGGGTGATTTTTGTATGCTTATCTAGCTGTGGGCAAACTCGATCTGAGGTCAGGTAGGGTTGGCAGGGGATTATGGGTGGGGGGAGGAGCTTGGAGCTCAGATCTATGCTATTGGAAACTGCCGGCCCAGATCCGATATGGATCCAAAGACCCATAGGTTGCTGACAAATGAAGTTTACCTACTCGGATGGAACGTTATGGTGAGTACATAACTTTTTATTTAATGCTGTTTGGCTTATCCTCCTCTTTGTGTTCTGTACAGTGAGAGTCATATTGCAGCTTACTAGCAGGAAAATTATTTCCATGTGTTCTCTTACCTAAGCAACTAGCTATTGAATGTTTCATCAACAGCCTCCCCTACAACATTCTTGGCTTGGGCTTTCCTATGGTTGCAGTTCTTGTTGTGAAGTTCATTTCTATGAAATGGAAGTTGCTATTGATTGTTGCCAAGCTGTTTGTCTTCATCAGTGTAGAGGTAACTGAAGATACAGTGAGTATTCGTAATTCCTGCAGACAGCAAAAGACTCAGGAGACCATGATTTTGTCAGCATCTGTGAGTACACTAAGAAATGCTCAGGCTTACACCATCTTGCAACTATTTGGAACATAACAGCTCTGATCCTAATAACATTCAAATATCTGAAAATGTGGGTGTAGCAGTGAATTATGATGTCACCATTTTTTCATGTTAATTTCCCTACATCTCATTAAAAGAAAACTAGTTAGTATTTTGTGTTTGTATGAGTGTGTGTTGGGGGGCTTCCCTGCATTGTTCAAGTGGGAACTTCTCCCCCACCTAACTCCGCATATACTACATTGATACACAGCCATAGAGAACAAGAAAGCTTTAATTCACTTTTGCTTCGTAAATAAAAATGTCACTGGCACTTCAGAAGTTGCATATTGATGAATACAAATTTACAAGTTTGAACTCATCTTCTTTAAACTTGTCCACTCTTGGGTCTTGTTATTAGATGCATGTAATTTGTTTTTGGAGTAGAGAGCTGTTACCAGAAATTTCCCTGTGGATAGGACTGTTCTTATAGCATTATTCCTCACAGGTGCTGATTGATTTTACCAGCAGGCAAGGGAGTTGAGCTGTGCTTCTGCAGTGCTGAATGAAAATGGACCCATTAGGAGAAAGAGCTTTTCAAACCAGCTGATGCTACAGGCTGGTACCCTGATAAACTGAAGGCTCGGGGGGGGGGGGGGTGCGACTGAATCTTGAGCCCTCCTTTTTAAGCACCTTCACTGACTTCATATATTACACAGTGACACAGATACACATACAGTTCTAAAAAAAAGTCAGTAAACCATTGCATAGATTTTTCTTTTTTCATGCATTGTACATATGATTTATTTTTTAACAATTATTTAAGATTAGATTGCCGAAGTCGCACCTTCCTTGGAATTTCACTCCTCCTGAACATTATTTTTCATGTGTTCCCACAGATTCTATTTATTTCTATGTAGTTTGCGCCTTCCATTTTCTAAAAATCCCAACTCCAATTATTTTATAACACGGAACTCAGTTTAATAAACCGTATGCGCTTTCACACTTGGTACTTCATCAGACAATCATAGTGTTAAAAACCAAGCAATATATAGCAGCACCAATAAAATACAACCAATCATCATTGCAAACACAATTAAGAACAATAGTGGCTAACCTGCGGTTTAGTTCTATCGATGTTTTGTCGATGACCTCTTCCTGCTTTGGGATAGTGATGAGGATCAGTTACTCTCCTTTGCGGATATGCTGAATAACTGCCATTTTTTACATTTTACATCCAAGCATTCCCCAGACCACATTGAGTCTTTGGATGTTCAGGTGTTCTTGGGTCCTAATGGTGACATTTCTACCAGACTTTATAGGAAGGATTGCTATTGCACGTCCTTTCTACACAGGAAGAGCATGCATCCACAACATGTTTTTAATAGTGTGGTCAAGGGACAGACGTTGCGTATAGCCAGGTTGACATGTGAAGATGATAATTTCAGAACTAGTTTTGATGCATTACACTCTGAATTTGTGGATAGAGGTTCTACATCTTCTGAGGTTAATAGGGCTTATAGCTACCACTCTGGAGGAGAGGAAGAGCTTAAACCTTACTTCTCTGGATCACCTAGGATAAAGCTCATTGACAAAAGGAAGAAGTATGAGGTATCTGTACTGTTGTCCTATGTGAGGGACTCTAATTGTATTGTAGATATTTTGAGAAAGAATTGGCACATTTTGCATACTGAGTGTGGACTAGAAGAACTGGTGGGTACACGACCTAAGGTTATATATAAAAATAAGAGTACCCTCAAACAGAGACCATGCTATTCAACAAATAGTGCCAGTAGGGATCTGACAGTGGTTGGAACCAAGATGTGTATGAAATGTAATTTCTTTAGATTTGTCGATGAGAGGAATGTTTTTATACATCCAGATACTAAACGGACATGGTACATTAGGGCTAAGGCCAATTGCAATACTAAAAGTATGGTTTTCTGGTTTATGTGGCACATTGTGTTACGTGCTCAAAATGTTATGTGGGTAAAACCAACCGACGCCTACGGAACTTATTTGGGATCATGTATATTGTACAACTAAAGGAATGGAGTATAGTGTACTTGCGAATCATACGATTAGTGTTGGCGTATCACATGCATTTATTTTTCAGGTATTACAAGTCATTCCAGATAGTATTAGACTTGGTAATACATGCAACAAAACTGAAAATGCTGAGTTGAAATGGATCTTGAGACTAGGTGCCCATTTGGGATCTGGTGATTCTGTATCAATTAAACTTGTCCTTAAAGCACGTAGTTTAAAGTAGTGATGTTTATGATTAATCATTTGTATTTATTTAATTGGCATACTGTGCGTTATGTATTTTAGTTGTATTGTTATGTTAGTTACATTCTTATTAATATGCTAGTTTTAAAGCTTTTCAGAAGGTATAGTTATTTAGTGGGCTCTGATTGTTCTTAATTGTGTTCGCAATGATGATTGGTTGTATTTTATTGGTGCTGCTATATATTTGGTTTTTATCAGTGATTGATGAAGCACTTTAAGTGTGAAAGCACTTATGTTTTATTAAACTGAGTTCCGTATTATATTATGTCTCTACAGCTTGATTTTTTTTGTCTTTATTGCCGTGTTTCCGCACAGGTTTGTTGTATTTTGTGGACTTGTATGTTCTCCTGTGCGATTTATTCCTGCCTACCTGCCTGTTTCTTCATTTCTTTTATAACATTCAGAATTCTGTTATGGTTGGTTTAACTTCTGAGTTCCCTTTTCTAGTAATTGCTTTTTTGGCAGCCAACAGCATTAATCTGAGTAGGGCTTTACTATGTCTAGGCAATTCAGTTTTTATATTGCGACTCCCCAAAACAGTACTGAGAAGGTGTGCTAGTCTACTAACTCATTACATTCCCAAAACATGTTCACAAGTACTCCTCTCTTTCCCTTCACACCTCCAACAATTGCTGTTTCCCTAGAGAAAAAAAATCTGAAGTCTAATTACCTATGCAAACACTTCCATGTAAATATTCTAAACTTGTTTAATTCTAACTTTATTGCATACTTGGTAGCCATACAAATGTTTCCTTTGTTCTTTTGTATATTACCTTTCCATTCTCCTTTCCCAGTCTTTTCTAACCTCTTATTATTGATTCTTATAGTTATGCATTATTTTATATACTCTAATGATTATCCTTTTGAGTCCAGAGTGCTCCTTGATCCAGTCAGACTAATTACTTCATCATGAAGCACTTAAGCAATCAGGGCAGTAATTATGCTCCTGTACAAAGAGGTAGTGTGGGCAGTTGTCAGAGCCATCATTCATAAAGCAATCAAGGCAGTAGTTGTACTTCTTGTTACGGAGAGGTGGTGTGAGCAATGGTCAGAGGCATCATCCTTATAAACCGTGAGAATGGAATGTGCAGACCAACTCACTGAGCTACCCTTAAAGTCCTCTTATTGAGTTGAGGATTTCTAGATCTTGTCTGACCAATTTTAGGTGTTCGGCACCCCAGAGACTGACATTCACCATGTAGGGGAACATGGTCTTCCCCTTATCCTGTTAATTTTACCAGGACAAGTCAGAGTTGACCTTGGATATGTTTGTTTCTTCCACAGTGGGAAAGATTACCATACTCCTTACCTCCATTCCCTTGGATTTCACAGTTGATCACAAATGTCAGAGAAGAAACACAAAAGCTTATTTAAGTTGCCCCATTATTGGCTGAAAACCTTGATTGTTAGCCTCTTGGGTTCTTGGAAATACAAGATACCTTTCAAATAAATGGCTTGGAAGCCCCTCTGAACCCCCCCCATCAGCTGTGGTAACATCTGGCTTCAGAGTCAGGTTATGACTCCTGGTTTAGCTCTACTGCTCCCACCTAACCTTCCTTTGAGAGTTTGAGGTGACAGCCACCTGGAAATTTGCCAGGCTTAAGATAAAAGTTGCCTTCATATTTCTAGAGAGAACTTAAATGACCATTTTCGGCCTGACAGTGGTTTTAACCTGCTGCAGACACCTCTATGCCTAAAGTACATCTTGTAGAGGGCTGGACTGTGGCCCAGCTGTGGCTGGTTAAGCACTCCATAAAGGTGAACACATAGCCATCCTCCTTTTGAAAACCACTGCTTCTTGCAACTTGAATTTCATGGTTGACAGGGTTGCTGTCATAAGTTTACGCCTGTTTGTTTAGCAGCCCTGAAGTTCATTTCTTCAAAACCACTTTTCTTCACTTCTGTTTGCAGGACCATGGCATTTCAGATTCTTATTTATAGTTGTCCTTTCACAAAGATCAGGTATTCCTTAGGACAGGCCCACACTTTCTCCCAAACTGTGAGAAATGTTTCTGTCCATTCGTGTGCTTGACTGATTGATTGCATGGGCAGACTCCTGTGGAGAGAAAACCCTACATACCCTGGTTGTGTATTTTTGCCTCATTTGGGAGTATAAGAACTGGGGGAAACTTGATAGCATCTTTGTTTTCTTGATAATTGTAAGCTCCTCCCTCTACCATTTTCCAAGTAGATTGTCGATCAGACAGATCGTCACCCTTTAGAAAATGCTACTGCAAAAAGCTACTCTACCAGGAGTATGGCTACTTGCAATGCTTGCTTCAAGCTTGTTTCTACTGTGGGCATTTTGTCAGAGATACTTTGTCATTGTACTACATCTTCTACAAGCACTGGCTATAGATTGTGATTTCGAGAGTCCTCTTCAAAGCCAGCCCAACCTGCATAGATGAAGAGATCCCCTTCTGTTAGAGTGGTAAATTAGGAGGTTAGCAGACAGAGCAAGATCAAGACTTTATGTAGTTAGCCTAGTTTTTATTTTTTGCACACTGTTTATTCCTGCCCTTGTCATTTTCTTGTTACCACCTTTATCTAAAAAGTGAAGTGTTGGATTGCAGTTAAAAAGCATTTTATCTTGTTTCACTCAGTAGCTTATTTCTATTTTTACCTTTTGACCACCATGTTTGAAGACGTCAGTGGATTTGGGGCTTGGCATCGACGTTGGTGTGTTCTGTCAGGATACTGCATTTCCTACTGGACATATCCAGATGATGAAAAGCGAAAGGTATGATACTTTTGTGAAGTTCAGTTACTGCATTTATGTTTTTATTCACAGTATGTTCGTTACAAGCTGAAGTTTTGTAATATTTGGGTGGCTACTTGGTTATCAAACTTTAAAGAATACAGCATAGTTCACATTTTCAAACGTTTTTTATGGTATCTTTTTTTTTTTTTTTTTTTCCTCTGCCCTTGGGTGGAGAACACCTTCCGATTTTAAGAATTCAGGACTTCATTTATGCATTGCTCGATTCCTAAAAAGACTAAATTCTTTAATCACCTTGTTAACATTTCTGTATATAGATAAATGATACAAATACAGCATTGAATTTAGCAGGTTTAGATAGAGTTCAGATGATCTTCAGTGCGGTAGCTTTAGATCTAGCCAGATGAAATGGAAGCACAGACACACATGCAAGCATGCACATACCACTAAGCAGGCTCTTGCACAGAAGTAGTAGCTTCTACACTTTTCCTGAAGCTATTTACTAAAATTTCAAAAAGTTTCAGGATTTCATTCTCCATCTTAAGTAGTCTTTATGCCAAAACTCAATGTGTTTTGTTTTTGTCACAGTGGCTGCAAAAATAAAACTGTCATGAAGTACTGTATCTTTCTGCTTTCTTGACCCTGGTAATTTGTTATTGGTTGGATTTTGCTTGGACTCCAGTTTAAGTGCTGATTTTTTTTTTTTCATATGGATTAGTGTTTGAGCAAAACTTCTATATCAGAATTGTAAGCAGATGGATGTCTGCCCAACTCCCACAGTTCTTCGGATTTCATGCTCTGGCCAACTCCTCCATAGTACAAGGGTACATTCTTGTGTCCTTGAGTAAGAGAATCAGATGGCTCACATAGTCTTCAGTTCTCTTTCCACAGGTTTGAGTCACTCTGAATTGATGCCAGATCACTGTGAGTGTGTGTGCGAGTGTGTGCCTGACAACTGTAAAATCTACCCAATCCCCAAGGGGATTTCCCCATACCAATTATATCCCCAAGTATGGAGGTGAGAGCCATCCAGAGGACCCATCATATAAACAGCTAAGAGGGTGTTTTGTGCCTCATCCATCCCCCTGCTGCTGAGCACAAGTTTTTTCTGAGAAAACATTACCAATCCCTCCCCAAGAATGTGTATGAATAGGACCATGGCCACAAAGCAGCTGCATATATCTCCTCCAACAGCCTCATTTTTGGTAAAATCCTGCATTCAAAAACATGTCAATGCACACTGTTTAAGCACGGATGTTTCCAGAGTCCCAAAGTTCTGACTCTCACATGGGTCTGATATTAATTCTTTCTATCATAAAGTCCTGCATCCACACCTCCTAAGCATCATGAGGTGTGCGTAATCATCAAATTACCATCCCACAGCTACACTGGCATAGCTTTTAGTGTGTTGGGGGAGAG
Organism: Protopterus annectens; assembly: GCF_019279795.1. Lineage (NCBI taxonomy): Eukaryota > Metazoa > Chordata > Ceratodontiformes > Protopteridae > Protopterus > Protopterus annectens. The sequence continues at coordinate 636,144,766 of NC_056731.1, forward strand.
CATGAAATTGGCAGTTACTGCAGGTGCAAGAGGTAGAGTATCCTCCTTGCAGGCCTAGGCATAAGGCTGTTCATCTCCACAGATGAAAACACTTGGTGGAGTGTAAACATTGTCTGAAATTTTTGATGTTTGTAACTCCACCAGACTCTCCAGTCCTGCAAGAATCTGAGGTTATCTTTAGATGGTGAGTGAACCCAAACCTCTTCTCAGTTGAAGACACTTGAGTTTAAGAAAGAGTTCCCTTAGCTTTTTGCCCTATGAGATATGTCCTGAGGATTTTGACCATTTGACACACTGCAGTATTGTTTGTTTTTGCCAGACCTTGGAGGTTATGGTGTCCTCATTGGTGAGGTCACAGCATAGTTGCTTACATTCTTTTTGGGTTTAGTTGTGGTTACTACCTTCATAGTGCAGTTCACGCACATGAGGATTAAGCTGCTGTAGTAGACTGGTGTCTTGCTTTAGAGCCACCATAAACTCCTGGACTTTTAGTGCCACTTCCTGGAGTGGCAGACAGTCTCCATAAACCTTGTAGTAAGACTTTTCTTTTTGCATCTGAACTTATTGCATATTCTGACTTCATTTGCACTTTGGGAGCTAAATTTAATCTCCCACAAAATGAAGTGAATGTGGTCCACCGTGGAGATGGTGCTCCATGTCAGTCATTTGGAGCACAGAGCAGTGCTCCTGGTATTGAAGGCTTTAGAGGAAACAGCTGTCAAATCCCTGCTCTTAACTGGTTAGACAATCTATCTACTGTGTGGTAATTATGTAATGTAGGCACAAGGTCTTACCCCATCTGCAAAGAACTGATTCTTATCTGACAGTAGGCCATAAAAAGGCATCATTCTCTTAGTGATTACATCCCAGGGTGATGAACAAGCTAATGTATGCTCAAGTTTTCAGTCCTGATCTAGTGCTTCATATTCAGAGGCCATATCTTCTAAGAGTCTTCTGAAAGCGGAACAGTGTGCAGATTGGCCTGCTCTTCTATCAGGAGACTGCAGGTCTTTCCCTGTTTTGGATTCATGTCAGTAGATCCACAGCAATGCGAGTGACAAGACCAGAGAAGAAATTAGACTTCCCCGCCTTACGTTTACAATAAAACAATTTTCTGTTTGGGCTGATGAGTACCCCCTAAGTACCCCCAGTCAGTTAATGTTCGTGCGGTCTTTACATATATCATGTAGCTGTATTACTTTGGTGTCAGTTAAGCTATGTTGCGGTTGTATAGGGCATCATTTTCTGCACATCATGACATTGTGGAGGGCAGAAATGGGGTCAAAAACCAGCTAGGTGAAGTTCTTAAAGAAGTGCTGTATCTCTTTTCTCCTTTGAAGTACCACTTCCCTCTGTTGGATCTGAACTTTGTGATTGACAGGCTTGCCTCTCTGCCATTTAACTTCTTAGCCAATGAAAAACAAAACAATGTTCTGTGCCTCACCAAAGTCCAGTCAAATAAACAAAGTAAAAGTCCAAAAAAACAAAAAGACTGGACACTGCTCAAGTACCAACTCCTTCTATTTATTAAAAAACAGACGTACAAGTGATGAGCGCTTTCGGGCCTCTGCCCTTCATCAGATAAAGCATCTCACAAAGTCAAACACAAGTATAGACCAATAAAAAATCAGTAAAAATCAGTGAAAGACCTGCCTGTTCTTAAGGAAACTCAATTATCCATTTAGATTCAGCTAGCTCAGTTAATTGTTTAATGTCACCACTTAGATAGTAGGGGTGTTTTTATACATCCAGTGACTGGAAGATTGTTTGATCTGAAAGGGAGAGCAACCTGCAGAACCACTGATGTGGTCTATTTGGCAGTGTGTCAATCGCAAGACCAACTGTATGTTTAAAGTTAGGGTCTTGCAGCACCTCTCTTCGATCAGGAATGGGGATATACGCAATGCATTATATAGACACTTAGTAGTTCATCCTACACATAGTTTCAAATTCAAAGTGATAGTGAATGTGAAGCTGAACAAAAGAGGAGGTGACATTAAACAATTAACTGAGCTAGCTGAATCTAAATGGATAATTGAGTTTATGGCACACAGGAGCCCTAGGCTTGGCTGATTCTTATAGATGAGACCCGCCCTAAAGAACAGGCTGTCTAATTGGAGCTTATGGCACAGAGGAGCTAGGCTTAATGAAGTCATTTTATGAGACTCTTATTTACTGATTTTTACTGATTTTTTATTGGTCTATACTTGTTTTAAAATGTTTGACTTTGTGAGATGCTTTATCTGATGAATGGCAGAGGCCCGAAAGCGCTCATCACTTGTACGTCTGTTTTTTAATAAATAGAAGGAGTTGGTACTTGAGCAGTGTCCAGTCTTTTTGGTTTTTTTGAACTTCTTAGCCAAGCAGTACTGAAGTTCATATTGTGCAGTGTCCTCTCCATAGTGGCCATCACATCTTTGATTCACACTACTAAGCTCCAGGCCATTATCTGCACAGAACAATATCCAGTCTTTCATAAAGACATGGCATCCCTAAAACAAGCCCATCTTCCTTCTGAAGGAATTTTCTGAGGTTTCTCTGAACTAGTCCAACCCCCTCCCATGTCCTGATTTTCTTTTATAGCAACAAAATCATGCAAGAGTTATCCACTCTGTGGGTATGGAGTGACAGAGCTGAAGTGAGCAAGTCCGAATGTGTGAGTTTAGGAAGTTGGACCATTTCATGTTTTTTTGCCTAGGAAAGGAAGGGCTTGTGGCTGCCTAACATCCAGTTTTCATGTAGATTGCTAACTGCGTTATTTTTTTCCCTATCTGATAGTTTAACTCCCGTTGGCAGGTGCTGCAGTCAGAGCTCACTCCATTAGACAAGTAGTTGCATGTATTACTTCAGGAATGTCTTGTTTGTAAGCATCTGTGGCATTGACATTTTTTGTCTTCACTAAACATTATTGTTTTGAACATGACTGAGAATCTGGTTACATTTTGAAAGTAAGTGCTGCCAAGATTCAGCTGTGTGTTTGTGCAGTCCTCTGGCCCATTCCACTGTATGGTTACTGCTTAAGATTTGGTCCATCAAGGACCCATGGGAGGGAGTCAACAGATATATTCTTACTGTGTAAGTTGATATATGAGAAGACAACTCTCCTTGTTGCTGTAGCTGTAAAAGTTCCCCATAGGTTGGGTTAGTCAAGTGTATATTCTTGTATAACTTGTTTAATAAAGTAGTGTCAGATCTGCTTTTTAATTTTGGATTCGGCTTGCTAGTGGCATAAGACAGCTGGAATGTTACATCGCAGCATGTCTTGTGCAGATAATTGTACATCCCTGAATGTCGGTTTTACAGGGAAAGAAATGCATAGTTGTTATTGGTGGAGAAGAAATACCCAACCAAGAGCTCATCAAGGAGATTTTCTTATATTCTTACTGTTAGGGTGCATCTGTTATGTTTCTTGATAGATGACCAATTTTGGACAAAGTCTCGCTTGTTTTAATGTGTCTAGTATCAAAAGTTTGCAAAATTGTTTGAACACTGTTTAGAAAAACAAGTAGCATCTTGTTATAGAATGTCTCCCATTGCTTTATTATTGAGGTACTCTGAATGTCATGCAAAATGTGGCTGAGGACTGAATAAAGGCAAATGTCTGTTTACCCTCAAATTTCTTAATAAACAAAACATTCTCTTTGGGAAGCTAGCTGTGCTATTTTATCTGTCCATTTTGGAATTCTGTCCAAATTCTGACATTCTACAGGCGTGCTTCTTGGCTTACCTGCTGATATTGTATTGAAATTAATTAATGCCTAAAATTAGGCTTGACTGATGATGTTTGTGATTAGATGGGTAGATTTTCTATATCTTCTCAACATGCAGTTCACCAGATGCCTCCGTAGTATACTTTTAACATTTGCATTTTCTGTGGCTTTTTCTGTATTTGATATATCTCTGTACTGTGCCACTGGCTTGTGGTTGCTATTCTTTTTGCTTCAAAAGAATTGATTGAAATATGTGCTTTTAAAGAAAAAGACCTTTACATCATTGATTTCCATTTCAAATGCAAAGGTTTTGCCTAAAAGTGCGCTATCTAATGGGGCCATAATGGACTTTCTGCCTAACACTGCACTATTGGGGATATAATGGGCTCTAACTGGGAACCTTCAATGTTCATCAGTTAGTGTATGCCTGTGACTTTTTTTCAGTAAATGGGGCTTAGGGAGGTCTATGTAAATATGCTAGTCTATTAACATTTTGTAGTTCAAACATTTGTATATGTAATACTGTTGTTCTACAGTTCTTTAAAAAGTAATCTGTCACTTTATCCATGTTTGTGAGTCAGATTTCTTCCTAACTAATGCCTCTGTTTTAATACCAACAACATGCTCTGTAGGCTATTTGCACTTTTTAATAGAAAGTTTCCCTTGCAGAGGGTTGGGAGGGTGGCCAAGTGGTTAAGGTGTTTGCCTTACAAACACAAGGTGCAGGGTTTGAATCTCACAGGGGATAATTGTCTAGGCTTAAAATGGCTTGCAAGGACAGTTAGCCTAATACTAATCTATGAACCTATTAAATGAAACTTTCCCTTATCACATATTGTCCAGGTATAGGTGTTGATTGCCTCCTCTGCTGTGTATTGTTAATGCAGACTTCTTTTACTTATTGAAAGCCTTTCTGAAGTCATGTCTTTGGCCCCTTACACTTCTCACTAGACCTGAAATCAGCCCCAGTACTCTGTATCAAATACCTGCCCCTGACATCCATTTCGGAATCCATCCATCCACAAACTCCTTTTCCCATTTTTGCATATGAATGCCATTTTTATTATCAAGGACAGTGGTAGTGGAAGAGGATGTCCATGCTGTCAAGTCAGAAAACATTGATGGTCAGTCCTAGGATAAATCCCTGGCAGCTTCCTGCTCACACAAGAACCCAGTGCCTAAAATAAAGATCACTCACATATGCAGGTATGCCTCTTAACATGCTTTCTTCCCATTGCTCCAGCCAGCCTTCCTCCCAGGATTAGGCTAAGTTGGCTCAGGATTCCTTGAATTTTTGCACAGCCTGCAGACACAGAGGGTTGTTCTGAATTTGGCTGGAGTCTCCCTTCAGGAGAAAGAAGGAAGTCTCCTCAGTGAGAGGCTCAGTGTGCTCTGATTTCAAGGAGGAGGAGGTGAGAATGGACTACAAGTCGCAGTTTTCCTCCTCTCTAGCACACGACTCTCTTAATGAAGACGCTTCAGTAAGAAAACTTGCTACTTTTCATGAAGACACTTCATTTCTAACCAGTAGCCACTAAAGACTTCCCACCCCCATAGATGATACTGTCCGAGTCTAATAAAATCTTCCTAGATGTTCTAAATGCAGTAGCCCCCCTCATAATAGTCAAAGTCAACACTGCCCCATGACTAACCTTAGTAAGTAAACAACTTGGGAAACAAAGCATGAAAGGTTTGGACAACAAAAAAAATGCTTCCACTTTACTAGCATATATAGACAACTACGAAACCTAACAAAACAACGTATCACCAATAGTAAGAAAGCGCATTACTCAATTAATTGAAACATGCAAGCTAAGAATCCAAAACTGATCTCTGCGTCAATCTGTAAACTTTGAAATCCAGGGCAAGCTGAACAGCTGAGACAAACACACAGTAACAAAATTATACCATTGTCAACCAATTCATTACCCACTGTTTACAAGACAGTGCAGTCATTAAATCAACCAGGTTATTAATCAAGCTCTCAGTGTTACTGCTCAAGTCAAATAACCTCCTTCAACATTTGTCCATTCAACCATTTGCCGCAGATACCATCAGAAAACTAAAGCTTACTACAGCTGCTTCTGGTAATCTACCTGGCAAATATATTAAAATGGCAGCTGAGGCTATTGCATATCCAGTTTCAATTCTAATCAATCCATGTCTGAAAATATTCCCCTCACTATAGAAAAAAAATACTTCATTACTCTACTACACAAGGGTAGATTCAGAACTGATTTTTCAAATTATAGGCCAATTGCAATTTTAATGCCCCTACCAAAAAATATTAGAAAAAGTATTCATTCACAGCATCTTAACCAATAGGTAACCAGCTTCTGTCTTCAACCCAGCACAGCTTCTGCCCTCATCTCAACCCAAGTACTGCTTTGCTGAATTTTAATACTATGAACATCCATAGAAATGTCTGAAGCCTAGTCTCCGCAATCTTCCTAGATGCATCAAAAGCTTTTAATGCTTTATCTCGCCAGAAACTCTTACGTAAACCATCATCCTTAAGGCTCTCTGACTCTTATCTGCAGTAGTTTCACAGCTACCTCTCCAGCAGAGCACAAGCAGTGAAATCAAAAAATGTCTCCACCGTCTTGCTTGTAACTTTTCGTGTCATTCAATGTTCTATACTAGGTCCCATACTTTTCAACTTATTCATCAACAAACTCCACATTGCCAGAAAAAAACTGCTACCCAAGTTCAGAATGACTTGCACCAAATCTGCTCCTCTAAATCTCTCTAAACTCCAAGACCTTTCATAATAATCTTTATTGACTGAAACATGGCTAAATTGTTCACTACAACTTTGTCTTTTGATTTAAATTCACCTCTCCTTAACCATTCCTCCGTTAGATCCTGATCAACATGAGTTTGTTCCAGGAGTTTTCTGTACTTGCAACTATTTTTATGCACTTTCCACATTTCTTTCTTTGCATCTGATCCTTCACCTCCTCTTGTTTTTTTGGCACATTCAGTTGCTGCCTTATTTTTATCTAGTTATGGTTTGATTTCCATTCCTGATCGATACCGACATGCTTCTGCTAAACTAAGCAGGGAATTCATCTTAGACCAGTTTTTCTCATGTTTTAAAACTTTATATTAGGATCTTGAGGTCAGCAGATGTGTGCAGTCCTATGACTGCAGATCTATACAGGTAATCAATTTTGAGGAGGCCCATACCTCTTTCAGAATGAGGAATATATATAATCGTGGTATACACTGATTTAATAAATCATTTGATAAGCACAAAGTATTTTTCTTGTTTTCTTGTCCAACTGAGCCAACACCTTTTGGGGTCAGTCACCCCAAAAACTGTAAGTTAGAAAAGGAAAAGCAAATTGGTTTATATCTTGGAGCACACCTCTCAACTGTACAGGTTTTCGTAGAATGTCCAGATTTTTGCCTCATATTTTTAGTCTGTTCCTCATCAAAATTGTTTTTTTTGACGAATCACTGGGATGATCTTAAGGAATAAGGTCACTAAATAATGACATGCATTTGAGTTTCAGACTTCATATCTTTCAGAATATGCATGCTAACACACATCCTGTTATTTTAGCAACTTTCTAAGTTTATAACAGCAATATTTAAAATGTATCCCTATTTTGGGCCTTTGTCCCCCCATTAAGTTAGGCTCTGTCCAGATTTCTTGCACTAAGATGTTGAGAGGTATGGCTTGGGCTTTGTTTCTAGATATCAGAGCTGTTTTCAGTATTAATTTTAGTCTTTTAAAATATTCTTTTACCAAGTTTTATTTGCATTTGTTCATATTTTATTGTTGATCCTTGATTATTTCCCAAATATTTTTACACTCCCTCTTGATCAAGTTCTTTTATATCACGTACACTGATGTTTTCCTTGGTGTTGCAGTTTTTCTGCTTTAAAAATTGCTAAGTAACATTCTTATATCATCTGAGAAAGTTTTGACCACTTGCATTTGTGCTTTCAGTTCCTCATATGATGAACTGTACAGTTTTAAAGCATTCACAAAAAGATGTCTTTACACTTTGTTGTTTTCTGGGAGCCAAACTGCAGCCATGACTTAATCTGTTAAAGGAGAACCGCACCCACAGACTCAAGCATGTTTATTTCATCATGGTTTGGTGATTCCTATATTTTAACACCACTCTGGGACTATTTACAGGCTTTTGAATATATTTATACATAATTTCTGAGTCTGACCACATGGGGTCTGGCATCTTGAAGTAATTCTGATTGTTTAGTCTGCCTCTAAGTTTCTCACAATGCAGTGCTTGTCTGTAAAAAAAAATATATATATATATATATATATATATCACACACAGGCCTCTTTCTTCCTAAAGCTCCTGTCTCCACATTGATTTTACATGCATTCACTGCTGTCTTTCAGTCCGTTAGTTTTAAGTAACATTTTGTGCTTTTCAATGACTACTTAAAACACAAACGGTGCAAATGTCACAGAACAGACTTTCGAAGTGCTTTTTACTGCTGCTGCTTTTTATGATGGCTAAACTGCAGTCTTTTGTGAAGCCTGAATTGTACTACTTTGAGTCATCTCCCATCCCCCTTCACACCTAACTTCCCTAGCTGTCACTAAGGGTAGTTTGAGCTGTTACCTACCTGCTGTGATTGACAGCTCATAGCAGGAGACTTGACTCGTGTACTGTTTCCTTGTTCTAGCCTTTCTGTATGGGTAGGGGAAGGACCAGGGAGCTGTGACATCACGGCATGAGTGGGTTTTTAGGACTGTCATGGTGATGTCAGTTTGTGAAGGGAATTGGCCAGAAAACTACCTGTATTCAGTGGCCTTGATGAAATCAATGAATTGGAGAATGCAGCAAGCTTTTCCAGGGCAGGGTAATATTTTTTTGAAAGTGAAACCACCACAGTACAGTGTAAGGTACTGTTCTAGTGGAGAGAAACAGTCTATTTAAAATATTTTAAATGCTGTATTATTGCTTATTCATAGCAGGGACAGTAAATAGTGAAGAAAAGGACATATTTTGACCATTTAATAATAGAATCTTGTCCTTTAAGTAGACAGCTTAATGGTAATGGGTTAAGGCTTATTCATAGCAGGGACAGTAAATAGTGAAGAAAAGGACATATTTTGACCATTTAATAATAGAATCTTGTCCTTTAAGTAGACAGCTTAATGGTAATGGGTTAAGGCAAGACAAAAGAGCAGTAGTAACTGAGTCACCCTGAAATATCCCCCTTTGAAGTTTTTATCCTTGGGATAATTTTTCCTTTATCATGGCTTAGCTGCGAAGTAATTTGCCAATGTTTAATTGCCAGTGTAATGTAATTGATCAGTGTAGGGCACATCTTATACATTTGTAAGAACTCCTTTATCCGTGAATCTGGGATGCTGTCTGTGACGCCCCTGCAGTAGTCTCAGTAATCAAGGAGCCCTCAATCCTCACAACTGGAAAAAGTGGGGAATGTACACACTGGAAGGATGAAAAGTACACATGCAGTAAAGTGCAATTTCCCTTAACAGCACACATACCACAGTCAGTCTGGGGCTGGTTTTCTCCCTCTTTTTCCAGATCCCCAATAAGACTCCCCACTGGCACAACTATAGGGTTGAGATCTCAGCTGAGTGGACTAGCCAAAACCTCCAGCACCCTCTCTGTCCAACCAGTGATTTGTGTCCCTGCCCAAGTAGCTACCACACAAACACACACTCTGAGGTTTGCTTTTATATACAAACACACACACCTGGCAAAGGCTGGCATAGGTTTGCTAGCTATGCCCCCTTCTGCCCAGACTATAAGGTAGTTCTGACTGCCACCAGCCACTCTAATGGCTACTTTAAGGTCCTTGGCAAAGAGTGGTTAATCCTACTGTGTAATGTTGCTATTAATCCAAATAGTAGTTTGACCAAGGCTATTAGCAGTGGCCTGTACAGTGTCACCAAATAGATATGCAGGTACTCTAAGCACTTAAATATCTCTAAACAGACCAGCAACAATCGAAAGGTTTAAATACATTTAATAGTAAAAAAAAAAAAAAGACAATATACTCAGTAGGTAATCCGTTACATCAGAGTTGAAAATCACAGGAAATATTTAAAACAACATTGCAGGACAGTCTCAAAGAAAACATCTAAGCTATACGTTACTGTATTCCTATCTAAAATAGTTACTGTGTCCTAAAAGCTTATTTACAGCAAGACAAGTGCAGAGGTTAGTGGATGTTTCCTAGTCAAATACGAAATGTCCAGTCTCTCTCAGAGAGTTGTTAATATCAACTATTACTGCTGGGTTAGCTTGGATGACATCACCTTTTGTCACGTGACTTTAGTTCAGAAGCTAAACTCCCTTTGTCAGAAATTACCAGAATTTAAGCATCTCCCTGTGAAAAATACACGTCTGTCAGATGTTTGTAGATCTTGGAAGTCATAAAACAATAAAACACTTCTACATCTCAGACCTAGTAATTACTTCTCTTTCAAGACACTACAGAAACACTTCTAGCTCTAGACATTGTCTGCTATTGCACTGAAACTGAGAGATAACATCTTTTGTTTATGGCCCAGCAATTTATTAAAAAAAAATAATCATTTGGACTATTTTCTCTGTGGTTTTCTTTCTCAAGTTAACCTCTTGTGTTCCAGTTTCCATTAAACATATACATCTAAACAGTCACAACAGTGCAGGTGCATTCCTGTTCTATTCCAGTAGGGCAAGCTATGGTTACATTTTAGCTCAGTACTTTACACACACTTCTGTGTAAATCATATCAATATTCACAAATGGCATAGAATTATTTACAAAATTCACGATAGCTGGGCTGGCAGTGTGACACTGTCAAATGCTTTTTTGTAGTCTATGTCATACTTAGATTTGTACCCTTTTTACAATTCTCCTTTATGAATTTATTTAACAATAAATGAACATTTGTTCTATTTTGTTCTATTGCCATCATTGAATTTTCTTCTAAATGACAACTCTGCCAGCAGCAGTTCCAGTATATACTTTATACATTGTTGGAAGGCACATTATTGGTCTAGTTTTTAGAATATGTTGCAGGTTCACTCTTGGGGAGTATCATTTTTCCTGTTAACCAGGTTGGTGACTGTTCAGGGTGCACATATAAACAGTTATTACTCATGGCAAAATCTTGTAAATTTTATTTATTTATTTATTTATCATTTGTTGACCGGGAAAGTCCGACTAGGTTCCACAGAGCCTGTTTTCAGCAGAGGCCCGGGGAGAAATGCTCCAGATGTCTTTCTTTGGTGGGAAACTGGAAACTGGGGACCCCGCAGGAAACCCACACATGAACACATACAAACTCCACACACACACAGAAGGAACCCCAGCCAAGGATAGAACCGGGAACAGAGGTGCTGTGTTAACCACTGCACCACTGTGCCGCCCCCGACAGACACATACTTTTAGCCAGAAGTCAAGTACTGCATCTCGGCATGGTGTTTTCCATTTAGGAGCATTTCTTAATTTTGTTTCAATTTCACTGGCTGTTACTTCATCCCATTTCGTATCCATACATTTGAACTTCTTATTCTTTCTTTTACTTCTATCCATTTAGCATCTTTGTTCCACAAGATTGTCATAGATATTTCTCCAAAATTTGTATTTTGTTTTGGTGGTGTTTCTCTTCCTTTTGTCCTGAGCCGCCTCTGAGAAGGAGTTTTTGATTAAACCCAGTTGAACAAACTGATAATTTCCCTTTTTATTTTTATTTTTTTGCCTTTGTTTTTGATTCCCCACCAGAGAGTATGTCATTTGGGCGCATGCACATTTATGTGATAACATGTCACATGGCAATTTCATCCACATGGCAATTTCAGCAGGCTTCAGCATCCCAGAGAAGATGCTTGGACCGCCTGTATTTTGGGTACCTAAAGTCGATGGCTATCCTGCCAGTCCAGAAAGCCCTTTTCGATGCTTTTCAAACAGCATCCTTGGAGCCAGACTGTCACCATGAGTCTGGTCCTGCCATCAAAACCATTATCTTTTCAGATTCCAGTGCTGAGGTTTAGGAGAAGGGATGTATTGTGGTGGTTGACCATTCATCTGTTTTTTTTTTTAAATCTTTCAACCCAGGTCTCCCCTTTTGCATTCTCTTCACAACAGATGCCTTTTGCCTTCTCTTCACAACAGATGCCCGAGACTTTGCTTGGGGACTGTATAGAAAGGGGTGAAAATTGCAGGGTCTGTGGAACATTCGGGATGGACAAAGCACATCGCTGTCAGTTTCTGGTAGTAATTTACACTCTTAAGGACTTAAATCATCTTTGGCCATCTTTGTCATCAGAGATATCACCACAGTGATGTGGTATATAAAGAAACAAGGTGTATCGGATCTTACCCTGCTTGCAGATTTTCCACAATGACCTGCAAGCTGGCATGTCAGCTCAGTTTGACTCTTAAGGCTACATACGTTCGATCATAGCAAGCTATTGTAGCAGACGGTCTGGGCAGGACCGGAATAGAGCCTCATAAATTGAAATTACACTTGGGGGATCTTCCAGGAATTAATCCAGCTGTGTGGAAAACATCAAATACATTTGTCTACCTCCTCTGATAATACAATTGAAGAAATTCTTCTCCAGGATTCCTTGCAAACAGATCTGGAAGATGTATGCTTTCTTATTCCCATGGACAGGACTATTCCTATATGCTTTTACATCCTTTCCACTGATTCCAAGCATCCTTCTAAAGATGCAGAAGGACTCTAAAGATGTTAATGGTAACTACCATTTGGCCCAGGCAACAGTGGATGTTCTTAGTATTTCACTGTTGCAGTCATTACATTTGGGTTATCTGCTTTGCAGTAGCCCTCAGGTGGCCTGATTAACAAAGTCTTAGGTCCTGCATAGGTTGCTGTCCCTTCTTCCATGACGTCAGGTCATCAGGGGTATAAAACATGCAGCCGAAGTCATTACCCCAGTCTTTCTTGCCGTGCGGTGCTTTAAGCAGAAGCACTTTGCAAGTACCGGTCGGCCGACTCCTGAAAATTTGGTTTTCGAGTTTCAGAACCGAAGTCTTCAACTAAAGCTAAGTACCCCGTTGGGGAAACTTTTTCTTGCTCCTTTCCGATGTCAGTATAAATTAATAATTGCATTATTTGTGGAAAGCAAATACCTCACAAAGATTTTCATTCGTACTGTATTCCTTGCCTAGGCCCTGACCACAATGTGCCTTGCTGTTAGTTTTGTGCTTTATTTAAACCGCACACTATCCGTCGTCTGTATAGTTTCGCTGCTAATTTCGGTTCTCTGTTTAATTATCCAGAAATGTTATCAGTTAGCCTTCTGACTACTGGGATTCCGAAAAAACGCAAAGATAGACAGACAGGCCGCCGAGGTCCAAAGCTGCCAACGACGCTTCTCCTAAGCCAGTCACCAGTTCACCGGTACTCAGTGAGGCGCTTTCGCAGCCCCTGATACCCGCTACTTCTGACTCTCAGGCCTCTACTGAGACCCATTCGGAGTCCGGTATGCCACAAGATGCTTCAACTGTGGAACCTGCGGATGTGTTTACTTTGGATGAGTCCGGAGCCGCTGTGCTTGCACCGGCTTCTGAGGGTGTATTAAGGCCTACGGTTTTGCATATTAAACCGACGCCTCCTTCATTTAGGCCAAAATCTCGCACCGTGCCTAAGAAACCGACGCCCAGGCTGCATGCTCAGGCTTCTATGCCTAAAAAACAAATGATATGAATGGCTGAAGATCTTATAACTCTAATCAGGGAAAGCCAACCCCCCCCCTCCCCTCTCCTTCTAAGAGACCTAGTACTGAAGTTGTTTATGAATCTTCTGATCAGGATTCTGATTTTTCTGATTCTTCTGATGATCTGGATTTGCCCTTATCTACTTATGAGGATTCTGATGCAGAGGACTCTGTTCCCTCGGCCTCTCCTCCAGAAGAGGTGTTTTTTTTGGTGAAACCTTACATACTCTAAGGGAGCATTTTCACTGGGAAAGCCAGGATTTTTCTGATTCTAAAAAGAGGCTTAGAGATTTCTTACTCTGCCTCAGCATAGGCCTTTAGCTATACCTCCTGTACTAGACATTGTTGATGGTGCCTTTTCAGAATCTAGTTTGGCCCCGGATTCTTTGCTTCCTGCTCCCAGAAAACCTGACCGATATTACAGAGTTCCTGATTATCACAAGTTCCTTTTTAAAAAATCCTATTGTGGATTCAGAGACCGTTTCACAAGGACCCAAGGGCATTAAGGCTTCTACTGCTAAAAACCCTATCCCCTCTGATAGAGACTCCAGCGCACTGGATAGATGGGATAAGAAAGTTTACACTTCTGCAACCTTGGCCATTAGGGCTTTAAACTGTCAGTTTCATATGTTAAAGTATCAACAACATGTTATTGGATTGCTTAAACAGAAAATGAAGTTAATGCCTGACTGTGCTGAAAATAAAGAATTACAAGGTTTAATGCATTCTGCTGAACAGGTTGGAAAACATACTTTGCAATGTGGATTTTATTCATTAGAGGCCTCTTGCAGGGCTGCTGTTACTGGGTCTGTGCTCAGATGTCATGCTTGGCTTAAGGAACAGTCTTTGCCTGATCATGTTAAAGCTAAATTGTTGGATGCTCCCTTAAATCAGGACTGCCTGTTTGGCAACAAGGCCGAGGAAGTTCTTAAAAAGATGGAAGATAAAGCTAAATCTATGCAAACTGGTAAAGATTTCTTACAAGTTCAGCCTCCTAGATTTAGAAGGCACTGGCCCTCTAAAAATTGGTCCTTTCCAGCCCCTTCCAGGTTTTCTCAAGTCAAACCCAGACTCGGCAGAAACCCCAGGTTTCAGTCCCAGGGGACACACAAGACTAGGCAGTGGGGGGTTTCCGCACCCAGGCCTGGGAGCAGCAGGACCCCCCCCCCCCCCATGGAAAACCGTCTCAATTACTTGCTTTTAAGACTTCTAAGCACTTCCTAACTGAATGCTCCTTTAGGTGGAAAGATTGGTCTGCAGGCCAAAACCTGGGAACTCATTACCCAGGACAAATGGGTTCTAAATATAGTGTCCCAAGGATACAGATTTCATTTCCACACGTTACCAACATCAAGCGGGTGGCCAGATCTACCCCCAAATCAGAGGGCAGAGGCCCAAAATCAGATACTCTCTCTCTTAAACATGTGGGCTATTCAGTTGGTACCAGAAGAGGAAAAGGGACAAGGTTTCTATTCAAGACTTTTTCTGGTACCCAGAAAAAGCAATTCATGGCATCCTATCCTGGATCTTTCCATCTTAAACACCTTTTTGGTGATTCCAAAATTCAGAATGCTGACTCTTCACCAGCTGCTTCCTATGCTAGGCAAGAATGCATGGTTGGCAACACTGGACTTAAAAGAAGCATACCTGCACATCCCTATCAGGGAGTCTTGCAGAAGATACCTACGCTTCAAAGCAGGCTACATGCACTATCAGTTCTCTGCACTGCTGTTTGGCTTATCTACATCACCCAGGGTATTCACAAAATGCCTAGCTCCAGTCATTGCATTTTGCAGACAAAGAAATATTCATATATACCCATACCTGGACGATTGTCTGATTCAGGCAGAAAGCAAGGGCATTCTTTTCAATCATTTGACCTTTGTTCAAAGGGTACCGACTTGTCTGGGGTTCACCATAAACGAAAAGAAATCCCGCTTGTTACCATGTCAACAAATTATATTCCTGGGAGCATGCTTGAATAAAACTTCCCAGATGGCTTTCCTCATGCCAGAGAAACAGATACATTTGACAACTTACTTCAGACAAATGGCCACAAAAACCCAGCTATCTGCAAGGCAAATACTGCAAGCCTTGGTGTTCATGGCCTCATGCATTCTTCTAATTCCATATGCAAGGCTGCATATGAGGAAACTACAATGGTATCTCAAAAGCCTATGGTGTCAACATTCACAGGATCTGGAAGCAAGGATTCCTATCATACCTTGCCTATGCCTAGAGTTCCTTTGGTGGGCAGAGGCCTACCACCAAAACAGGGGACTACCATTCACATTACCCCCTGCCAAACAAATCTCAACAGACTTATCAGACTATGCATGGGGTGCTCACCTGGCAGGGAAGTGCATTCAGGGCAAATGGAACCCAAATCAAATGCACCTGCACATAAATCAAAAGAAAATGTTAGCTGTACAAAATGCCCTGACAGCATTCAAAGACCACATTCTTCCAGGACAACTAATGGTAAAGACCGACAACACCACTGTCATGTGATTTGTAAACAAGCAGAGGGGTACACATTCTTACCCCCTCTGCAGACTAGCCATGGCATTATGGAACGCAGCCTTGAGCTGCCAAGTGAATCTCCAAGCTCAATTCCTGCCAAGAAAACTAAATACACTGGCAGAAGGACTAAGCAGAAACCTCATGGACTCACACGAATGGAAACTGGAACCAAGGATTTTCAATATGTTGACAAGCAAATGGGGGATTCCAGATATAGACCTGTTTGCCTCCCCCCAGAACCATCAACTGGACAAATTTTGCACAAGGATTCCTCACAAGCTAGCTTGGAAAGTGGATGCTCTATTCTTCAGCTGGAAAAAAACTATCAGTTTATGCCTTTCCTCCTCTGCCTCTGCTCTCCAAGGTACTACTAAAGATCAAACGACAAGCCAAGGACGATTTTAATTGCACCAGACTGGCCTCGCCAACACTGGTACCCACTCTTGCACAGTGTGTCACGCTTGGCTGCATGGCATCTGCCTCAGACTCCTTCTCTGTTGTCTCAGCAGGAGAACATGATTCTGCACCCTCAGCTGCAAACCCTCAACCTAGCAGCTTGGCTAATTACCAAATTTCTCCTTTACCATCCCTCAGTAAGTCAGTGATATCATTTTAGAAGCAAGGAGGCCTAGTTCTAGAAAATCTTATGCTGCAAAATGGAAAATATTCTGTGCTTGGAACCAATCTCAAGAAATGAACGCAGCAGTGCCCAATTTACCTCAGATTCTACGATACTTAACTGAGATGCTTCATAAGGGCGTGTTGTTTTCCTCCATCAAAATTCATGCCTCAGCCATTTTAGCTCATTATTGCACAGAGCCTCCCATCTTCTCTCACACACTGCTCAATCTGTTCCTCAGAGGGACCAAAAATCTAAGGCCACCCAGGAGATCTCCAACTCCAGCCTGGGATCTTAACTTTGTTTTGGAGAAACTCTCTTCCTCCGTTTGAGCCAGCTGCTTCTGCAGATTTAAAATTTCTTTCCTGGAAAACAGCTTTCCTTTTGGCAATCACTTCTACAAGAAGGGCATCTGAATTACAGGCCATTATGGCAGTGGAACCTTTCATCATTTTTCATGCGGACAGGGTGTCCCTCAGAACCAATCCCTCCTTCATGCCCAAGGTGGTATCCAGTGTGGCTCTTAATCAGTCCATTGCCTACCTTTTTTCCTAACCCACAGAAACTAAGGAGAACGGGTACTGCACTCTTTAGATGTGCACAGGCAGCTTAGATTCTACTTGGACAGGAGTGAACCTCAAAGGAAAGCTGAACGACTACTGGTGGCATTTGCTGCAGGGACAGAAGGGAAAGCTATTTCAAAACAAACCATTTCAAAATGGATTGGCCACTGCATTCATTTCTGCTATAAGCACCATGGAAAACCTATCCCACAGGGCATCAGACCCCATTCAACCAGGGCTGCATCTACCTCTACAGCCTTTCTCCGGGGAGTCCCTACTAGAGACATCTTAGAAGCTGCTACATGGAGTTCTGTACATACTTTCACCAAGCATTATCATTTGCCAATTTTCTCTAAATCCGGGGCTGGTTTTCCCACTGCAGTCTTGCAGGGCCTTATAACTGGTTCTAATTCCATTTAAATTCCTCCTCCCAACCTTAGCTTTGGGAATCTACCCAAATGTAATGACTGCAACAGTGAAACACGAAGAACATAGTACTGTTGTGTAGACTTACCATAAATGTAGATGTTCAAGTGTATTCACTGTTGCAGTCTTGGTTACCCTCCCTCCAGCCCCCTTTTTCTTCCTTTGGCTATACCTCTACTCTCACTTACTATGCTCTAAAAGTTTTTTGGTGTATTTGCTTTTCTGTTGGAGGTATATCCTTGTATTTATGGATTTAATTGCTTCCCATTAGGGGGCACCTGACATCTGGGGCAAGAAAAACTGATGTATTGGCATTGGCTGCATGTTTTATATCTCTGATGACCTGACGTCATGGAAGAAGGGACAGCAACCGACGAAGGACCCAATACTTTGTTATTCAGGCTGACTGAGGGCTACTGCAAAGCAGATAACCCAAATGTAATGACTGCAACAGTGAGTACACTCAACATCTACATTTATGGTAAGTGTGTGCACAACTGTACTTTCTCCATTCTTTTCAAAATGGCCAAGGGCAATTACTACATGTAACCCCACAGACAGAATTCACTAACACAAGACAGGGGTTGTTTGATATACCCCAACCTGGAAACATTTCAGTTGACTGCATGAATGACAGAGTTTTGCTACCCTTTAGGTACCTTTCTTCTGAGGATTTGCAGCAGTTACTAAATGAGGCTAAAAAGCCTGCTGTTAGAAAATCTTGTGTGTGTAAGTGAAAGATATTTTTCTGTTTGGTGCCATTCGAGGAACCAGGACTCATTTAAGGGCCAAATGCCTCTGGTTTTTGGTTACTGGCATGGGTTATCATCCTCTAGTGTTTTACTCATTAAGATTCCTTTTTCTGCTGTTCTGCCCTTAGATTCTTTCACTTCTACCTGTCTAGTGAAGCAGGTTTTTAAAGTTTTTGTTTTTGTATTGGTCTTTCTAGGAAACAGGTGGCTCATCTTCTGGATTTTAACTTTGTGCTTGAAAAAGCAACTTTTCCTATTTGAACCAGCTCATCAGGCTAATTTGAGGATCTTAACTTGGAAAACTGTCTGACACACTGCTGTGGTGTTTGCATGAAGTGTATCTGAGCTACACGCTCTTTTGGTGAGCCAACTCTACCTCATTTTCCACAAGGACAGGGTTTCTTTGAAAACAAATCCTTTTGTGTCAAAGTGGTTTCAGAGTTTACCTTGGACTAGTCTTTTAATCAGCTTATTTTCCTTCTACAACCTAAAAATAAGGGAGAGAATTGTGCATACTCTGGTTATCCACACACAGTTCAGGTGCTGCTAGGACAGAACTAAATAATGTCCACAGGCAATTCAGATAACTGCTATAACAAAATTAAATCCTTCAGGAACACCGATCAGCTTGTATGTCTTCTATAAAGATAAGAAAAAAAGCAGAACCAGTGTCAAATGAGGCAATCTGTAGATGGTTATCTCATGATATTTCTTTGTTATATGCATCATAACAAACCACTTCCATGCAGGGTTAGGTTCCAGTCTACCAAGTCTTTGGCTTTTTTGTGGCTTTCTGGAAAAAAGATGGACTCAAACTATTCTGGAGGCAGCAACCTGGTCCTCTCTGCATATTTTCACAAAGCATTACGAACTAGATTCCTTTTTCCAGGTCCTGAACTAGCTTTACTTGGCCTTTTCTTCAGGGCTTCCTTGACCCGTGGTTTCTTTCCTCCTCCCTAGATCTTCCTAAGCTTGGATAATCTACCCAATTGCTTAGGCTACTGCAACAGTGATCTAATGTTGGACATGGCACAGGTGTGTAAATAAACGCACCCCAGCAGTAGATGTAGATTACTGTTGCAGTAGCCTTCCTTTCCCACCATCCTGTGTATATGGTTAAATGTTTCATCTATTGCAATTTCTTTTCCTAGCATTTTTCTTTTAGAGCTTCCCTTCTTCAGCCAAGAAAGCTCTGAAACATTTGGCACCCAAACTGCTTTTTTGATGTGGCTTTGGCATTGGCAGGGTGCTTGGAAGGTGCCCTGAAGCTTTAAAAGCTGGCTGGGCGGCAATATCCTGGGCAAGATACAACCCCAAATAGCTTAGTTTACTGCAACAGTGATCTATTAGTACATCTACTGCTATGGTAACTTTACTGACATGACTGTACTTTTTAAAATCTGACTGCTAAGCAAGGGAGGGATGTTCTTTGTTTTGAAGTTAGAGTTCTGAGGGTTATGGGGAATAGAGATATTGTGAGTGACTGCATTCTTGATTTTGTTGTTTGAAATGTATTTTATTGTGCATGGTTTCATTAAAGTAATTAATAGGCAAGCAATCTTGTGCTCGGAGTCGCTGTGAGAGCAAGCCATCATTCATGTGCAAATGTATCTTTATTATCTCCATGAAGCTCCCTGAGGTTGCATAAGTCCTTTCTGTAAAGTAGATTACCATAAAGATTTTTCCACATCTTGCATGCCCTTTGACATATGTGAACAGAGCCCAAGGCATTAAGAAGTCTAATAAGCTGTCTTTAAGGTAAGCAAGCTCTACCAGTGATTGGCCAGCAATTATCAAAATGGCTAACCCACTGTGTTGCCTTCTTATGTGACAAATACAAGTCCCAACTCTACCCCCCCCCTTTTAAATTTCTGTCTGTTGATCATCAGCTTCCTCACACCCAATCTATCATTCTTTACTAGGGTAAGGGTTGACCAGGAGGGATTATCATTTAGACAGTCATCTGGTGGTTTATGGTTTTACTAGTTTTTTTCTCCCAGGCCTTGGTTGTACATTAATGGCAAGACATCATGGAGAAGCATACAGTGGGCTGTCAGTAAATGGCACCCCCTCCGTTTTACAAGTGGCATTCCTTCCAAGCCACCCCGCCCATCCCCATCCATCATGAAAGTTGGTTCCCCCAGTCTTCACAAGGGAAATAGCACTCCCTAGTGCATGCAAACCCCCTTCTCACCCCAGGAGAGGTGAGGGGCCACACCCCTTCACGCCTCTTCCTCCTTCAGTACAGGGGCTACTCATCAAACCCTGCTTTCCTGGGCTGCAGACAGGTTTTCCATCTCTCTACACTGTAGACCCATGCTTAACAAATATAAGAAGTTGATGGCCACTGCCAAAACAATTTCTACCATAGTTTAAAAAGAATGCATCATGTATGAATATCTTTGCTCAGAACATCTGTGGCCTTTTGCCTACCCACCCATGCATTCACTAAATACAGCAAGCTAGATTAGTAATCTGAGGTGTAGGGTAGGTTTGTTAGGCCAGTACTCGTGGATTCCTAATGTTTCTCTTCACTACACTGGATTGTTAGATTGTATGGCATGTGATTATCTCCATTTAATGCAATGTTCTGTGAGATACTTTCATTAACAGGTACTTTTAAAAGAGAATTTTGTAGTAATAGTTACCCCATAATCTGATGTCTTATGAAATGCTTAAGTAGTTAAGTATTGTACAGTATAATGCAATTAGAAAATACAAAAAAAGGAATACTACATAGAGATAATAGAACCAGTAAATAGCAAGTTAAAGCAATATCTTGATTGGCTAAATAGAGGAGGTTTTGTGCTGAGTGTAAAATGCAGGGGAATTTTTTTTATTGTGATGTCATTAAAACACAGATTTCTAAAAACAGAAAAATGCAGTAGAACTGAGTTACTAATGTTGCTGCTACTAGATATTAATATAGTCGGCAATAGCAGTTCATATTTGTAGAAGTAAAAGTAGGAACCTAATAGCTGAAATGCAGAGTACTTAATATTGAAACTAAAAATAAATTTGATGCCAGTTGTGTACGCCTTGACAATCCAGTTATAAACAGACATATGCTGTGCATTCTTTGGTATTTTGCTGCAGATTTTGTGTATTGTTGCATTGTAGATGTACAAATATCTTGCTCATTTATTTCCACTGTCTGCTGTTTTTCTCCTTTACATTTTCTTTAGAATCCAATAAACCGTATTAACTTGGCAAACTGTACCAGTCAGAAGATTGAACCAGCAAACCGAGAGTTTTGTGCTCGACCCAATACTTTTGAGTTGGTCACTGTCAGACCTCAGCAAGAAGATGACAAGGAGACACTTGTTAGCCAGTGCAGGAACACACTTTGTGTTACAAAGTAAGTATTTCCTGAACTTAAATGTATGACTTTAAGTGAGAGAGATGCTCAGATGTGTGTGTGTGTGTTTGGAAAACATCCCCATAATTGAACGTTCTTTGCAGACAGAGGTAATCAAAATTCATTTGATCACTTCTGCCAGCCTTATGTCTGTGCAAGATTGCAAACAGTGGGAATCCGGGAATGTGCCCTTTCTCCACTAAAGAGTGATCTTGGAGTTGGCATGTATAGTTAGCAGGGGGTGTAGGAAGCTACAGTCTCCCAACATTAGTTTGGCTTTCCATCATAGGGGGATCAGTGTTTTGCAGTTCAGTGTTTGTGTACTTCATGTTTCAAAGTACATATATCTGTATAAATAAAACTGATGCAAAATATTTTTTCTGTAGAATTTCTTTTCTTTTTTTAATTTGCTACACTTCACATCAAAAATCTCTAGCAAGAATAAGGGCATTAAACTTTCTGCCCACTGATATAGTAACAGTTCTAACTTTAGCGGATTACCACACTTTCTCACAATGTGTGGGTACAGTCTTTCCACAGTAAAATGTTTGTGCTTGTGAGCTTGCATGTATACAGGTGAAACAGTATATCAGAAAATACTCCACACAGCATTAACAGGGAATCACCCACTGGAATGGGTCTTTATTTCCACATATTTTCCACTGCTGCTCATGGTATTACAGAAACCAAGCTCTGTTTTCATCAGTTTTCACATTCAAGTTTAGTATTTCAGAATACACTAGTTTCATAAAATTTCTTATTAATTTTTCGGCCGATTTTCTTCTCTGCAGATAGTGTTGCAGTGAAATAACTGTCATCGGAGACTAATGTGTTGGTCCTTGTTTTGAGCCAGATCTGATTTCCCAAGTGTATGTACACCCCTTGAAGTATAAACATTTTTCAGTGTAGTGTAATCCCCATCAAGTGTTAAAAGGTACTGCCACACGAACTCTGCGCAGTACCCTGGACGTTGTAGATCCTGATCCAAACACCCTACTATGCTGTTCTCGTTTCCGTTAATCTCTCAGTAAGTAATTGTGAGAGGCTTCCTTTCTCACTGGTGGTGAAATCAGAAGCAATTTTCTGCAGGCTATGGCTGTTTGGGATTTATTGGAGATGTGAGGGAAAATGACTTAAATTCGGAAATGGAAGCTTAATTTTTGGACGGTGTGGTGGTGCAGCGGTAGCATTGTCACCTCACATCAAGAGGTTCTCCATTAGATTCTCGGCTGGAGTGCCTTCTGTGTGGAGTCTGCATGTCCTCATTGCATTTGTGTGGGTTTGCTCTGGGTGCTTCGGTTTCCTCCCACGTTACAAAGACGTGCATCTGGAACGTTTCTTCCTGGGCCACCACTGAAAATTGGTTCTGTTCCAAGTCGGACTTTCCTGGTAAACAAATGTAAAATAAAAATAAAATAAATTTTACCAAGATAGATAACATGATTTGTAAACATTGTCTGCAGACTTTATAAACTTGATGGGTGTAACATGTATGTCATGGATTAAAAAAAAGGCTGTTCAGATTATGTTAAGAGGTATAGCAAGGTAGTAAATATCTGATGTTATGTAGTCCAATCTCGCCTACATTCTTACCCTTGGGTTCGGAGCCAAACCTCGGCTCCGACTCAGCCATACTCTAGCTCGAAGTCTTCAATTGGCTCGTGGCTAAGAGGGTATCCCATGCTGCAACGCGCCTATCCCCAGATCTCTTTTGCCGCTCTTATAGCTTGGACATGGTCTCGCTCTTGGTCCTGGCTAAGTACAATTTTTTTATTTATTTCTCAATATTGTAGCTCCAAAAGCTATTTTCATAGCTGGTGTGTGTATATTGCTTCTGCTGGTTGTATGGCCTGTTCTGTTGGTCCTTTTTTTCGTGGTATCCCGTTCCTTTTTTGGTGTCTACGAGCTAGGCCCATTTCAGTTAGAGGACCTAGTCCTTCTCTGTAATTTTGTAGTATACCTGTTAGCTGGTTTTATTGTGTGCCTATTCTGGTGTTTTTTCCTGCTCATTCCCTGGGCTAGGCCCGTTTATCTTAGAGGACCTAGCCCTCCCTGTGGGTAACCCGCAGTCTCTAGGCCGTTTTCAGTTAGAGGCTGTAGTTTCCCATGCTCTATCGTTGTTGTTTTTTTGGTGAAGGCATCCCTACTGTTTTTCCCTGTGTGTGTGTGATTTTTTTCTGTCAGCATGTCCAAGGATTCTAAAGAGCACAGGCCTTCGGGCTTTAAAAAGTGTGTGAAATGCAATAATAAGATGTGATTGACTGATGGGCACTCGGTGTGCATGTATTGCTTGGGGGCTATTCATCTCCAAGAATCCTGCTTATTATGCCACGCTTTCAGTCCCCGTGTGCTGCAAGAGAGGAAGAACAAGCTTATTTTAAAAGGATTGCTGAAACCTTCCTTTGAAGAAGACTTGCAGAGGTCTTCTACTTCCAGATCCTCTCCTTCCAAACTGGACAAAAAAACAGACAAAGAATCCTCAAAGAAACGCTCTCCAGCTCCGTCAGTTTCCTCGGAGCTGCCAGAGAAACTCACCAGAACTATAGTTGCTTCTTTGGCTCCACTGAATTCGGGGCCGACAGAAGGCAGCACATCTATTATGTCGCCATTGGCTTCCAGTCTCTCAGAGCCGGTGACAGATTTCCAGTTTGGAGCTGGTCTCCAGTTTTTCAGCCGGTTTCTGCGACTCACAGGTCTCCCTCTGCACGGAGATCCGGATCCCAGACCATATCCTCTAGGTCCACTTGGACCCTTTCCGATGATGTCGATAGAGTGAAGAAACTGCTTCAGTCATCGTTGCTGGCTAAATTGCTTTCGGCTCCGGCCCAGTCTGCTCCGGACCCCATCATCCCTTCATCTTTGGCTGTTCCTCCTCCAAGCCTTTCTTCGGCGCCGGAGCTGTCGGTTCCGTCAGAAGCCATGAGGTCGGTTCCAGTAGCCCCTTCTGGCATCTCTGCTCTGATCTCCGCTCCGACCCAGTCAGCGCCGTCCACAGGGTCCAGGATTCACAGTTCACTGGTCGGACCCGAGAGTGAGGTCTCTGATCGATCTTCAGCTCCCAGCCTTCCTCTCTGTGCTTTGGCTTGGGTGAGTGTGGACCTGATATCTGCTTCGGACCACATCTCCTCTGCTCAGAGGGCTACTACCGTATCTTCCACTGTTAGTCGACCTTTGGAGCCGGGGGGGGATCAGCTTTTGAGGTCATGAGGAGTGTGCTGGCCAGGTCGTCAGCTGCATCTTACGGCACCAACACTCTTCCCCCTCCAGCACTGATATCAGTCTCCGATCACCTTCTATCCAGGAACAGCAGAGACCCAAGGCCTCAGGATACCTCCATGAGTGGGCCCCAACTTTCTGAGGCCTCCCCAGAAAGAGAGTGGTCAAGAGGAAGCACATTGACTCCCAAGATGAGTCTCTCACGTCTGACACAGACCTCAAGGAGTCAGAGGGGTTCCCCAAGTCGTCTGACATTATCTCTTTCTCAGATATCCTGGAAATATTGAGACAGAGAGGAGACTGGCCCTCCAAAGCCCCTTCTGAGGAGGAGTCAGTGTTCCTGAAGGCCTTTGGGTTCCAACCCTCCGCCTCTTGGGTTTCTCCCCTGTTCGACAAGCTCCTGGACCTCATTTGTGGAAAGGTGTGGGAAACTCCAGACACTGTAGAACCGGTCCCAAGGAGACCCAACAAGTTTTTGTCCACTCCCCCTGACAGAGAATTTCTTACGAAAGGCGTTCCTGTAGATGCCATGGTGGTGGCAGCAGCCACCAAGAAGGAACTTGCAGAAACGTCATCTACCGTCCATCCTCCTAACAAAGAGTCTAGGGCTATGGACAGGTATGGAAAGCATGTGTTCTCTTCAGCAGCCTTTACGCTGCAGTCGCTGAACTATTTGTCGCATTTTACACTGCTCCAGAGAGATTTCCTAAAAGAGCTGGGAGATTCTCTACAGGGTAATGTTTCTGATGCTGTGGCTCAGAAGGTCAATGCTCAGATATCTACCCTAAATTCTATTACCAACTCCTCCATGAGGCTGATCTCTTACACAGCAGACGGAGCGAGCAGGGCTGCGGGTTCTCAAGTCTGTCTTAGGAGACATTCCTAGATGCGCTTGTGCAACTTCACGGAAGCTTTCAAGTCTACTTTCACCAACGTCCCCTTTGATGGTTCATCCTTATTTGGAACCAAGGTGAAGAACACACTCACTTGGTGTGAGCAGAAAGGAAAAACCCTGTCTGCCGTGGGAGTCCATTTTTCCATGCCTTTTAGACCTTACCCCAAGGGCTAGAAGGGTGGAAAATTGTGGTTCAGAAAGTCGCAAAAGTTTTTTCACGACGCACAGAGTGATTCCCCTTCCAGAGGCAGAGGAGGGGGTGGAAATTCAGGTAGATGCCGCCCTAGAGGCAGAGGAGGCCCACGTAGCCAGGGAGACTGCGATTCCTTAAGTGGTTCTCCCCACCAGCCCCCCTGAGGGGAGGCCCAACTGTGCGTCTGTGGAGCCAGTCTGGGGTCGCATTTCTCTATACCCAGAAGCCTGGCGAGACATCACCCAAGATGAGTGGGTATTAGAGATCATTTCCAGAGGTTATCATATTCCCCTTCTTTCTTATCCCCCTCCAAACAATAGAATCCCAGACATTCCACCCAGTCAAAGGGATTCTGCAACTTTAGAAGTACAAAAGTTGCTGTCAAAGGGAGCCATCCAACCTGTCCCCTCAGACCAAGTAGGATTAGGGACTTACTCCAGATTCTTTTTGGTGCCGAAAAGAACAGGGGACCTGAGACCCATCTTGGATCTCAGCTGTTTGAACCTTCATGTAAGAGAAGTCCAAGTTCTGCATGGTTACATTACAGTCAATTCTCCCGTTATTAGGGAAAGATGTGGTCCATCGACCTCAAGGATGCTTACTACTATATCAAGATGGACAGGGCATCCAGAAGTCACTTATGCTTTCGGCTGGGAGCCAGTCATTTTCAGTTTCGCGCCCTGCCCTTTGGTCTCACCACAGCCCCCATGGTGTTCACCAAATGCATGGCAGTGGTAATGGCTCACTTGAGACGTCAGGGTTTCCAAATGTTTCCGTACCTGGATGACTGGCTCCTGTCTGCCACCACCCAGTCATCTACTGCTACAGAGCAGGGACGCCACTATTGCGCTGTGCAAAAGTCTGGGAATTACTCTGAATTGGGAAAAGTCTGCCTATTTGCCCTCGCAGCGAGTTACCTTTATCAGCGCCGAATTAGACATAGTGCCCATGAGGGCCTTCCTACCAGAAGAGAGAATTCAGGTTTTACAGCAGCAGGTCCATGCTTTGCTACCATTGAAGGTCAAGGCAAAAGTGGTCCTAAAGTTATTAGGGACCATGGCTGCCACGATTATGCTAGTTCCTCTTGTGAGACTACACATGAGGCTTCTTCAGTGGCTACTTTTTGCCCAATGGTCTCTACAGCATCTCCCGCTCTCCCCTCTCATTCTGATTGCAGACAAGTGCAAGCAGGATCTGTGCTGGTGGCTTCAGACCAGCAATCTCAACATGGGCATGCCTTTCGTTCATCCTTCTCCAGTTGCCACGGATGCCTCCCAGATCGGGGGGGGGGGGACATTATGTCAGCAGGACCGTCCAAGGCACGTGGCAAGAGCACGAGACTCATTTGCATATCAATGTCTTGGAGATTAGAATGGTGCTATTAGCGTTGCAAGCACTTCAGGGCTATGTTCTTCGTGTTTCACTGTTGCAGTCATTACAATTGGGTTATCCTGCTGGCAGGCTACCCTCAGTCGTCAGCCTGAATTTCAAAGTCTAGGTCCGGCATTGGCTGCCGTCGCCTCTTCCTTGATGTCAGTGCGCCAGGGGTATAAAAGATGCAGCCGACGCCATTTTCTTCAGTCTTTCTTGCCGCGCGTTGCCCGAAGCAAAAGCAGTTCGCAAGTGCCAGCCGGCCGACTCCTGAGATTTTCGTGTTCAAATTTCAGATCCGAAGTCTTCACTAAAAGCTAAGTACCCCATTGGGGAAACTTTTTTCTTGCTCTAGACCGATGTCCGAAAAAGTTAATTGTACATCTTGTGGGAAGCAAATACCTCATAAGGACTTTCATTCTTACTGTATTCCTTGCCTAGGCCCTGACCACGATGTTGCTAGTTGTCTGTTTTGTGCTAGATTTAACCAACGCACCATTAAGCGTTGGTACGATTTTGCATTTCACTATTTTGGCAGAAGATTTAGCTATACAATGTCGTTTGATAGCCATCTGACTACCGGAATGCACAAGAAATGCAAAGAAAAAGGACAGGCATCCGAGGTCCAAAACCGACTATGCTTCTTCTAAGCCGTTCGCTGGTTCTCAGTGAGGTGCCCTCGCAGCCCCTGACGACTGCTACTTTAGACTCTCAGGCCGCTACCGACACCCACGTGGAGTCCACCAGGCCGCTGGAAGCTCAAAGTATTGGACCTTCGGAATCTATTCCCTCAGATGGGCCCAGAGCCGCTGAGCAGGCATCTGCTTCTGAGGGTGTTTTCAGACCTACTCAATTATGTTAAAACGACTTCAGCTTCAAAGGCAAAGACTAAAGCACCTTTAAAGACAAAGAAACAAGTACAACAGCCTCATGGACAGGCCTCCATGCCTAAAAAAAAAAAAAAAAACAGATGCTCAAAATGGCCAAAGACCTAATTACTTTGATCAGGGGTTCCCATCCCCCTCCTGATAAGAGGCCTAGGCAAGAGACAGAATATGAATCTTCAGATCAGGTTTCTATTTCTTCTGATCAGGAATACTCTCTTCCTCCCTATGAGGATTCTGATGCTGAAGAATCTATCCCTTCAGCCTCTCCTGAGGATTATTCTTTTGGGGAAACTTTACATACCATGAGGGAGCCTTTCCACTGGGAGAGCAATGATTATTCAGAATCTAAGAAAAGGCTCAAAGACTTCTTTTTACTACCACAACAAAGGCCCCTAGCTATCCCACCTATTAGACATTGTAGATGATGTATTTTCAGAGTCCAGTCTGACCCCTGACTCCTTTCTTATTCAAAAACCCTGCTGCTGACCCAGAAACTATCTCTCAGGGTCCCAAAGGGGTCAAGGCTTCCACTGCAAAAAATCCATCTCCCTCTGACAGGGATTCTAGGGCACTGGACAGATGGGGAAAAAAGATTTACACTTCTACTACCTTGGCTATAAGGGCTTTAAATTGTCAGTTTCATATGCTCAAATATCAACAATATATTATGTCACTGCTTAAACAGAAAATATTGATAAATTCTGAATGTGCAGAAAACAAAGAAATGCAGAATTTATTGCATGCAGCTGAACAAGTTGGAAAGCATACTTTGCAATGTGGTTTTGATTCTCTGGAGGCCTCCTGCAGGGCTGCAGTTACGGGTTCTGTCATTAGTAGGCATGCTTGGTTAAAGGAACAAAATCTACCTGATCATGTTAAAGCAAAATTATTAGATGCTCCATTACAGCATGATGTTTTGTTTGGTGTTAAAGCAGAAGAGGTGTTAAAGAAAATGGAGGACAAAGCTAAATCTATGCAAACAGTCAAGGATGTCTTACAGGTACAGCCACCAAGATTTAGCAGACACTGGCCTACAAAGAATTGGTTCTTTCCAGTGTCAGACAGGCCACAAAGGGGCAGATACAGACTCCCTAGGGGCAGATCCCAGCCCCAAGGTTCGTACAGGTCTAAACAATGGGGTGCTTCTACCTCCAAACCTGGAGAAGACAAATCACAGCCATACAGGAAACGGTCACAATGACTTCCCCCTGCTTGCGCCAAGCACTTATCTTCTGGCAGCACCTTTAGGGGGGAAACTAGCACTTTTTACTCAAAACTGGCACATAACCCAGGACAAATGGGTCTTAGACATAGTGTCACAGGGCTACAAGTTTCACTTCCATACCCTGCCAAGGGCCAACGGTTTGCCAGACCTGCCAAAACATCAGTGAGCAGAGGCACAAAAACAAGTTTCATCCCTCATGGACATGAGGGCCATTCACCAAGTACCAGAGCAAGAGCAGGGACAAGGATTCTATTCAAGGCTGTTCTTGGTACCCAGAAAGGACAAAGCCTGGAGACCAGTACTGGACCTATCTATTCTAAACATATATCTGGATATTCCAAAATTCAAAATGTTGACTCTACAGCAGCTTCTGACCATGTTGGGCAAGAAGGCTTGGCTTGTGACTTTAGATTTAAAAGAGGCATACCTGCATGTCCCAATCAGACAAACATGCAGAAGATACCTCCGATTTAAAGCTGGCTCAATGCACTGCCAATTCTCTGCACTGCCCTTTGGCTTATCTACTGCGCCCAGGATCTTCACAAAGTGCCTGGCACCAGTAATTTCATACTGCAGACAAAGAGGAATACAAATATATCCTTACTTGGATGACTGCCTCATTCAAGCAGAGAAGTGCATTCTAGTACAGCATCTGGCATTTGTAAAGAGATTACTACTATGCCTAGGGTACACAGTCAACAAACAAATCAAAACTAGTACCCTCTCAAGAGATAATATTCCTGGGTGCAAGCTTAAATACAACTGCCCAGATGGCTTATCTCATGCCAGACAAACAAAGGCAACTGATTACCTCTTTCAAACTGTTGGCAACAAAGGCCCAGTTGTCTGCAAGAAAAATTCTGCAGGCTTTGGGCTTCATGGCATCCTGCATTCTACTAATTCCATATGCAAGACTGCATATGAGGAAACTTCAATGGTACCCAGAAAGTGTTTGGACTTAACATTGCCACAGCCTGGAAACAACAGTTACTCTCATACTCTGATTGCAACAGGAGTTTCGATGGTGGGCGAAGGCCTGTCACCAGAACAAGGGACAGCCATTCACTCTACCCCCAGCCAGATAGACATTGACAACGGATGCATCGGATTATGCTTGGGGAGCCCACATGGCAGGAAGATGTATTCAAGGCACATGGTCCGCAAACCAAATGCATCTACATATCAATCAAAAAGAGATGCTAGCTGCTGAAAATGCCCTGACAGCCTTCAAGGACCTGCTACATCTGGGACAACTACCGATAGACAATACCACGGCCATGTGGTGTATAAACAAGCAGGGAGGCACTCATTCTTACCACCTTTGCAGACTAGCCATGACTTTGTGGAACACAGCATTGACATAACAAGTACATCTGCAGGCGCAATTCCTGCCAGGAAAGATAAATACTCCGGCAGACGAACTAAGCAGAAACCTCATGGATCCCCACAAGTGGAACCTCATGGATCCCCACAAGTGGAAATTGGATCCACAAGTCTTCAGCATGGTAACAAAGAAATGGGGATGCCCGGACATAGATCTATATGCCTCACCTCACAACTGCCAACTAAAGAGATTCTGCACAAGGACTTATCACAGACAAGCATGGAAAGTGGATGCCCTATCTTTCAGCTGGAGAAACTTAACAGTATATGCCTTTCCTCTTCTGCTTTTCCTCCCCAAGGGACTCCTAAAGGTCAGACGAGAAGTCAAAAATGATACTGATTGTCCCAGACTGGTCACACCAGTACTGGTATCCAATCCTAAGGAACTTGTCTCAATGCCCAGCCTGGACCTTACCTCAAGTGCCTCATCTACTGTCCCAGCAGAACAATCAAATCCTGCACAGCCAACTCAAGACCTTAAATCTGGCAGCATGGCGGATAATGTAGTCATACAAAACACACCTCTCACTAAAGCGGTGATGGATGTCATTTTGGAAGCCAGGAGGCCTAGTACTAGAAAATCCTATGCTGGAAAATGGAAGAGATTCTGTGCTTGGAACCAGGCACAAGGAATTGACACAGCTTTACCAAATATTCCTCAGATTTTGCAATACTTGACTGAGATGCTGGACAAAGGCCTATCCTTTTCTTCTATAAAAATTCATGCCTCTGCCATTTCGGCTCATTACAATACAAAGCCACCAATCTTTTCTCAGCCTTTATTAAGGCAGTACCTCAGAGGGGCCAAAAATTTAAGGCCTCCAAGAAGATCACACCAATACCTGCATGGGACCTCAATTTTGTCTTGGAAAAACTCACCCTGCCTCCTTTTAAGCCAGCTGCTACAGCTAATATAAAGTTTTTATCTTGGAAAACAGCTCTGCTCCTTGCAATAACTTCTGCAAGACGAGTCTCAGAGCTACAGGCACTCATGGCTGTGGAACCTTTTATCATTTTTTATCCAGACAGGGTTTCTCTGAGGACAAACCCGACATTTATGCCTAAGGTAGTGTCCAGTGTGGCCCTTAACCAAACTATTCATCTGCCTACCTTTTATCCAAACCCACAGAATAAGGGGGAGAGAATTCTGCATTCTTTGGACATACACAGACAGCTACGCTTCTATTTGAACAGAACCAAAGCTTTCAGAAAGAAAGAGCAACTACTAGTGGCATATGCTGCATGATCACAAGGAAAAGCCATCTCAAAGCAGACTATTTCAAAGTGGATAGGCCACTGCATTCGTTTCTGCTATTCACAACATGGCAAGCCAGTACCTAAGGGCATTAGCCCACATTCAACCAGAGCAGCAGCCACTTCAGCAGCTTTCCTCAGGGGAGTACCAACCAAAGGCATTTTAGAGGCTGCTACTTGGAGTTCAGTGCACACCTTGACAAAGCACAATCATTTTCCACTCTACTCTAAATCCAGGGCAGGCTTTGCCACTGCAGTTCTGCAGGGCCTTATAGCCACTCCTAATGCTATTTAGCTCCAGCCTCCCAACCTTAGCTTTGGGATTCAACCCAATTGTAATGACTGCAACAGTGAAACACGAAGAACATAGTACAGTTGTGTACACTTACCATAAGTGTAGATGTTCGAGTGTATTCACTGTTGCAGTCCAGGTTACCCACCCGCCATCCCCCATTTCTTTGCTGGGACTTATCTGTACTTCTCTATTCTATACAACCTATGTGGTGTATTTGCTTGTAGATGAAGGCAAAATATATACTTTGGTGCATGCATGTTTTATTGACATATTTTTAGCCTACAAAGAAAACACCTGGAGACTCTACTGATAATTTAAACTCACAAAGCCAATACCAGATAACGAGGAGACCGCAACCACAATAAAATATTTATTATTAACGTCAAAATGAAATCACAACATTTTCGTCAGTGTAACTGTCTGACTTCTTCAGATAAAATATCACTCCTCAAACAGTCCATTTATATATTCCTTCACAATCAATGTACACCAGTTAATTTTCCTTAATTAGTTTTTAAAGGCAAAGGGTTCTGAAAATACTGATGTTAAGCATTACCGTAATAAACAAAACCTATGTATAATTAGTTAAAATTGCATTTCAAAAAAATATATATATATAAATTTTTTTTATTAAAAAGATCTTTGTATATTAAAATTGTGAAAAATCTATGTTAAAAACAAAATCATAATTTGGCAGCTTTTAATTTTAACAGTGGTAAAATAGATATATGGTCATTCATACCAGGCAATCTATTAGCTTCCAGCAACACCTGCCAAAAAGTTTCCCGGTATTCTAACCGGGTCTCCCATGAACCCCCTCTGTGGTCCCTCCTTTGTGTCTCAAGTACAAAAAATGTAAATGTGGCCTGTGGGCATGTCAGGGTATGTCGGTATAAAGCATTACTGTAATTCTGTTTTTGTATTTCATAAAGATGTTCATAGATCCTCCGTTTCAGATGTCTTTGTGTTTTACCTACATAAAACCCTTGACAAACCTGGCACATACTTAAATAAATTCATCTTTGACTGTTGCAATTAGAATAATTGGATGCATTAATCCATCTATTTCTGGCTGGAATATAAACTTTGTCAGTGTGTGTTATATATTTACATTGCCCACAGGCTCCACATCTATATGTACCTTTACGTTGGTTGGAGGAGACTTTGGTTTCCATCTCCCATTCCAAAATGTTTTTTATATTTTTGCCCTTACGGAAGATGGTTTTCCCTTTTAAATTGGTAAGGTTAGTAATGTCACAAAAGTGTCCCCACTCTTCCTCAATTATTTTTTTAATGGTACCTGAATTGGCACTATAGTCGGTGACAAACACTGATGTTAAGTTGTCAATCTCGCCTTCATTCTTGCTTGATGGGTTCGGAGCCGATCCTCGGCTCCGACTCGGCACTTGCTTTAGCTCGAGAACTCCTTTTACCAGCTCGAGGCAGCCCCATATCCCATGATGCAAGGCAGTAAGTACCCAGATCTCGTTTGCCGCTTGGGAGGTCTTCTTTACCAGCTCCTGGTAAGTAGTTCACATTTGTGATATTTCAAGCCCCTTTTAGTTTAAAACTAATTTTGTGATAGTTTAAATTTAATTCTACCCTTTTTCTGACAGAAATCCCTGTCTCTTTTAATTTTTTGTTAGTCAATTTTCCTATCCCACCTGTTAGGGTGTGTTGGTGTTTTTTATAAAATACCTCTTGGTATTTTGTTTAATTTAATTTTGACTGGTGTGTCTGTGTGTGTTGTGTTTAGGCACCATGTCTAAGGAGAGGGTTTCAGGTTTTAAGAAGTGTGACTCGTGCTGTCAGAAGATGTCTCTGACAGACGGTCACACTTCTTGCCTGTATTGTTTGGGCCCTCTTCACCTGCAGGACTCATGTGCTATTTGTCACTCCTTCAGCCAGAGAGTCCTGCAGGAGAGGCGCAACAAGTTGATTCTCAGGGGTCTTCTTAAGCCGGAGGGCTCTCCGCTAAGTCGGCTCCACAAAATCAACTAAAACTGCCAAGGCCCAGGCTTCTGTTTCTAAGCCTGCGGCCTCGGCTCCGACTGAGTCGAGATCGCTCGCTGGAGCCGATTCTGAATCCACAAAGCTTTCGCCGATGGCTATCGGTGCCGAATCTGTTTTGACCACTTGATGTCGGCTCCGATCGGCTCCGACACCCATGTGGCGCAGGCATCGTGTCGGCCCGATCGGCTCCGACACCGTTACTGGTGGCTGTATCGGCTCGCTGGAGCCGATACATCGAGACGTTCTGTCGGCTCCGGTAGTCGGTGCCGACAGGATCAGTAGTATCGCCCGATGGCCCATTCCAGGAAGAGGTCGAGGTCTCCTTCCTTGGAGCCGATATGCCGGCTCGCCTCTTCTATCGGAACGGAGCCATCGGAGCCGATCTTCAAGGTCATCCAGGTTGTCAGATCATGACCTAGAGAGAGTGGTCAGTAGATTACTCAAGTCACAGGTACTGGCCCAAATGCTACACAGTCCGTCTCAGCAGACGACTGTTGGTCCACACCTCGCTACAGTTCCTCCTTCAACTCTACCCTAGAGCTTGGAGTTGGAGTCTTCGGGCATGGTTACTGCTACGGCTGGAGGACGGATACCCCCTTCTGTTCCTTCAGCCCCTACTCTTATCTCCTCTTCCTTAGAGGGATTCGGTGGTCGGGCTTCCATGGTCTCCTCCGAGGGGGTGAGTGGCATCGGACCCTTGTCCGAGCCCGCTCTTCCCCTTGGAGCCTCGGCCTTGGTGAGCTCTGCTCCGACATCTGCCTCGGAGACTTCCTTTCGGTGGTTCCTGGGTTCCTAGCTCTTGAGCGGGTTCTCTCGGAGCTGCCTGGGAGGGGAGCATTCGAGGTGATGAAGAGTGTACTGGCCACTGGTATCAGTCAGCAGTCTGTTCCCGTAGCTCCTCCCTCTATGGTACCTGTTGACATCTCTGCCACTTCTCTTGCTACAGGACCCAGAGATCCTCCGCCTCAGGTTTCCCCATTGGGAATTTCCCTCTTCCGAGGATTCTCCTGATGTTTCGGGAGATCCTCCTAGGAAGAGGACTTGTAAGAGGAAGCATGTAGACTCCCAGTCTGTCACTGGATACTGACTTTGATGAGTCAGAGGGATCCCCTAGATCCCCTCTGAGGATGTCTCCTTTCAGACATCCTAGAACTTCTCAAACAGAGGGGAAACTGGCCCACCAACAATCCCTCTGAGGATGAGTCAGTATACCTAGAGGCGTTTGGATCTCGGCCCTCCACCTCCTGGGTGTCTCCGCCTTCGACCCCTTATGCAGGTTATTGCACAGGCGTGGACAGCTCCTGACTCTGTAGAGCCAGTCCCTAGGAGGCCTTCTAAATTTATCACTGCCCCTAGTGACAAACAATTCCTAACCAAGGGTGTCCCGCTGATGCCATGGTGGTGGCTGCGGCCACCAAAAGGAACTTGCAGATCCTTCCGTCGTCCATCCTCCTAATAAGGACTCTAGGACCAGGGAGAGGTACGGCAAGCGGATGTTTTGCTCAGCGGCCTTTGCTATCCGTTCGCCGAATGATCTTTGTCACTTCACCAGACTCCAGAGAGATATCCTGAAGGAGCTGGGAGAAGTAGTTCAGGATCCTACAGCTGCAGGGGCTCAAGAAAAGATTGCTTCGCAGCTAGGAACCCTCAATTCCATTGCTAACTCCTCCATGCGGCTAATATCTTATGCTGCGGATGGAGAGTAGAGCCGCAGGCACAGGTGTGGCTCTTAGGCGCCAAGCCTGGATGCGGCTATGTGATTTTGGATCCCTTTAAGGCGCCCTTCACAAATTCTCCCTTTGATGGGTCAGCTTTGTTTGGCCCTCAGGTGAAGGAGACCTTGACCAGGTGTGAGCAGGACGGCAAGACTCATTCTGCTGTTGGAGTCCGTTTTCCACCCCTTCTAGGCCTTATCCCAAAGGACAGAAGGGTGGGAAGATGTGGTTCGTAAATCCCAAGGAGTCACGCCGATTCACGTGGTCAGTTTACCCCTAGAGGCAGAGGGGTAACAACAACAGGCGCCGCTCTAGAGGCAGAGGGGTCCAAGAACCAGGGAAACAGGGAGCCTCTCTCTGATAAGCCCTTTCAGCATCCCTGAGGTGTTGCCCGGCTGTCCCTCCTTGGAGGCAGTCGGGGAAGATTATCACTGTACCCAGAAGCCTGGCATTCCCTCACTCAAGACAGATGGGTACAGTCGATCATATCCAAGGGTTACATAATTCCTTTCGAGGAAAGTCCCTTCCCTCAAGTTCCCTTCCAGATGTACCACCGGTCTTAGGGACATTGCAGAGTTAGAAATCGGAAAACTACTGCAAAAAAGAGCCATTCAGCCAGTTACAATAGACCATTCAGAGCCCGGAATCTACTCAAGGTTCTTTTTGGTCCCCAAAAAGACGGGAGACTGGAGACCAATATTGGATCTCAGCAGACTCAACAAGTCTGTCAGGAAGACAAGATTCCGAATGGTCACTCTTCAGTCAATTCTGCCCTTCTTACAGAAGGACAACTGGATGTGCTCAATAGATCTTCAGGATGCGTACTATCACATCAAAATTCACAGACGCTCCAGGAGGTTTCTCCGCTTTCGGCTGGGGTCCAGTCATTTCCAGTTCAGAGCCCTGCCCTTTGGTCTCACTACAGCCCCCAGAGTGTTCACCAAATGCATGGCAGTGGTCACGGCTCACCTGAGACGTCAAGGATTCCAGGTGTTTCCGATCTCGACGACTGGCTCCTGTCAGCCACCACCAGGCATCAGCTTATACAAGCCAGGGATTACACAATAGACCTTTGTTCTCATTTGGGCATCTCAGTCAACTTCGAAAGTCATCCTTATCGCCCTGCCAGTCTATTACCTTCATAGGCAAACTTAAACACTGTTCGGATGTCAGCTACCCTTACAGAACAAAGAGTTTCAGACATTCAGACTCATGTCAGGATCATTCTGGCCAGCAAGAAAGTACAGGCCAGAATGGTTCTAAAGGTATTAGGTCTCATGGCTGCGCCATTACTCTTCTTCCCTGGCTCGATTCTACATGCCTCCTTCAGTGGATGCTGTTCACGCAGTGGTCATACCAGCAACTCCCAATGCGCCACCAGATTCTGGTGACACAAACATGCAAAGAACATCTTGCTTGGTGGATCACATCGTCTCAGGTTCACCAAGGCAGGTGCTTTGTACCTCCGTCCCCGATAGCCACTGTCACCACGGATGCCTCCCTGATCGGGTGGGGGTCATTATCAGGGCAGGATGGTTCATGGGACGTGGCAACCGCTCGAGTACCATCTGCACATAAATGTCCTGGAGATGAGAGCAGTGCTTTTAACGTTGCAAGCCCTCAACGACTTTCTTCCCGTAGGGACAATTGCAGTCCACACAGACAACATGTCTGTAGTTTGGTATATCAACAAACAGGGCGGAACCAAGTCCTACCCCTTGTGTCGAGAAGCTCAGACTTTGGCAATGGGCGATCTCCTCTCATCGGTTTCTGGTAGCAACGCATATCCCTGGGAAAACCAACATTATAGCGGACAGATTGAGCAGAGCTATTCTCATGCCTCACGAGTGGTCTCTCAAGCAATCCATAGCGGAAGAGATTTTTCTGGAATGGGGTCGTCCATGTTGCGATCTTTTGCTACTCCCAAAACAGCAAATGTCCAGACTTCTTCAGCCTCTTCCTCTTTCAGGCCATCCCCAGAGACGCTCTGACCCAGGATTGGCCCCAGGGACTTCTTTATGCCTTCCCTCCATTTCCTCTGATCCCTCAGGTGATCCAGAAAGCTACCGCTTTGAGAGCCAAATTGATTCTCATTGCCCCTTACTGGCCTCGACAAGTTTGGTTCCTGCCCTCCATCATCACCTTTTGGTGCAGCCGTGGCATCTGGACCCAGTGCCAGATCTACTGATTCACCAATCCGGTCAGCTGCACCGGTCAATCCCTTCTCTCAACCTCACAGCATGGTTGCTCCACTTCCTTCCTTAGCCAGGCTTCCTTTAATCTCTAACCCAGTTAGAGATATAATAGTAGCTTCACTAAGATCCTCTACCAGGAGGATTTACACAAGCAAATGGAACGTTTCTCTTATTGGGCTAAGGCCCAAAATATTGATCCTTTTACTGCCCCTGTTCAGGCAGTTCTGGACTTCTTAGCAGAGATTTTTCATGCAGGCTCCTCTTCTTCCACAGTCAGAGTTCAGTTGGCTGCTATTTCTAATTTTCATGTCTGGATAGCAGATCATAATATTATGTCCCATAGGCTCTGCAGGGCCTTTTTGAAAGGAATTTTCCTACTAAAGCCTCCAATCAGGAATCCTCCTCCTCAGTGGGATCTAAATTTAGTGCTGACATCCTTGATTCTTCCCTTTCGAGCCAGCTGTTTCTTGTTCCCTAAAATATCTTTCTTGGAAAACGTTATTCCTAGTGGCTATTACATCTGCCAGGAGGGTGTCTGAACTTCATGCTCTTTCGGTTCGACCCCCCTATTTGATTTTTCACAAAGACAGAGTATCTTTGAGAACTAATCCATCCTTTTTACCTAAGGTCGCTTCAAAGACAATCTGAATCAATCCATTGGTCTCCGTGTATTTTTTCCTAACTATTCAGATACAGCTGAACAAAAGCTACATTATCTTGACGTCCACCGTCAGCTTAGATATTATTTGGACAGAACAAAAAAATTTAGAAAATCTGATCAACTTTTTGTTTCCTATGCGGATAATAAAAAAGGCCTTCCTGTTTCTAAAGTGACTTTGTCCAGATGGCTTTCTTCGGTCATCACTGAAATTTATACGATCAGGGGAAAACAGCTGTGCTCAAAACCTAAAGCACATTCAACTAGGAGTTTAGCTACTTCTACAGCCTTTCAAGCTAGACTGCCTTTGGACACTATTTGTGCAGCGGCCACTTGGGCCACTCCTCACACTTTTGTTTCCCATTACAAATTGGACTTGGCCTCCAGGGACAGAGCCAGTTTTGGCTCTACAGTCCTCAAGAGTTTGTTCCATTGAGCCACCCAGGATAGAGGTGCTAGGGCGGTCCCATCAAGCAAGAATGAAGGCGAGATTGACAACTTAACATTAAGAAGTTATGTACCTACCATAACGTTCCATGTTAGTTGTCTTCTCTCGCCTTCTTTCTTCGACCCTCCCTCCATCCCCCTGGCCTGGACAGACCTTGTATAAGAAACTATTATGCTAAAGACCATTCAGACCTGGTCCCTTTTCCATCTGTAAGTTTCTTCTTCCTTTGGGAAGTATTTTATGCTTGGTGTTATTGCCCTTTGTCAACAAACGAGATCTGGGTACTTACTGCCTTGCATCATGGGATATGGGGCTGCCTCGAGCTGGTAAAAGGAGTTCTCGAGCTAAAGCAAGTGCCGAGTCAGAGCCGAGGATCGGCTCCGAACCCATCAAGCAAGAAAGAAGGCGAGAGAAGACAACTAACATGGAACGTTATGGTAGGTACATAACTTCTTATTTTGTAACTTCCATTAAAGTCCTGGACATCACTAGAAAGGGAGGGTATAGGCAAATTACCTAAGCCTAAAATAGGCTGGTATTTTGTTCCCCTCCCTACATTGACTTCTCTACAAACATTTTCAATAAGATCTAGGGGGGTATTCCCTCTCCAAGAACAACCTTGTAAGCACTGAATATTCATGTGCGTAGTCAAGATCATCGGACGTCATCCTTGATGCTCGGACAAACTGTCCCTTGACTATCCCCTTATTTTGATATTTTGGATGTGAACTTGTGTATCTTACTGTTAGAAAAAGTGGGTTTTCTAAAAATAGTAGATTGAAAACCCTCCTTTTTGACTTTTAAGGTTACATCTAAATAATTCACCTGATTCTTGGAGGTTTGATGTGTGAATTTCAAAAATTCCGTACTAGAATTTAAATATTTAAGAAATTCTTCCAACATATTAATTGAACCTGTCCAAAAAATACATATATCGTCCAAGAATCGTGAATAGAAAGTCCAGTGCTGGCTGTATATACTGTTAAGAACATATTTACTTTCCCACACAGATAAAACTATATCTGCATAGGTGGGGGCACAATTAGCCCCCATTGCCACTCCTGAGATTTGCTGGAAATACTTCCCTTAAAAATATAAAAAAATATTATTTAAGACTAGTTCCATCAGTTCCATTACCAGGAAAATATCATTTTCACTAGCCCCTCCGTTTTTTCTAAGGGCTACGTCCAACCAAGCTAAACCCTGGTCATGTGGAATCACAGAAAAAAGATCCACAATGTCAATAGTCAAAAAGACTAAATCAAGGGAATATAAATCTGGTGTAATTTTAGCCAAAAATTCCCAAGAATCCTTGAGTAGATGGTTCTCTTTACCCCAAAGATGTTTAAGTTTCTTCTCCAAAAATGTGGATAAGGGGGATATCTTGGAACCCTGTGCAGCAACTATGGGCCTTAGTGGGGGGTCTTGGATACTATTGTGAACTTTGGGTATCCCAAATATAGAGGGAACCCTGGGGGGTGTGTTCTCAAGATAAGAATATACACCATAATGTATAATACCTTGATCAAACAGGTCCTTGATAGCCAGGTCTATCTTTTTGTATGAGACATTAATCTCGTTCATAGAGACTGGCCTGTATCTAGATCCATTGTGTAAGATGTCATTCGTTTTCCCTTCGTACAAAATTTTATCCATAAGTACTATTCCCCTACCCTTGTCGGGTTCCATTACCCGAATATTAGAATTATGACTAAGTTGGTTAAGCAATTCTATTTCAGTTATTTCTAAAGAGTATAGACATAATGTCTATTAACTTGCCTAATCCTCTTTTCCATCCTGGTTTCCAAATTTTTTAACTGTCGATGTATAGGTGGATTATATACACTAGGCTTATAAGAAACACTAGTATTGGGTTCAAAATTTACATTGCCCAATAGATTTTCTAGATTCAACTTTCGAATAAAAATTTTTAAATCTAAAATGGTTTTGGTAGTGGCATTTTAGAGGCTGCTACTTGGAGTTCAGTGTACACCTTCACAAAGCACCATCATTTACCACTCTACTCTAAATCCAGGGCAGGCTTTGCCACTGCAGTTCTGCAGGGCCTTATAGCCACTCCTAATGCTATTTAGCTCCAGCCTCCCGACCTTAGCTTTGGGATTCAACCCAATTGTAATGACTGCAACAGTGAAACACGAAGAACATAGTACAGTTGTGTACACTTACCATAAGTGTAGATGTTCGAGTGTATTCACTGTTGCAGTCCAGGTTACCCACCCGCCGTCCCCCATTTCTTTGCTGGAACTTATCTGTACTTCTCTATTCTATACAACCTGTGTGGTGTATTTGCTTGTAGATGAAGGCAAAATATATACTTTGGTGCATGCATGTTTTATTGACATATTTTAGCCTACCCTTTTGGGGGCACCTGACATCTGGGGCAAGAAAAACTGAAGAAAATGGCGTCTGCTGCATCTTTTATACCCCTGGCGCACTGACGTCGGGGAAGAGGCGACAGCAGCCTACGCCAGACCTAGACTTTGGAATTCAGGCCGACTGAGGGTAGCCTGCCAGCAGGATAACCCAATTGTAATGACTGCAACAGTGAATGCACTCTAACATCTACATTTATGGTAAGTGTACACAACTGTACTTTCTTCCTCATGGGACAATTGCAATCCACTCAGACAACATGTCAGTGGTATGGTATCTGAACAAACAGGGAGGAACCAGGTTGTATCCCCTTTGCAGAGAGGCACTTCAAGTGTGGCAGTGGGCAGTATCTTTTCGATGCTTTCTAGTGACAACGCACATACCTTGGAAGTCCAGCGTGATTGCTGACAGGCTGAGCAGAGCTATTCTGATGCCTCACGAGTGGTCCCAGAACGAACAAGTGGCGGAGCGGATTTTCTGCAGATGGGGTCAGCCTTGCTGCGCTCTATTTGCCAGCCCCCTCAATGCCAAATGCAGCAGCTACTTCACCCTTATCCCCTGAAGGGGGACACCCAGGGACGCAATAGTTCACGATTGACCCGCCGGTCTTCTCTATGCCTTCCCGCCAGTCCCCCTGATAACGAAAGTTATTCAGTAAGCACAATTCTTGGGAAGCAAGATGATACTGATTGCACCACACTGGCCTCGTCAGATTTGGTTTCCTTTTCTCCACCCTTATCTAATGGACGATCCATGGATTCTGGACCAAGAGCCAGATCTGTTGACTCATATGTCAGGGCAGTTCCATCCCTCCATTCAGACCCTCAAGTTGACAGCATGGCTGCTCCAGTTCCATCCCTAGTCAGGCTTCATGATTTTTCCCCAGAGATGGTTCA
Source organism: Protopterus annectens (assembly GCF_019279795.1). Classification (NCBI taxonomy): domain Eukaryota; kingdom Metazoa; phylum Chordata; order Ceratodontiformes; family Protopteridae; genus Protopterus; species Protopterus annectens. Next base: position 636,187,446 of record NC_056731.1, read on the forward strand.
TATTCTGTCTTCCCACAAGCCTTCTACTAGGAAGATTTATTCCAGTAAGTGGAAGAAATTCTCCATTTGGGCTCATGAAAGGCAGATTGATCCCTGTACAACTCCCATTTCATCAGTTTTAGAATTTCTTTCTCAACTGTTAAGCCAGGGATCAGCTGCGGCAACTATCAAAGTGCATTTGGCAGCCATTTCTACTTTTCATGTTGCTAATGAACCCAATCTAATGGCGCACAGACTTTGTAGGGCTTTTCTGAAAGGGACTGTGCTACTTCGACCTCCAGTCTTTGATCCTGTAATGGCATGGGGCCTCAATTTTGTGTTACAGCGGCTTATCTCACCTCCTTTTGAGCCCGCAGCAACTTGTGACATTAAATTTTTGTCTTGGAAGATTATCTTTTTGATAGCCATCACTTCAGCTAGGAGGGTCTCTGAACTCCAAGCTTTATCCGTTCGGCCCCCTTACTTGGTATTTCACAAGGATAGGGTTTCTCCAACACCTAATTCTTCCTTTATGCCTAAGGTTGCTTTGGTTGTCAACCTCAACCAGTCCATTGAGCTGCCTGTATTTTTCCCTGAATTCTCTAACAGGACAGAATTTAAGTTTCATCAGCTAGATGTTCACAGACGATTGCATTTCTATTTACATAGAACTAAAGATATTAGGAAATCAGATCAACTCTTTGTCTCGTTCTCAGACAATAGACTTGGGGCTCCAGTTTCTAAAGTAACTGTCCAGGTGGATTTCTAGTTGCATTTCCTTCATTTATACTTCAAATGGCAAGGAAGTACCCTTAAAGTTGAAGGCTCATTCTACACTATCTGTGTCTACCTCTACTGCTTTTCAGGCTAGGATGTCTCTGGATGATATTTGTGCTGCAGCCGCATGGACATCGCCTCACACCTTTATTAGTCACTACAAATTGGGTATGATATCTAGAGGCAGATCTTACTTTGGTTCCACAGTGCTCAGGAGTATTTTCTAGTGAGCCACCCAAGGTTTAGGTGCTAGGAACGCTGTTCCAAGGGTAAGAATGTAGGCGATATTGGACTACATAACATCAAGAAGTTATGTACTCACCATGACGTTCGATGTATGTAGTCCATCTCACCTCACATTCTTACTAACCCACCCACCTACCCCATCCTGGAGGACCTAGAGGTTTAGTCTCTGTTTTCAGCTACACTGGTGGGAGAATCCCCGGAGTGGAGGCATATCAACACTCACAACAGATTCTGCACCCTTGCCTTCCCCTGCACATAGAAAGGTTGATTCTTCCATATCTGAAACAGGCAGTGTTACAGCCCCAGAGGATGTGTCCGACTCTTGTGTCGGAAACACCACTGTGATCCTAACACCACGCCAGGGGGGGGCCTGGATACAAAAGAAGGCAAGTGGTCCCAAGTGCCGCCTCAGTTCCATTAAAGCTCTTATCATGGAAAAACCGCCTTTCTAATTGCTATTACTTCAGCCAGGAGGGTTTCGGAACTTCAAGCCCTTTGCATGAAACCCCCTTATCTAATCTTTCATAGGGATAGAGTGTCTCTCAGGACTAACCCTTCTTTCTTACCAAAGGTGGCTTTGGAGTCAAATATTAATCAGTTGATTAATTTACCAGTGTTCTTTCCCAACTTTCAGAACAAAGGGGAATACAAATTACACAAGTTGGATGTACATAAACAACTACATTTTTACTTGCACAGGACGAATGATACTCACAAGGCTGATCAATTGATGTTCATCGTGTTTCACTGTTGCAGTCATGATTGTAGGGTTCTCCCTTGCCGGCAGGCAGTCCTCGGTTGGCCAGAATCCCAAAGTCCGGGTCTGGCGGCTGCTCAGCCATGCTCCCCAGAGCGCCAGGAGTACAAAGCTGACAGCCGACGCCATGTTCTCCAGTCTTTCTTGCCGTGCGGTGATAGCAGTTCGCATTTGCCGGTCGGCTGACTCCTGACCATTTTTTCTAAATGTCCAAAAATGCATGGATGGTAACTCTGGATTTAAAGGAGGCATATTTACACATTCCCATCAGACAGGAATGCAGAAAATACCTCAGGTTTAAGGCCGGAACGAGGCACTATCAATTCTCTGCACTGCCCTTTGGATTGTCTACTGCGCCCAGGGTCTTCACCAAATGCCTGGCTCCAGTAGTAGCTTATTGCAGACTCAAGGGAATTCAAATTTACCCTTATCTGGACGACTGTCTGTCTTATTCAGGCAGACAGCAAGGATGTCTTACTCCAGCATCTAGAATTTGTTCAAAATCTTCTCAAGTTCCTGGGATTTACTGTAAACATAAAAAAGTCAAATTTGATACCCTCACAACAGATAACCTTTCTGGGTGCTCTTCTAAACACAACAACCCAGATGGCATTTTTAACATCCGAAAAACGATTACAGCTGGCTTCAACTTTCAAAACCTTGGCAACTTTAACTCGGCTATCTGCAAGGAAATTCCTGCAGGCTTTGGGTTACATGGCCTCCTGCATCCTTCTCGTACCATATGCAAGACTACATATGAGGAAAATACAGTGGTACCTAAAAAGTGTATGGTCTCAGCATTGCCACAGTTTAGACATACAGATCACCGTCCTGCCTTGTCTTCAAAAGGAGTTCCTTTGGTGGTCCAAGGCATGTACTCTAAACATAGGAAAACCTTTCAGTCTGCCTCTAGCCACTCAGATACTAACCACGGACGCTTCAGATTATGCATGGGGAGCCCATTTTCAGGGCAATTGTCTGCAGGGCCTTTGGACAAAGGATCAGAAGCACCTGCATATCAATTTAAAGGAAATGTTAGCTGTTCAGAACGCTCTATGGGCTTTCAGGAATCTTCTACAACCAGGACAGCTACTGATACGGACAGACAACACCACAGTTATGTGGTACATAAACAAGCAAGGGGGATCTCATTTCTATCCCCTTTGCAGACTAGCTATGAATCTATGGAACACAGCTCTAGCTTGCACACTGGACCTTCAAGCTCAGTTTCTACCAGGGAAGCAAAACTTCCTGGCAGACAGTCTGAGCAGAAACCTGTCGGACCCACACGAATGGATGCTGGACACCGAAATATTCAGGATGATTACAGCTGTCTGGGGATGTCCTCACATAGACCTATTTGCATCCCACCTCAATCATCAACTACAGATTTTTTGCACCAGGACATTCCACGAACTAGCTTGGAAAGTAGATGCTCTATCATTCAGTTGGAGAAACCTCTCTGGGTATGCCTTCCCGCCTCTACCTCTTCTTCCACGGGTGTTATTAAAGATCAAACCGGACAAGCCCAAGATGATAATTTAGCTGGCCCCAAATTGGCCTCGACAGTTTTGGTACCCAACACTGAAAAACCTTTGTCTGGAGCCCCCTTGGGTATTACCACAGACTCCGAACCTTCTGTCCCAACACCAGAGTCAGGTTCTGCACTCCCATGTCCAAAGGGTCTTTGATTCATTCTCTTCTACCCAAGCAGGTTATGGATGTCATTTTAGAAGCCAGACGTCCTAGCACTAGAAAATCTTATGCAGGTAAATGGAAAAGATTTTGCTCCTGGATGCAGGCTCAGGATTCAGATCCTCTTATTCCTAACATTCCTTTGATTTTACTTTACCTGTCAGATCTCTTACATAAGGGTCTCTCTCTCTCTTCCATAAAGATCCATGCCTCTGCTTTTTCTGCTCATTATATTACAGACCCCCCCCCCCCAATCTTTTCTCATCAGCTCATGAGACAGTTTCTCAGAGGAGCTAAGAACTTAAGGCCCCCTAGATCTCCACCCATTCCTGCTTGGGATCTCAACTATGTTTTGGAAAAACTCACCTTACCTCCTTTTGAGCCTGCTGCCACATCTGACATCAAGTTTTTATCTTGGAAGACAGCCATCCTGTTAGCTCTTACCTCTGCCAGGAGAGTTTCGGAGTTGCAAGCTCTCATGGCTGTGGAACCTTATATTATTTTTCATCAAGACAGGGTGTCTTTGAGGACTAATCCTACTTTCATGCCTAAGGTGGTTTCCAAAGTGGCTTTAAATCAAACTATTCATTTGCCAACTTTTTCCCCAGTCCTCAAAATAAGGGGGAAAGGATCTTGCATTCCTTGGATGTACACAGACAACTACGTTTTTACCTGGACAGAACCAAGGACATTAGGAAATCAGAGCAATTGTTTGTTTCTTATGCTTCAAGTTCCCAAGGTAAAGCCATTTCAAAACAGACCATTTCTAAATGGATTGCTCATGGAATCAAATTTTGCTATTCACACCATGGAAAGCAAATCCCAGGGAGTATAAGGACTCACTCTACCAGATCTGCTGCCACTTCAGCTGCCTTCTTCAGGGGAGTTCCTACCAAAGACATTTTGGAAGCTGCTACTTGGAGTTCAGTACATACTTTTTCCAAGCACTACAGTCTACCTCTCTACTCTAAGTCTAGGGCAGGCTTTGCTTCTGCTGTCTTGCAGGGCCTTTTAGCTGCCCCCTCTACTTTATGACCACCTCCCTTTTATTCTGCTTTGGGATTCAACCCTACAGTCATGACTGCAACAGTGAAACACGATGAACATAGTACAGTTGTGTACACTTACCATAAATGTAGATGTTGGAGTGTCTTCACTGTTGCAGTCTGGGTTACCCTCCCTCCTGTCCCCTCTTATTTTTTTCTTTTGTGTGGTTCCCTTCTTCACCCTTCTTTTGAGGTGTATTTGCAAAGGGTATGGGATCTTACTGATTTTGGAACACCTGACATCTGGGGCAAGAAAAACTCGAAAACATGGCGTCGGCTGTCAGCTTTGTACTCCTGGCGCTCTGACGTCAGGGAGCATGGCTGAGCAGCCGACGCCGGACCCAGACTTTGGGATTCTGGCCGACCAAGGACTGCCTGCCGGCAAGGGCGAACCCTACAGTCATGACTGCAACAGTGAAGACACTCTAACATCTACATTTATGGTAAGTGTACACAACTGTACTTTTGTGTCCTTTGCCAAATCTGCTCTGGGTAGAGCTATTACCAAAGTTACCTTAGCAAATTGGATTTCACAGTGCATCATTCATGCGTATGTAGCCTCAGGTAAACCTGCTCCTATCGGAGTCCATGCCCACTCAACCCGATCCATAGCCACATCAGCAGCCTTCTGGTCCAGGGTTCCCCTGGACGACATATGTTCAGCAGCTACTTGGTCCTCTTCCCATACATTCATTTCTCATTATAAATTGGATATGATATCCAGGAGTAGGGCTTCCTTTGGCTCCGCGGTGCTTCGGAATATCCTTCCTTGAGGGCCTCCCAAGGTTTTAGGTAGCTGGGGACTCTGTCCCACAGGTTGCAAGTAACTACTTCAGATAAAGAAGTTATGTACTCACCATAACGTTCCATCTGAGTAGGTAGTTCATTTGTCTGCAACCGATCCCCTCCCCCTCCATGCCCCCTAACCATTAACGTTCCTGATCATGATTGAGATTGTTTCATGTGTTTAGGCATTACTTGGTCCTCTGTCGAGGGTCTTAGTTGTTAGATTAAGCAAACTCGATCTGAGGAAAGGGAGCATGTAGCAGGGGATTATGGGTAAAGGGGAGGAGCCAGGAGCTCGGATCTTTTAGCTAGTAAAGCTGCCGGCTCTGATCCGATACCCACAGGTTGCAGACAAATGAAGTACCTACTCAGATGGAACATTATGGTGAGTACATAACTTCTTTTTCTAGGTATACTGAAGTAGATTCCATAACTCAACTATTTCCTGAAAGAATTGATTTCATTGGCGGGAATAACTTAGCCTTATGTACCTTAGGCAGGCTATAATGGATGGGAATTGTAATCGTCCAGTGATCTATCATTCAGTTGTAAATCAAATAAAATCTTTTTACATTCTACATAACCGGCTCAACAGTTGCTCTATAGCTTTTGAAATGAGCCCCTATCAGTCAGTTAATTCATACTATTGATGTATCTGTCATCTTTATTATAGCAACAGCTCCACCATTGTCCGCTTGTTTAATCACAAAGTTCATATTATACTGTTAATTGTGCAGAACATTACTTTCTGATAAGTTAAATTAAATCATTTTACGGGAATCTCAGTGTTGAGTTAATTATTCTGTTCCTCACACACACATTATAAAAGGTAGTTATTACTGGATGACTTAGAGGTAGAAAAATACTAGGTTTCTTATTTGTTATACATACCTTCTTCTTATTCCTTAAATTGTAACTTTAGGTTTAAATTTCTTGCAAATAATCCCAAGTCTGTTAACGCTTCTGTGATGCCCCACCACTGACTGAGGAATCAAGGAGCCTCAATCCTCACCACTAGCACCAGTGAGGGACGTACATTAGGAGGATGACCGGTACATAGTAGAGTGCAATTTTCCTTAAGAGCACACAGAGACCACAGTCAGTCTAGGGCTGGTTTCTCCCTCTTTCCCCAAATCCTTCAGTAAGACTCCCCACTGGCATAGCTATAGAGTTGAGATCCTAGGTGAGTGGCTAAGCCAAGACATGCACAATTTGAGATTTGCTTTGCACACACACACACACACACACACACACACACACACACACACACACACACACACACACACACACCTACCTGGGAAAGGCAGTCACAGATTTACTAGCTATGCCACCTTCTGCCCAAACTATAAGGTAGTTTTTACAGCCACTACTTATCAGCTACTTTAAGGCCCTTAACAAAGGATCTCCAATCTTACTGTGTCATGTTACTATTAATCCAAATGGTAGTTTGACCAAGAGCAAGGCAAATAGGAGTGGCCCACAGTGTCACCAAATAAATATGCAAGTACTCTCAGAAATAAAATAGGTCTCACAAATATCAGCCACAATGAAAGGTTTAAATATATCTATAATAATAAAAGAACAATAAAATACTCTGTGAATAATCAGTTACCTCACAGTTCAAATCACAGGAAATATGTAAAACAACATTGCAGGGCAGTCTCTAATAAAGAAAACATCTAAGCTACACTTCACTGTATCCCTGATTGTATCAAAGCTCCTTTGTGGTTAGTGAGTAGTTTTTCTTTAAAAATTTCTTTCTGTCTAATATAGTTTTTCTTCCCCTATCTTATCTCCTGTTAATTGCGTGAGTCAATTTCCTTTTACGGTTCTTTCTGCTTCTCTCTAAACTTTCCTTTTCCACTTTTTCTATGTGTGTCTGTGTGTGTGCATAGACGGACACACACACACACACATACTCACGTATATGTATGTGTGTGTATGTATATGTATGTGTGTGTGTATATATATATATATATATGTATGTGTGTATATATATATATATATATATATATATATATATATATATATATATATCATGTGTTTAAGAAGAACTAAACTATCTCCTTATGTAGTTTAGCTACTGTATCTAAAACATTTTTCCTTTTCGAAACCCCTTCCCTTTTTTCTAGCCTATTTGTCTTTTTGGCTTTACCATGTCTGATAAACCAGCGGGGTTTAAAAAGTGTGGTACGTGTGGGCATAAAATCCATCTTTCTGAATGTGCTCGTGGTGTGTGTTCGCTTGAGGGCCTCTCACTTTGACTTCTCTTGCTCTGTTTATGCTGGTTTCAATCAGCACATGCTCACTGACAGAAGAAATGAACTGATCCTTAAGGGTCTTCTACCTTTCTTCCAGTTCTCCAACTTCAGGGGCTCAAACCCCCACCAAGAAACACAAAGAAAAGGTCTCTGGACAGAGGTTCTTTCTTGCCCAGTGAGTCTTTTCCCAAGTCTTCCAAAACTTTGGATCCAAATGTCTGCGAGAAATCAGTCCAGCTCCAGTCCCAGAGGTTCTGTCCAGAGCTGATTGCCTCCAGACCTAGGTTTCCTTCTTCAGTCCCTTAGACCAGCCTCCAGGCCGCCTTCTGTTGCTTCAGCTGCCAAGTCCTCCTGGAGTCCCTCTGAAGGTGAAGTTGACAGGACGTTAGAGACTCCTCAAGACACAAATTGAATTGAGAGTTTTGCCCGCTCCATCCTCTGTTGGATCTGGTAGCTAACAGCCTTCTTTTGTTCCCATCTCTCCTTTTCTGATCCGACCCCTGGCTTCGGAATTGTTGTATCCGAGGATCATGATAGCAGACCGGTATGGTTACCTTGACTCTGACTGTTGCCCTGAGTAATTCATCCCCTGACTGTCTTATATCAGGAAGACTCTTGGAGCCGAACAACAGGCGTCTTGTCTGGGGGTTTGATGTCAGCTGCAAAATTTTTTGGAGCTGTCTCTTCCCCTCTGAGCCTTGAAGCTTGCTAGTTCTGCTCTGACTCCTCTCTCAGATCCGGGAGTGATAGGGACTCATATGGTTCCTCCAACAGCTTTGGCTCTGTTGGGGGTTCCCACAGATTCCCGTTTGCCCTTGTCCTTCGAGGCGGTGTATAGGATTCTCTCCACCCCAGGAGAGTGACTACTCTCCCTCCTTCAGAGCCAAGTCCCTCCCTCCTCAGGAGAGTTTGTGTAGGAGTCGTTCTTTGTCTCCTCCTGGACAGTCTGCCCAGAAGAGCTTCCAGATTTCCCAGTTGGAACACCCATAGTCTTCCAGCACCTCCCCGGAGCACCCAGCTGAGGAGGTTTCTCGTTAGTGCAAAAGGAGACGCATGGATTCTTCCCTGGAATCCCCTCACTAGGGGACAGCAATTTGGAGGAAGGGGAGGGGGTCCCCAAGATCCTTACTTGAGGATGTCGCATTTGGAGACATCATGGAAATTCTGTGCCAGAAAGGTAGGTGGTCTACCCAAAACTCTAACCCAGACGAGTCTGTGTTCCTGGAAGCCTTTGGGTCAGGCCTATCAACATCTTGAGTGTCCCCCCTGCAGATCCTCTTATTGATCTCATCTCCCTCAGGCCATGGAAAGAGCCACACACAGTAGAACCCACCCCCAAATGCCCAGACAAGATCCGTAGTGCCCATTCAGATAGACCCAGTTGAATTAAGGGTGTCCCTGTTGATGCCATGGTGGTTGCAACAGCCACCAAGAAGGAACTGGCCCAGGAAGACTCCTCTGTTCACCCCCCAAACAGGGAGGCACGGGCATTGGACAGGTTTGTGAAGTCGGTGTACACTTCAGCTATCTTCACTTTGCGGGTGCTGAACCATTTTGTACATATTGCCAGACCTGAGGGAGACCTGGTGGAGGAGATATCTAGTCCTGCCCCAGGGTCCATGTCTGCCGAGGGACTGAAAACCTTTTCCTCCAGAATGGCCACCCTCCTTTCTATAGCTAATATGTCCATAAGGCTAACCTCGCATGCAGCAGAGGGGGTGGCTGGTTCAGGCATTGCTATAAGGCACCACATCTGGATGCAGCTTTGTAATTGCACAGAGCCCCTTTAAGGTGTCTTTTACTAATGCTGCTTTCACGTTATCTTGGTTTGGTCTCATGATTAGAGATGCGCTGTCCCTGAGTGAGAAGGCTGGGAAGACCTTGTCTGCCTTCAGAATCCATTTTGCCACCCTTCAGTGGTTCTTTTCCAGGAACCAACGTGGTGGTTCTGAAGATCTCAAGGTCCTTTCCAGGAATCACAGGAAGACCTTTCCTCCAGAGGCATAGGTGGAAACTGTGCTAATGGCAGACGTTGCCCTCTTGGCAGAGGGAGTCCCATGAACCAGAAGTCTCGATATTCCTTCTTGGATAGGCCCAATCAGCGATCCTGAAAGATTGCCCGACTACTCCTTTCTGGAGGCAGTTGAGGGACGTCTTTCTCTACACCCAACAGCCTGGGAAGCCATCACAAATGACCGTTTGGTATTAAACATGAGGCTGTGTCATTCACTTTTTCCAAAATACCTCTCCACCCAAGTCCCTCCCCAGTGTTCTAACCAGTCAGAAGGTGGCTGCAGCCTTGGAAATTTCAAAGCTGCTCGCAAAGCGTCATCCAGACTTCCCCCAAGACTAGTTTGGAGTTTCGATCAGGCATGTATTCCAGATTCTTTTTAATGCCCAAGAAAATGGGTGACCTCAGACCCATTCTAGATCTGACAAACTTGAACACATCAGTTGCCTATTCAAAGTTCTGAATGGTCACAATTCAGTCCATTCTGCCCTTCTGCAGAAGGATGACTGGATGTGCTTGATAGACCTTCAGGATGCGTACTATTACATCAAAATGAACAAGTGCTCCAGAAAGGTTCTCGGCTTTCAGCTGGGAGCCCGTCATTACCAATTAGGAGTACTCCCCTCTGGTCTCACTTTGGCCCCCAGGGTCTTCACCAAATACACAGTAGTAATAGCAACTAATCTGAGACTGCGAGAATTTCATGTTTCACTATCTGGACAATTGGCTCCTCGCTTCTGCCACTAGCTTAGACTCCTCCAAGCAAGGGATTTCCTACTTCAACTAGCCTCAGCCTTGGGCATCTCCATCAACCTAAAGAAATCTCATCTACACCCAGTACAGGTGATGTGGATTGGAGGCCATTTGGACATGACACAGTGCTTATTGCTCCCCCCAGACAGCATTTTCACACCCAGATTTCATATCAAACAAATTCTGAAGATTCCTATGCCTCCAGCTTGTCTTATCTTAAAAGCGTTGGGCTCCATGGCTGCCATCATAACTCTTGTTACTACAGCTCGTCTCCACATGGGAGTTCTCCAGTGGACTTTAGCAGTTCAGTGGTCCCTCCTTTATTACCCTGTAAACCATCCAATCAGATTATCTCAGATATGCAAGGAATCTCTTCTCTGGTGGCTTCAATCACAGATCCTAGAACAAGGTTGTCCCTTTGTCCTTCCCCCTCCAAAGGCCACAGTGGCCAAGAACTCCTCCCAGCTCGGGTGGGGGGGGCATTACCTGGGACAGGCTGTCCAAGGCACCTGGTCCCTATTAGACACCAACTTGCATATCAACATTCTGGAGAGGAGTGGTGCTTCTAGAGTTGCAAGTCCTTCATACCTTTCCCCTCAGGAACCCTAACTCTACCCCCCTAGACTAAGTTGAAAAGCTTTCCCTTAAATTGTCAATGCACCTCATATGAACTTGTCTGTATTCTCCTCCTTTTTTAGTTTTTCCTTACTTGTCTTATCTTCAGTACATCTTCAAGATTATCTCTACTAAACATACTGTATGAACAACAAATGTTACTACCTGCTATACTTTAAATTGTATGTCTAAACCACTATGCTTATGTAAATATCTTATGCAATCATATGTTATTGTCTGCTATATTTATAAATGAATGTGCAAATATATTTTTATAACTGAATGTGCAATTATCTTCTGTATAGTATGTTGGCAATTGTTCTGGAGCTTTTCTCCCCCGGCCTGTGCTGAAAACAGACAGCTGTGTCCAGTTAGACCTTCCCAGTAAACAAATGTAAAATAAATAAATAAAATAAAACCAATTCTTTGTACTTCAGACAGACGGACAACATGTCATTGTTTGGTACATCAACAAGTAGGGGAGAACCAAATCTTACCCTTGTGTTAAGAGGCCATGAGGTTGTGGCAATGGGTGATCTCCTCCATCTGCTTTCTAGTGGCAGCACACATTCCGGGGATGTCAAACATTCTAGTGGACAGGCTCAGCAGGACCATTCTGATGCCTCATGAGTGGTCTCTGAACCCTTCAGTGGCAAACATGATCTTCCAGAAATGGGGTCAGCCTTGCTGCGATCTCTTCGCGTCTCCTTCCAACACCAAATGCAGCAAGTTTTTTGCCCTGATCCCTCCCCAGGGACAGTCACCGAGAGATGCTGTAGTCCATGCTTGGCCCCCCACTCTGCTTTGTTTACTCCCCACTCATTCACAAATTTCTTCAGAAAGCTCAGACATTGAAGAGCAGAGTTATCCTCATTGCTTCATTTTGGCCTAGGCAAGTGCGTTTTCCCTTTTCTTTGGTCACACCTAGTACGTCCACCATGGACTCTGGATCCCATTCCCGACCATTTCTCCCATCATTCTGGTTGTCCTCGCCCAGATCTATCCAACCTGAAATTGACCTCTTGGTTGCTACAAGTCCATTGATTGCCAGAAATCCCAGGCTTTCTTCCCCAGTTAGAGAAATTTTAATAGCACATAAAGCTTCCACCAAGAAGGCTGTAGCGGAGCGAGCTTTTCCACTGTAAAGGTGCAACTGGCAGCTATCCTGAACTTTCATGTTGGAGAAAATTCATTACCTTTGGCCTCTTCCAAGTTGTGCAAAACTTTCCTCGAGGGCACCTTTCTTTTTCGTCCTCCCATTAAGGATCCGACTCACCCATGAGACCTTACTATGGTCTTACAAGCTTTGGTTGTGCCTCCCTTTGAACAAGCAGCAAAGGTTGATTTGAAGCTTTTGTCATGGAAAGCTGCTTTTAGTAGCAGTCACTTCAGCTAAAAGAGTATCTGAAATTCAAACAATATCTAGCTAACCCCTCTATTTTGGTCTTTCACAATGATAGTGATGTTGTGTACCAACCCTTCTTTTCTGCCCAAGGTTGCTTCTGAGGACAGCATTAACCAGGTCGTCAATCTTCCAGGTTTCTTTAACTTCCAGAATAAAGGAGAATGCAAACTTCATATGCTAGATGTGTATAGACAATTACGTTTTTATTTGTGTAGGACTAAACTCCTCAAAAGGTCTGACCAGCTTTTTGTTTCATATTCCAAGACTAAATTTGGGAAACTAATTTCCAAAGTTCCTCTGACAAATTGGATTACAAGCTACATTTCACTGATTTACTCTATTAGAGGAATACCCTTGCCTGTACCTGTCAAAGCTCATTCCACTAGGTCAGTATCTACTTCTGCTGTTTTCTGGTCTAGAGTTCCTATTGATATTTGCTATGCAGCTACTTGGTCAAATTCACGCACTTTTATACTTCACTACAAATTGGACATTATTTCCAGAAACAGGACCTCTTTTGGTTCTGCTGTACTCTGGAATATCCTTCCATAATGTCCTCCCAAGATTAATGTAGCTGAAGAATCTGTCCCACAGGTTGAAGACCAAATGAAAAACAATTTCAGATAAAGAAGTTATGTACTTACCATAACGTTCCGTCTGAGTTGTTGCTTTTTCATTTGTTTTCTACCTTCCCTCCCTCCATCCCCCTTTCAAATTCTTCCTCTCCGGAGACCTGGCAGCTGTTGTTTTTTGGTCACTCCTGTATCTGTTTGAGCTTCTGAAATACTCTTGTTACATTCTATTCAGGGTTGTATGCTTTTACCTGATTTGTATATAGATATAGATATGCAGAACAATGGGTTCTTCTACACTCTCAATAGATATTCAGTCCAGTCTGTCAAAATATTTAAACCCTAAGTATTTCTTAGAGTGCTTGTTTTCTGCCCATGTATTTCATTCCCTTTCTTTCTACAACTAACTACATTGTGTTATGGATTCAACTAAAACAGAAGTTTCAGTTAAAGGGATAGGATATTCTATTATATCAAGTTTAATTGCATCACCTAGATCAATTTTTCAGGAATTTTATTACTGGGTACAAACCCAGGTTATGAGTTACAACAATGCTCCTACCCAGCAATCCTGATTTTGAAGGGGATTGTGAATCTGAGGTTTTGCTAGTGTCAGTCTAATCAATCAGCTTCTTCTTGGGACAAGCTGATTCAGTAACTTAAACATATGCTTTCTTTGTCACAAATCCTGACCATATTTAGGGATCTATCCAGTTGGAAGCAATCTTTAGCTGCCCACGATATGATCTTTTGGAGGATGAGGCCCCAGACCCGGAGACATTCTCTCTAGGTATCCCAGTGTTGGATGGTGATTTTAAGAAAGCTTGCAATTCTCCTCCGTTGAACTAGTCTCTGCCTAAGTGTTTAAGAAATTCAGGGCGTAGTCAACCATGCTTGGTCTCTAAACACTCTTGTCTGCATACCCTGCTTTTGTCTCCAGCTACCTCTTCCAATAACAAGAATATGTCTTTATCAAACCAAGTCCTTTCATGTAAGCTAGATAGGTGGCTAGAATCACAGGGAAAGAAGCCGACAGTCCAGCATGGTAGCTTTTAAGGTGCTTAGTACCAGTGTTTTATGTGGAAGTTTGTGTTCAGGTGTGTGTGTGTAGTTGGGTTCCTATTATATAATCGAAGACTCAATCCTTCGAATGTGTATTGATCGAACTTGAAAGCACAAAGCAGCAAAATAGCGAAACAGCATATAAGCGATTTCTTTCCCTGGGAAAGAAATCACTTGGCCACCTCCATTACTTTGCCATTTTCGTCAATGTAGTGCGATCTCGGAGTTGGTATATAAGTAAGTGGGGGAGGGCGAAGCGCCCCGCTTCATGTTATGTTTTTGAAGTTTTTTTTTTCTTTTACCCCTGGGGAAAAAAATCGCTGTTTCGAGTGTTCAGGATTGTAAGCTTTCGCTTACATGGGGTCGATAAATCAGCATTCACTTTAAGCATTCGCTGATTTAATATAGACCCGTGTACTTTAGATGAATTTGCTGCATCATTACCTGCTAGGCAAAAACGTCTACATCAAAGATTGTTTCCAAGATTTTTCAAGTGTCTAAACATGCTTTAAGAAATGCCTTATAATGGACCAATACAGTGTCTGGAAGTGCAGTGTCATTAGTGATGAGTTATGCTTGGTTGCACTGTTAAAACTTTTCTGATGAATTAAAGGAGGAGATGAATGCTCCACTTGTTTCTGACTGTTTGGTACAGCAGCTAATTAGATATTTAAACAATGGGATGGTAGAGGTAAACTGATGCAAGGTGTGTCGTGTTCCATATTCCCAAGTTTTCCTACATTAAGCAAGATAATTTTTTGGCAGCTCATCAAACAGAAGACCTAGCGAAACAAAAACCAAGGCTCCAAAAGGAAATGGCAGTACGAAAACTCCACCAAACTGAACAAGAGGGGTTCCTTTCCTTAAAAGGATAGCCCCCCTTCCAATCTATAACTATGAGATGTGTTACCAGTCTTTCCCAAGTCAGCAGGCACCCCGTCTCAAAGGGCAGCTCTCAAAAAGGTAGCGTGTCCGTTAGTGGTTTCCCACAAATGGGTGCTCAACATTGATGGCAAAGGTTACAGGTGACAGTGGAAAGAACATCCACCTCCATTTAAGAGGGGGGTCCTCCCTCACCCAGCAGACCAGACTTTATTCCTTCCTATACTCAGGCAAATGCTGGGCTCAGGGGTCAAAGAACCCTTCTCTCCTTCATAGTAAATGAACGTGTTTCTCCTTCAAAATTTTCCTCGTTCCCTAAAAAAAGAGCTGCCGTGGAGGTTGGTGTTGGAGCAATCCTTTTTGTGTATACCTTTCTCAAGATCCCCAAGTCCAAGATGTTCACCCTGCAAACAGTGCCTCCTATTTTGCCAGACCACTGCTTCATGGTAACCCTGGGCTTGAAGGTTGAATATTATCATATCACCATTGCTCATCTCTTCAGTAGATGTACGAAATTTGTTGTCTGATTTCCACTATCCATTCTCTGCATTGTCCATTGGGCTATTCATTGCACCTCGTGTGTTAACCAAATGTCTTGCTCTGGTAGTGTCCCACTGTCGGACTCTTAGCATTCCCAATTTTCCTTACTTGGATGACTTGCAGTAATCTGTGCAGAGTTTGTATCCAGGTGTTTGGTATCACTTTAACCCTAGTTAAGAAGTCATGCCTTATACCCTCGCAAAGGCTTGTCTTCAAGGATGCTTAATTGACCCCCACAAAAGAATGGCTTTTCTTCCTGAAGACAAGATCCTGTCTACCAAACAGTGTTCAGGAATTCTCAAGGAGGAATGTCACCTCAGCAACAGACTTATTAAAATTTTAGGACTGATAGGGTCCATGATTCTTGTACCACCACTGGCCTGTCTTCACATAAGAGAAATTGTTTGGAACTGTTGGACCTAGCACCTACATTCCCTCTGTATCAGTAGCCAGTGCTGCCCTTCATCAGACAAGAGTTGCACTGGTGAAGAACTCAGTTGAGTATCAGTCAGGAACTTTAGAAAGTGTCAGTGTGGGAGTGCAAGTGCAGTGCAGGCCACTTGGGGAGGGGGGCAAGGATGCATGGAAGCACATCAGTATTAAGGAAGTGTTGGAGGTGATCCATTCCATGAAAGGTTTTCATCGCCTATGGACTCTGAGTCCTGTTCTGGTGATTTACAGACAACAACACAATAATGTAGCACTTGAACAGAGTTACAAGGTCATACTCTGTGCCATTTGGCAGTGAAGGCCTGGAATTAATCTGTACATCATTCTGTCTTTCCAGGCATCATACAGAAAAAGGTCATGGCAAACAGCCTAAGCAGATCCTAGGCAGACCATTGTATGTGGTAGCTCAAGGTAGTGGTGGTCCAGGATCTCTTCCTGATGTGAGGAATGCTCAAAAGGATCCGTTTGTCTCCTTTCAAAAAAATAGCTGCAGAAATTCTGTTCCAGGCATCTTTGCATCCATGCTTGGAGGACATACGCATTCTTGTTCACTTGGAAAGAAATGTTCCTGTATGCGTTTACACACTTTCCACTTATTTTCCAGATACTTCTGCAGGTTCAGGAAGAAATGCCAAAGATCATTGTGGTGAGCCCATTTTGACCCTGGCAATCTTGGTTCGCCTTTCTAATGGTATTGACCAAGAGCAATTACCACAGACTTTTCACACTCTGGATTTGTTCACGCAGTCTCAGGAGTGACTGGTGCTCCCCAGTTTGGAGCAACTAACAGCCAGGATGATTGACTCTCAACTCTGTTTAGGTACTTGCTTAGCGCGATATGCAGCAAGATGATGCAGGAGGCCAGAATCCTATTAGAAAATGTTATGTTTACAAATCAAAGAGGTTTTCTAAGTGGTGCTCAAACAAGAAGAGTGGGTCCCCTGAGGTTAACATCTCTCTGGTCTTGATATAGTTCTCTGAGCTATTTCAAGATTGCATCTCATATGCATCCATTAAGGTGCATTTTACCAGCTTGTCTGCTAGTGAATACCCTTCTATTTTGGTAACTCATTTCATGAAATGAGTATTGCCTATCAGACCCACTCGCAAGCAAATTTCTCCATCGTGGGATTTTCACCTTTCAAACTGGCCACTCAGGTTGATCTGAAGTTCTTAACTTGGAAAACTTTTGCTTATTGTTCTGACATCCGCAAAGTGAGTCTGAGCTGCAAGCTGTCATGGTGGGACAACCTTACCTGATTTTCCACAGGGATAGGATTGTGTTATGCCCTAACACCTCTTTCATGCGAAAAGTAGTCTCAGAATTCAGTTCTCAGTCAGTATGTTAACCTCCCTGTGTTCTTCCCAGAACCTAAGAATAAGGGAGAGAGGATACTTCATACCTTTGCAGCTCAGGTGTTAACACTGGCAGAACAAACCTCTTAAAGAAGTCTGAAAGGCAGTTTATTTCCTACACACAGGGGCAAAAAAGGGTCCAGCTGTTTCTAAGCAAACCATTGCTCATTGGTTATCCTCCGGTATTTTTGTTACACTCATCATGGCAAGGCAAATCCAGGCAAGGTAAAGGCACATTCTACCAGGGCCTTTTCCTCTCCAGTGGAGTATTGGAAAGGACTGTACTCTAGAAATACTCTAGAGGCAGCAACTTAGTCTTCTGTCCATTCTGTTACAAAGCACTACTAGTTGGATGCCTTTTCTGAATCCAAAGCAGACTTTACTAGCACTATTCTCCTGGGGCGGCTCTTCCTCCTGGGTTGGGTAAGCTTTGTGAATCACCCAGTATGTCAATAAGGCAGTGTGTTTGAACATAATACAGTTGCGCAGGTCCTACTTAAATGTAACAGTAGTTCCTAGAACACACTGCCCTAGTGATAATACCCACCCACCATCCCCCTTTTTCGGATGTGCATAGTTTGGGTTGGAGTTACAGGCCACTGAGCATAAATCAGTGGTGTGTGTGTGTGTGTGTTTTGGTTTGAAACTGTAGGTGTTCAAAAAGCTTGCATTTTCATCTTTTTTTTTTTTTTTTTCCTGCTGGACCCTAAAAAACTGAAAGGGTCCTGTATGTGGGTCTAAAAGGCACTCCCTATACTACCAGGTGGTATCAATCACATTCACAGACAAGCAGTGGGAAGAGCTCTGAGCTTTGGTAGAATACCAGAGAGAGAGTAATAGGGTAATATTACACATATGCTTGTAAGACAGTGTGTTCTGTGAATATCTACTGTTAAAGTTAGACTTGCACAGCTGTATTTTATAGATTGAAAGATGTGCAGTACTGTTGTAAAGTGAGATTTTGAATACACAAGATGTAGTTCTGACAAATGTATTTTTGTACAAGGCTTCATGGTTAAGAAGGAATGCATGAATGTTTTGTAATTTTGCATTTTAAGAACCTCGGGCACACTTCATTTTTTAGATGTATATTAAATTTTGTGAGATCTTTCACATTTGCCTCAGCTGTCATCAAGTGAGGAAGATGAGACTTCAATTTAAATTTGCATCCAAAGGATGACTTCTCAGGAGTGCAGCATACCTCTTTATGATGCACTACAGCTTCAGTACTGGAATGTGCATCCAGGCATCTGACGTGGGGATAAAATCCACAGCTTTTCTGATCCTGCTAATATCAAAGGCATGTGTTCTGGTCAGATCAGTGGTGCTGTTTCTGCTTAGACCCAAGATGACTAGAGTTTCCATATACCTACAACCTCCACTTGAAAATTAAGGTGGAGTTCAAGACCGACCACACCTTCAACTCTGCTGTTTATAAAATTGTCACTCACAGCTGTCTGTCCCAGAGCTGAGAAAGCCTTCAGTGGGGCATCAGCAACCGAATCTCTGCACCATTGGCAGCACCATAGTGCACCAGTCTTTCTTTGCCTCTTGGCCCTGGTTTCCTTCGGCACAGTTTAGGGAACCTGCCATGTTGCTGTCTAAGCCAACTAAGAATCTAATAAGACAGAGACCATTATTCACTTTGGTTCCCAAACTTGACAGTTGTGTAACATACGTGTTCTCTCTACCAGTAATCACTGCTGGGGAAACGCGGTTATCTACACAAGTGGATGTTCATGTGCATTTACTCAAAGAAGACTGCCAGTTGGTGACTTAATGCCGCCTCATACTACATCTACTGTCTCTGCTCGTCCACCATGGAAATTGTAGCTATATGCAGCGAGTTCCACCCCTTCACTCCGCAGGATGGGCACCACCCATCCTCCCCTGCCTGCTCTGTCAAATGGCTGAACCACCTTTTAAGCTTGGGTTACCCGGATCATACATAGTCAGAGCGTTATTGTTTTATATTATTGGAGTTGGAAACCACTTGGATGGAATTTGACAATGCAAGAAAGGTACAAAAGCGCCAACACCATGCTAAGGTGAAATGCATTAAAGCATGGCAGACAAAAACAATTGGAAGCCCAAAAGGATTATTGGAAAAAATCAGTTAAATACAAGCAAAGCAACCACCTCAAAACTGAACATATGGCCATATCCAAAACCACTGTGACTACGTTAACTTATACACTTGCCAGTTTGAGCATCTAGCCACTACTCCCTCTAGTGATTAGGGTAAAAACTCACTGCATGACACCTTCCTCAGAAACTGTACCTTTCCATTCTGTTTTCAGAAGTTATGCCTAAAGTTAAAAAGTTGCTCAAACAGCTGACAAGCAATGCTGTCTGTTAATCAGTTGCCAGGATCCATAATGTCCCTAGAGTCCAAGTCTCTCCACTACAGGTACATACATAACCTGATCACTGTGCACACGGGAGTGAATGACTTGAGTTCCATCCCTTCAGATCATAAGCATATTGATATGATTGAACTACTTGAGTATGCATCTGAATTCTGTGTGAAACTGATACTGAGCCGTATCCTACCATTACCAAGAAGAATGCCTCCATGCAAACAGAAGATTGCTGTCCTATATATATATATATATATATATATATATATATATATATATATATATATATATATATATATATATATATATATATATATTTTTTTTTTTTTTTTTTTTTTTTTTTCGGAAACGAGAAACCTTGTTTGCTTTGCTAGAGATGGCCTGCATGTCTCTCCCCATGACTTCTGTATATTGCTAAAACTTTGTCCTCTTTTGCAGTACCTTTTTAGGCAGAGTCAGTCTCCTCATATTATTTGCATAGCTAATCAAAATAATAAGATGGCACTGCTCAATGCTAGAAACTTTAGCGAAAGATTGCATTCTTTGTAAGCATTTCTAACACTGAAAATATAGATATAAGTATAGTTACTGAAACATGGTTACAGGGATTTAGTGCTTACTGCTCCTTCAAAACCAGTGCTGAATTGGAAAGTGCAGCTGGAGACAGATCTGTGTTCCTAAGAATCCATTCAGCTTTCAGACCCATAATGCAGGGCAGTGTCCTTGAATGCCTACACATCCTTCTCATGGTAAACAAAACCATGGTTCAAACTGCCAACTACTGTGTTCCCGCCATGACTCCTGAAAACCACAAGGTATATCTAAAGAAGTTAACAGAGCCCAGCACTGTCTTCTTGGATGACCCCTCCATAAATTGGGGAAGCTTCTACTGCCATAAATAAGTTTACACAAACATTCCTGAACTTTGTTAGTGCCATTTCCTTAGTCCAACCCCCTGCTGAATACCCATAGTTACCAAATCACTGGTCAGATCTGGCCACTGTGTAGTAATACTTAAGTGCAAGAACCAAGTTACACTGTAACCCTCAATCTTGATGAGAGACTACTGCAGGTCAAATCTACTCCAAATAACTAATGGCTTGACTAAATTCAAATACTCTCCTCTCCCCACCAACCCCACAGCACTAATGTCCTCATTCACAAGTAATTTGTATACCCCACCTACTGGTTGGTGTGCATTGAGGTCTCTGTCCCCATAAGACACCAACTTTATGAACAAATCCATTTGATGAAACCTCAGTATTAGCAAAGTATACAATAAGAGGAAGAAACTCTCTGAGCCTGTAAAAGCAAACTTAACATGCCAACAGCTAGAGAAGGACTCAAAAGATTAACAATCAACTGGGAAACTAACTCAAATCCTCCAAAAGCAAATATTAACTGAGAATTGCCACCATTGCTGATGATAACCTCAAAGCCTTCCTTAGCTATGTCAAAAACCTCAGAAGTAATACCAAACAATGCCCTGAATACAAAATGACTCCACATACTTATCCCCTGAGGACAGAGCCAACATATTAGTGGACAAATTCAAACTTTAGTCCCTTAGCACCATCTGATTATCCACAACACATGTCGCACACCCAAAATCACCTCTGAGCTAAGTGCTGTCTCCAAGTCTAAGAACTCTTTATTCCATGGGCCCAGGCTGCATTCTTGACAGCACCATTGTCTGTCTGATTCATTGTCTGTTCGATCTTGGCATCTCCACTGGATCCATGCCAGAGATATGGAGAGCTGCTATAGTCATCCAACTCCAAAAAGTGGAACCTACTACTGATCTGGATAAATATAGACCCATACATCTTGCCAGTCTTCTGTAAAGCAATGGAGCTCATCATTATACAACTTATTAATGAAGATATACACAGCCTTCAAACCCTGTATCCAATTTGTTTTGTATTTGTTAAAGGCAGATCCTGTCTCCTAAACCTGATGGACTATTTTGTTTCTAGCAAATCAGTTTATACTGTGTATTTGAACCTGTCCTAAGCATTGGTACCTTTCCACTGTCTGGCATCATTAATGAGCTAAATGTAAACCCCTATGTTACTCGCCACAAAGTAAACTTTCTTGCCAAAAGAAGCCGGTCCGTTAGTGTTGGAGACATGCACACAACCAAGAAAGTAGTTACCCAGAGATCTGTACTGAGACCACTCCTCTTTGGTATCTGCTTCTCTGACATCAATGTTAACGACAATGACCTGTGGTTGACCATTGCAAATTAGGAGCCGTCTTAAAATACCATAAATTACCACTGTATTCTTCAGGAGGGGCTAACGCACACTAACAAGTGATGCTTAGACCCACAGCCTCAAACTAAATGCCATGAAATGCAGCATTGTGTCCTTTGGCAAAATCTGACACCCATGCTTCTATCGCATAGGTACCCCACCCACACAGATACAAAGAAATTGCGCTTTCATTAGTGATTTTGCCAATTTTTCATTGACCGTGAACCATCATTCGACCACCCCATTACCATTGTTAAGTCTTTTTTTTTTTTTTTTTTTAATATAGCCAAATTGATCACTGGGATATATTTTCAAGATCCAAAAGTCACCATCTCTCACTTATCAAGCATAGAGTATAAGCCCTTTGGGATGTACTTGTCTAAGCAAATGGCCCAGCTCAAGAGACCATAGCATTTCCCTACTAAGGCAGGCAAGAGATGTCCACATTGAGCTACCCTGACCACCTTAAATCCCCTTCTTTTTCCTGTACCCTATTAATTTCTGAAAGGGGGCCTCTGCCTAGCCTGCAGATCCAGTCCCTTGCAGCCTACTTCACATTTACAAAACTAGCACCCAATAAAGAGATATGAACTTCCACTGCAATATAAACGGAACGTATTTGAGTGGTGAATATTTATCATACAATATACCTGTTTTATAAAATAAACTTCCCCTGGATATAAAGTATATTTATATACTTTTGACCCGTTTTAAATGCAACCTGAACAACGGGATGGGCAGTTGTAATTTCATCTCAAGTCTTCTTGGAAAGATGTACCCAGGTCCAAAGTAATTCATTCTGTGTGGGTCTGATGTTAATGCTACCCGCATATTAATACTCAAAATTGTTGAGCTGAGAATTCAGCCTCTACCTTATGATGTTGAGTGGTCAGTAAACACCCCTTTAAACAGCTATTTCAAGGCTTCCTTTCCAGAAGAAATTAAAACAGGTCACACTGAAAAACAGTAAAAAAAAAAAAATAAATGAAAACTCTAGCCAAGCTAGAACTTCCAATGAGTGACCTCCCAAACCTCCTGTAACAGGGAGGCACATGGGATATATGCAAATGACCCTTATGAACATCAGGTTTTTCAGCTATATGGTGATTCTGATTGCCCATGACTTTTACATTTGAAGTAATTTTAATGGACAATTTCAGGCCAATAAAGCCAAACCCCACTAGTTATGGATATGCATATTTCAGCCTTATGACCTCGTCAGCGTAGGCATAAGCAGAGTGTCTGACTAAGAGCGTTTGACGAGGTCATAACAAGGCCGAAATATGTATATCCATAGCTAGTGGGGTTTGGCTTTATTGGCCTGAAATTGTCCATTAAAACAACTTCAAATGTAAAAGTCATGGACAATCAAAATCGCCATCTAGCTGAAACACCTGATGTTCATAAGGGTCATTTGCATATATCCCATGTGCCTCTGTTACAGGAGGTTTGGGAGGTCACTCATTGGAAGTTCTAGCTTGGCTGGAGTTTTCATTTAGCTTTTTCCAGAAGAAATTCAAACAGTTGGAGAGAAAGGGAGTGAGCATGGAACCAGTGAAACAATTTTTATATCCAGAAATAATAAACTGTCTAAACATTGGCCATGCTACAGAATGTAGCCAAGAGGGGGAGCAGTTGAAACCAAAGGGGGAAAAATGTTGGGGGTGAGGCTTTCAAGAGCAAGCAGCATTTGGAATGGAGTATGACAAGACAGGGCGAGGGATGAAGACATGTCTTGTGACCTGATGACTTGAGCTCATTTAGCAACTTGGGAGCTGGGAGGGGGTGATGAGGGACTTGCATCAGCTCGCCCATCACTTGGGGGAGTGAGGACTGGTTATGTCTACAGCTGGGCATGTCTTGGTTGAGGCTGAAGCATGAATTCCGTGGCTGTGATGACAGGCTGCCATACAGTAGTTGAGGTGGACTTGAGTGGATCGAGTTGTAGCCAGTGATGTCTCAGATATTGTACTTATATATCCAGTTAGGATACCTTTCCCTTGCATACCTAAAATCCCTGCTACAAACTGTATATAGGATACCCACCTTCCATCTCTCATTGTTAGAAAAGTTGAGAGGCAAAGTCACTGAATAAAATGTTCCAAGACACACACTCCCTAAAGTGGGAAGTTCTCCCTGCTGGAAGGGATACAGTGGAATTAGATGGCTGCTGGGAACTAGATAGTTTAAATGGGGATAATGGCAGATGTCAGTAGAGCGGACAGTAGAGGAACTCTTAAAAAATGTAAAGTTCAAAATGTCAGTTGTAGACCCTCCTTTTGCTGTAACAATACACACGGACCCTAGAGGTGACGGATTTGTACCTGCTTATTCTTATCTAGACAAAAAGCATTCCCTGTCCACCTCATTGTCTTTTGGTCTTTTCACTGTACTGTACCCTGTGTTTACCAGTTGTTTGGAACCAGTATTTGTCCATCGGAGTACCAGCGGTATCTTACTCGGTCTAGACAGCTCCTGAGCTAGTCACCCTTACCTATAGGAGCTCAGCTTGTCCCTGTAGTACATTATCCACAATACCATCAACCAGGAATATTTTCAAACATCTGACCTAACACCAGCCAACCTAACATTTTAGGGCAGCGCTAGACACAAAAAGTAAGCAAATGCTTCTTTCTCCCAAGAAGATGCTTTCCATTTTGAAAGTCTTTATCCATATAGCCAGGAAGATGCACCAACGTTCCTGAAAGTACTAATACGTTAGCTCAGTCTTGCTGGTGCCAGTGGCCAAACTCCATTGAAAATCTCTGGGTGCAGCACCAATACCCTTCGGAGAAACCCTCCATAAGGAAGGAATTCATTTGGTGTTCCACCTAATGATGGCAAAACCAGTAAAACTATATGGTACTTAGACCCTGACAGCTGATACCTAGACTTTGTTGGCAGAATACATACCACTTACCTGAATGTTCAGAGATCCAGTATTTCCTTGAGATGTTACGATTTTACTGCAAACTTTGATAAGCCCTCCTTTTGAACCTGCTGTCAAGGCTGATCTGAAGTTTTTATCATGGATAACCCTATTTTTGGTAACAATTACCTCCACCAGAAAGATTTTTGAGCTTCACGCCATAGCTTCTAAATCTCCTTACCTGGTTTTTCATAATGACAGGGTGTGCCTAATAACTAATTCTTTTCCTCCCAAAGGTGACTTCTGACTCTTATCAACCAAGTCTATCTGCCAATATTTTTCCCAAATTTTTCAAACAAATACAAATTACATTTACTTGGATGTTTATTGACAGCAAAGTTTTTATTTACATCAAACCAAAACCGTTTTCTCTTATTCCTCCTCCAAGATGGGAAAGGGGATGTGTAAAGTAACTCTTTCCTGTTGGCTGTCGGACTGTATCTCTTATATTTGCAAAAAAAAAAAAAAAAAGGTTTATCTTTGCCTATCCCTCCAAAGGCTTATTAAACCAGATCTGTAGCTTTGTCTACAGCTTTCATTTCCAAAGTTCCACATGACATCTGTGCTGTAGCTACCTGGTCCAAAGTGTATAACTTTATTTTGCAGTATAAACTAAGTATACAGTTAAGATTAGATTCTCGTTTGGCTCGGCTGTGCTCTGGAATATCTTTCTGTAAGACCTTTGTCCCATACATTGAGGAACAGGTAGAACACCAGAGATGTTCATCGTGCATTACAGCTGCAGTAATTACATATGGGTTTTCAGCCCTCGGTCGGCCGAATTCCAAAGTCTTGGTCCGGCGACGGTTGTTGTCGCGTACTCTTCTGACGTCAGGAAGGCTAGAGTATAAAAGACACAGCCGACGCCATCTTCTTCAGTCTTTTTGGCAGAAGCAGTTCGCAAGTGCTGGTCGGCCAGCTCCTGAATTACGAAAAATTTTGGAAACGAAGTCTTCATTAAAGCTAAGTACCCCGTTGGGGAATCTTTTCTTGCCTCAGACCGATGTCAGAAAAAGTTAATAATTGTATTTCTTGTGGGAAGCAAATAATAAGGATTTCCATTCCCTTTGCATACCTTGTTTGGGCCCAGACCACGACGCCTCGGGCTGCCGCTGTGCTACCTTCAATAAACGCACTATCAAGCGTCGGGCAGAGTTCGCCCAACACTATTTTGGCAAAGCGTTTAATTATAAAATGTCGTTGGATACTCCGACTACCGCTATGTCCAGAAAACGCAAAGAAAAGGACCGTCAGTCGAGAGCTGCGGTCTCCACCGACACCACGCCGAAACAAGCTCCACGTGGGCCGGTTCTCAGTGAGACGCCTTTGCAGTCCCTGACTACCGACGACACTACCTCGGCGGGGTCTTCTGTACCTGAGACCGCTGGTTCTTCGGTCCTTTCCCAAACTACAACCGAAGCCCCTGCTCATGTCGAACCCACCAATGTGGATAGATCTACATCCACCCATGGTGTATTTAGGCCTTCATCTTCATTCTCCATCAAGGCCTTTACAAAAGCCAAATCAGCCAAGCAACTTTCTAGGCCTGCCTCACAAGGCCCAAGACCTGGGCCCACGCCTAAGAAGCACATGCTTAAAATGGCTGAAGACCTGATCACTCTTATCAGAGGCTCACAGGCCCCTCCGGAGAAGAGACCCAGAGTAGAGGAGGATTCTCCTCCTTCTGACCAAGAATCCATTTTATCAGAACATTCTGATGCTGAAGAACAATCTTATTCACCCTTTGAGGATTCGGATGCAGAGCAGTCCATTCCTTCTGTATCCCCCCCTGAGGATTTTTCCTTTGGGGAAACTTTACACTCCTTGAGAGAGCACTTCCATTGGGAAGGCCAAGACTTTTCAGACTCCAAGAAAAGACTTGGGGAATTCCTCTGGTTACCTCAGCATAGACCTCTGGCTATTCCTCCTGTTTTGGAGGTTTTGGATGATGTATACTCGGAGGCCTGTCTAAATCCTGATTCTCTGCCTCCTGCACCAGTTAAGCCGGATAGGTATTACAGAGTTCCTAATTCTCATCAGTTCCTCTATAAAGGCCATAATGCAGACCCTGAAACTATTTCTCAAGGTCCTAAAGGAATTAAGGCTTCCACGGCCAAGAATCCACTACCTACAGAAAGGGAATCTAGATCACTAGAAAGGTGGGGTAAGAAGGTTTACACCTCGGCCACCCTTGCCATGAGGGCCTTAAACTGCCAGTTTCATATGATTAAATATCAGCAATTTCTGTTATCACAATTAAAACAAAATGTCACAACCTGAACAACCAGATTTAAAAGAGTTGCAGGATATGATGCATAGTGCTGAACAAGTGGGCAAGCACACCTTACAATGTGGTTATGATGCACTAGAGGCCTCCAGAAGATCAGCCGCCACTGGAGCAGTCATTCGCAGACATGCATGGCTAAGGGAACAAAATCTTCCAGATCAGGTGAAAGCAAAAATTCTGGATGCACCGTTACATAAGGATGTTCTTTTTGGTGGTAATGCTGAGGATATTTTATGTAAAATGGAAGAAAAGGCAAAATCTATGCAAACTGTCAAAGCTTTCTTACAGGTTCAGCCACCAAGGTTCAGCAGGAATTGGCCGTCAAAAAACTGGTCCTTTCCATCCACTGACAAAGCCCAAAGAGGCAGATACAGACGCGGAAGGGGCAGAGGACAACCCCAAGGATCTTACAGAGGCAGACAATGGCAATCACCAACACCAAGAAGTGGTGACGACAGTGCACAGCAGTACAGAAAGCAGACTCAATGACTCCCTCATTTCCATGCCAAGCAGAATTCAACTGGCAGCACCTTTGGGAGGAAAACTGGCACTATTTGCAAACAATTGGCATATTGTCACAACAGACAAATGGATTCTGGACATAATAAACAGAGGCTACAAATTTCATTTCCACACTCTTCCAAAATGAGAGGCATGCCAAACCTACCACAAAATCAAAGGGTAGAGGCACAACTACAAATCGCAAAGCTTCTAAACATGAGGGCTATACAAAGGTACCTACGCACCAACAAGCACAAGGTTTTTATTCAAGGCTTTTTCTGGTGCCAAGAAAGGAAGCGACTGGAGACCCATTCTGGACTTATCCATTCTCAACACATTTCTTCTAGTGCCAAAATTCAAGATGCTCACATTACAGCAACTCCTTCCCATGCTGGGCAAGGGTTTTGGCTGGTAACATTGGACCTCAAGGAGGCATACCTGCATGTCCCAATCAGACAAAGTTGCAGAAGATACCTCAGATTTCTTGCAGGTTCAAATCACTATCAATTCTCTGCATTGCCCTTTGGCTTATCTACTGCCCAGAGTATTCACCAAGTGCCTGGCATCAGTGATTGCATACTGCAGACTTCAAGGGATACAAATTTACCCTTATCTGGACGACTGCCTGATCCAAGCGGACAGCAAACACATTCTCAAACATCTGGCATATGTGACACGCTTACTGCTTTCTCTGGGATACACCATCAACAAGGAGAAATCAAAACTAACACCCTCTCAGAAAATTACCTTCCTGGGTGCCAACTTGGACACAAACACCCAGATGGCTTACCTAACAACAGAAAAACAAGGGCAACTATCTCATTACTTCAAAATGCTTGCAAAAGTACCAGGCTTACTGCAAGGAAAATCCTGCAGGCTCTGGGATTCATGGCATCTTGCATTCTTCTAATCCCATGTGCAAAGCTGCACATGAGGAAACTTCAATGGTACCTAAAAATGTATGGTCTCAACACAGTCACAGCTTAGAAGTGGAGATTGCAATAATTCCCTGTCTATAAAAGGAATTCATATGGTGGGCCCAAGCATGCCAAGTAAACAAAGGCCTCCCATTCTGCAAGCCTCAAGCTACACAAGTCATAACCACAGACGCCTCAGATTACGCCTGGGGGGCGCACATGAAGGACAGGTGCATTCAGGGCAGATGGCACAAAACAGAAAAGCACCTTCACATCAATCAAAAGAAATGCTGGCAGTAATAAATGCAATTTCAGCGTTCAGAGAATTCCTGCATCCAGGACAACTGCTCATAAGAACAGACAACACCACAGTAATGTGGTACATAAACAAGCAAGGAGGGACTCATTCATACCCCTTGTGCAGATTAACCATGACTCTTTGGAATCTAGCTCTGGAAAGACAAATAGAACTCCAGGCTCAGTACCTGCCAGGAATGGAAAACACACTGGCAGACACTCTGAGCAGGCATATGACAGATCCTCACGAATGGAAGCTACATCCACACGTATTCATGCAGATTGTTCAAGCGTGGGGAAGGCCAGACATAGACCTATTTGCCTCCCACAAAATCATCAATTAAAAGTTTTGCTCAAGGACCTCCCACCCAAAGGCTTGGAAAGTGGACGCCTCTCATTCACATGGACAACTTGGTCAGTTTATGCATTCCCACCACTACCTCTGCTGCCCAAGGTGCTTTTGAAAGCAAGAACAGACAAGCCAAGGATGATACTGATTGCTCCAGATTGGCCGAGACAACATTGGTACCCACTACTGAGGAGCCTAACACACACTCCTCCGTGGCCCCTGCCTCTAACACCTCTACTGCTGACGCAGAACAATTTCAAAACTCTTCACAGTCAGCTGAAAACTCTCAGTCTAGCTGCATGGAAAATTCCTTAACTTCACATCAGGCACTACTCTCCAAAGAAGTGCAGGATGTCATTTTGGAGGCTAGAAGACCATCTACAAGAAAAGCTTACTCCGCAAAATGGAAGCGGTTTTGCTGTTGGAATGAAGAACGAGGACAGGATCCTAGAAAATTAAACCTGCCTCAGATTTTACAGTACCTAACTGAACTTTTGAGCAAGGGACTTTCCTTTTCCTCAATCAAGATACATGCCTCAGCAATCTCTGCAGAATTCAATATGGATCCTCCTTTATTCTCACACCCACTACTACGACAGTTCCTCAGAGGGGCTAAGAACATAAGGCCTCCAAGGAAACAACCAGTACCAGCTTGGGACCTTAACTATGTACTGGAAAATTGACATTGCCTCCCTTTGAACCAGCTGCTTCAGCAGAATTACAATATTTGTCCTGGAAAACAGCTTTTCTCCTGGCCATCACTTCAGCTCGTAGGGTATCTGAGTTACAGGCCCTCATGGCGGTGCAGCCATTCCTCATTTTCCATCAGGACAGGGTTTCCCTGCACTAACCCTTCCTTTATGCCTAAAGTAGTATCTAGGGTAGCCCTAAACCAGGCCATACACCTTCCTACCTTGTACTCTAATGCTCAAAACAAACGGGAGAGGCTGCTTCATTCTTTAGATATCCATAGGCAGCTACGTTACTACTTGGACAGAACCAAGCCATTCAGAAAATCAGATCAACTCCTAGTTTCCTATGCTGTGGGGGGTCAAGGGAAACCTGTAACTAAACAGACCATTTCCAAGTGGATTGGTCACTGCATACGCTTCTGTTATTCCTATCATGGAAAGCTCGTACCTACTGGTATCAGATCACACTCCACTAGGGCCACAGCCACCTCTACAGCCTTCCTCAGAGGAGTGCCTACTAAAGATATCTTGGAGGCAGCCACTTGGAGTTCTGTACATACCTTCACAAAGCATTACCATCTGCCTTTATACTCCAGAACTAGAGCAGGCTTTGCCACTGCAGTTTTGCAGGGCATTCTAGCTCAACCCAGTTCCATATAGTACCTACCACCCTATACATAGCTTTGGGATTCTACCCATATGTAATTACTGCAGCTGTAATGCACGATGAACATAGTACAGTTTTGTACCTACCATAAATGTAGATGTTCGAGGGCTATTACAGCTGCAGTACAGGTTTCCACCCTCCTTCCCTCTTGGTAAGACCTTGGGGTTTGAATACCTATTCATACCTGCTGACTGGGTTATCCTACTATGTTTTATTTGCTTACTTTTGTATATTACACTAATTTACGTATTGCCTTCCTTTTGGGGGCACCTGACATCTGGGGCAAGAAAGACTGAAGAAGATGGCGTCGGCTGTGTCTTTTATACTCTAGCCTTCCTGACGTTAGAAGAGTACGACAACAACCCATCGGACCAAGACTTTGGAATTCGGCCGACCGAGGGACCGCCTGCCGGCTGAAAACCCATATGTAATTACTGCAGCTGTAATAGCCCTCGAACATCTACATTTATGGTAGGTACAAAACTGTACTTTTTGTACCTAACATAATTATAGATCTGTGCTGTCTACTTAAGTTCTTTCTCAATGTCCCACCCTGCTTTCCACATCCTTGTTATTCCCATGAGTGTCTACATTTCATTCCTGGAGTTATCTTGCCTACCTGGCCTGAGTTTCCATAGATGTCATGTCAATCGTATACATAACAGCTGGATCCAATGTGTATTTTTTGTCCGATTCAGCTCTGGGTTATCTGATCAGATCCGACCTTTGCACAGACTCTGAAGCTTCTCCGTTCCAGGGCTCACTCCTCCCCTGCCCGGAATTCCCTCTGCTCCACCTTGGTTCCTCTGATCTCATTTGCCTCCTGAAGACTTTGGTTGTGTCTTAAGAGGACTCCTCAAAAAAAAAAGTATAATTTGTGTTTCAGTTCTCTTTACTCCTCCCACTACTGAGAGCTTTTTCTGTCTAGATCTTATCATTGCATTGTTTTCTGCTAGTAGTTGCTGATAGTTTAGAAATTTTTATAGGATTGTTAGCTAGCTAGGGTATAATGGTTTTAAAGCTTGTTTTTCTATAATATTTTTATATATTTATACATTTGTATCGCATACTGTAGTTAGCTTAAATATTGGTAGGGAATTTAGGATATTTTCATTGTTTATTGATTCTGTACAGAGTAATATTAGTATTTTTGTCTAATCTTTGTTTTTTTTTTAGACAGCCAGTGGTTTAAAAAGCGTGCCAATTGTGGACAAATACTTTCCCCACAGGATTCACATAATGTATCGTTTCGGTGCTGCCCACCTTAACATAGTGTCAAGCTTGTTCCTCCTTCAGTGCCAGTGCACTTCAGGCTAGGAAGCAGGAGCTCATTGACAAGGGCCTTCTCGCTCCACAGACAGGGTCTGTGATATCTGCAGTTTCTGCTTTGTCCACTGCCCCTTCTCCAACCACCAAGCTGGACAAGAGACCCAAAGAAAAGCAGAAAGAAAAAGAGAAGATAAAGGAAAAGGATAAATCGGATCTGGAAAAGTCCAGAAAATGCTCCCTAGATCAGGCATTTCTGTCCGAGCCAGATCCAAAAAACCTGTGGTCGGAGCCAACTGTATCGTGGGTCCATCCTTCGCCTTCTCTGTCCTATTACTTTCCCGAACTGGTAAACCTGAGGCTTCATTCTCCAGGAGCAGAGATATTCGAGGCCACCTTTGGAGGCTGCTTCTACCCAATCTTCCAGAAGCCTAACAGAACAGGATGTCGACAGGATGGTGAAGTTCCTTAGAATACAGATCCAGCTTGGTGTTCTATCGGTACCATCCCTTGGAAATGTACTGAATGTTGATCTGACGATCCATCCTCTTCCTTTTCTGGTCCGTCCTTTGGACTAGGTTGTCTTGGACCCGACCTGTCCTGGAGCATCTTTGTCAGAGCCGCCAGTCCAAGTTACTTGGTATTCCAACAGCATCCCTTACTGTTTCGACTCTGACATGTTTGGATCTGGAAAGAGACTCCGAGCTGAAAGTTTGGTGCCGGGTTTCAAGAGCGGCTGACACCAAAGTTATCGGGACCATCCCTTCCTCTAGTCCTTGCCACTCTAATTCTGCTCCAAGATCAGGTTCAATCGCTTGCAAGGTATCCGTTCTTTCTGAAGATTAGAGGAAACCTATGAAACCAGTGGTATCTTCAGCCTCTGAAATTTTTGAAAGGTTCTTATTGATGGCGAGGGAAATGACTCTTCTAGCCAACTCGTTTCCATCCAAACTATGGCAGGATTTTGCTTCTACTTCCCAACATCATGTCAGACGGACAGTTGGTACCAATAGGCTTCTCAGGTTGCATGCTACTTTAACTCCAAGTCTGCTTTGGAACTTTCAGATCTCCCACTGGAATCAGTTTACAAGAAACAGCTGTGTAAGTGGAAGCTCAGACTCATCCCCAGAGTTTTTCACTGATGACACATACTTGAATGCAAAGGCACCCCTAGATCCCCCTCAGAAGATGTCGCTTTGAATTGATGAAGCAGAGAGTGGGATGACCCACAGATAATCCTTCCCCAGATGAGTCTGTGTTCCTGGAAGCCTTTGCTTCTGGCTCATCATCATACTGGGTGGTACCACCCATTATCACCCCATTGACCTCATGGCTCAATGGGCATGGAAGGACCCTGATGTGGTGGAACGTATCCCCCCAAAAATGGACAAGATATTGCTGCAGCAAAGGAAAGGAAACATTAGAGCAAAAGTCCACTGGAAAAATGCCATGGTGGTAGCAGCAGCTACTTAAAAGGAAGTATTGTAGGAAAGTACCTTGGTCCATCCCCGTAACAGGGAATCTAGAGAGATGGATTGGTTTGGGAACTGGACGGACCCTTCAGAGACTTTCGTACTTGGAGCACTGAATTATTTGACCCATGTTACTGGGTTAAAGAGATTTGACTAAAGAGCTTTCCAAGTCCCTCTCTGGTAACCTGCTTCGTATGTTCAGAAGACTGTAAACTGACTGCCTTCAGTCTGCTTCCACTGTAGCCATGCAACTGCTTTATAATGCAGCTGATGGCATAGCTAGGACAGTAGGCACTGTCCACACCATGTGTCATCTCATCTGGATGCACCTTTTAGGACTTTATGGAAAGTTTTAAAACATCCTTTAATACCCCATTTGATGGCTCCACTCTCTTTGGGCCAAAAGTAAAAGACACGTTAGAAGGAGTCAACAAGATGGTAAGATTATCTGCAATGGGAATCCGTTTCTCAATCCATGACAGAATCTTTTCTAGGAATTGGAGCTGTAAAGATGTGGCTCCTAACTCAGAGATGTTCATCGTGTTACACTGCTGCAGTCATCACACTTGGGTTATCCTGCCGTCAGGCGGTCCCGCAGTCGGCATCCTGCCGTCAGGCGGTCCCGCAGTCGGCCAGAGTTCCAAAGTCTTGGTCCGGCGTCTGTTGCTGTCGCTTCTTCCCTACGTCAGTGTGCCAGGGGTATATAAGATGCATCTGACGCCATTTTCTTCAGTCTTTCTTGCCCGCGCGGTGCCCAAAGAAGAAGCAGTTCGCAAGTGCCGGTCGTCCGACTCCTGAGATTTTCGAAGTTGAATTTCAGATCCGAAGTCTTTAATAAAGCTAAGTACCCCGTTGGGGAAACTTTTTTCTTGCCTCAGACCGATGTCAGAAAAAGTTAATTGTATTTCTTGTGGGAAGCAAATACCTCATAAAGACTTCCACTCTTACTGTATTCCATGCCTAGGCCCTGATCACGACGTCACTAGTCGGTTTTGTGCTAGATTTAAGAAATGCACTATAAAAAGATGTTTTGATTTTGTTTTGCACTACTTTGGCCGAAGGTTCAATTCTACTATGCCGTTGGATCAACCGACGACTGCATTTCCGAAAAAATGCAAAGACAAGGATAAAGACAGGCATCCGAGGTCCAAAACCGACGAAACCTCTTCTAGGCCAGTCGCCGATTCTCAGTGAGGCGCTTTCGCAGCCCCTGACACCCGTTACCTCAGAGCCACAGGCCGCCTCCGACTCCCACGTGGAGACAACTAGGCCTCTGGAAACTCAAGGTATTGGGCCTATGGAAACTAATCCCTCAGTTGGGTCCGGAGCCGCTGTGCAGGCACCGGCTTCTGAGGGTGGTTTCAGACCTTCACAAGTTACCATTAAATCAACAGCCAAGACAAAGGTACCATTAAAGACACAGAAACAAGTACAGCATTTTCCTGGAGAGTCCTCCATGCCTAAGAAACAGATGCTTAAAATGACCGAAGACCTCATTACTCTAAGCAGGGGTTCCCATCCCCCTCATGAGAAAAGGCCTAGGCAGGATACAGACTGACTCCTCTGAACAGGTTTCCATTTCCTCCGATTCCTCTTCAGTCCAGGGATACTCTTTACCCCCTTATGAGGACTCTGATGCTGAGGAATCTATCCCTTCAGCCTCTCTTCCTGAGGATTACTCTTTTGGGAAAACTTTACATACCATGAGGGAACATTTCCATTGGGAAAGTCAGGAATACTCAGAATCCAAGAAAAGGCTCAGGAATTTCCTCTTATTGCCTCAGCACAGGCCCCTGGCTATTCCGCCTGTACTAGACATTGTGGGATGATGTGTTCTCTGAATCCAGCTCATCTCCTGACTCTTTGCCCCCTGCTCCAGCCAAGCCATAGAGTCCCTGACTCTCACAAGTTTCTTTACAAAAACCCTTCTGCTGATCCAGAAACTATTTCCCAGGGTCCAAAAGGGGTTAAGGCTTCCATTGCAAAAAATCCAGTACCCTCTGACAGAGATTCCAGAGCTTTGGATAGATGGGGGAAGAAAGTATACACGTCTGCAACTTTAGCAGTAAGAGCTTTAAATTGCCAGTTTCACATACGCAAGTACCAACAATATTTAATGGCTCAGTTAAAAACAGAAAATGCTTGCTAGCTCAGAAGCTCCTGATTGTAAAGAAGTGCAGGATTTATTGCATGCAGTTGAACAGGTGGGAAAACATACTCTGCAATGTGGTTTTGATTCTTTAGAGGCCTCTTGTAGAGCCGCAGTTACAGGTTCTGTTATTCGAAGACATGCTTGGTTAAAAGAACAGAGTTTACCTGAATATGTTACGTTATTGGATGCTCCTTTACAACATGATACCTTGTTTGGTGTTAAGGCAGAAGAGGTGTTAAAGAAAATGGAGGATAAAGCTAAATCTATGCAAACAGTCAAGGATTTCTTGCAGGTACAGCCACCTCGGTTTAGCAGAAATTGACCAGCAAAATATTGGTCCTTTCCAGTGTCAGGCAGGCCACAGAGAGGCAGATACAGACGCCCAAGAGGCAGATCTCAACCCCAAAGCTGAACCCCAAGGCTCAAACAGACGACAGTGGGGCACCTCAACCCCAAAAGGAGGTAAGGACAAGTCTCAGCCTTACAGGAAACAGTCACAATGACCTTCCCTTGCGTACGCCAAGCACGTCCCTTCTGGAAGCCCCCTTAGGGGGAAAACTAGCACTTTTTTCTCAAAACTGGCAAACAATCACCCAAGACAAATGGGTCCTGAATATTGTGTCTCAGGGTTACAGATTCCACTTCCATACTTTACCAAAGCTAAAAGGAATGCCAGACCTGCCACAAAATCAATGGGCAGAGGTACAAAAACAAATTTCAGCCCTCATGGACATGAGAGCTATACAAAAAGTACCACAACAGGAACAAGGACAAACATTTTACTCAAGACTCTTCCTGGTCCCCAGAAAGGACAAAGCCTGGAGGCCTATACTGGACCTTTCAATTCTGAATACTTACCTGGATATTCCAAAATTCAAAATGTTGACATTACAGCAGCTTCAACCCATGCTGGGCAAGAAGGCTTGGCTTGTTACTCTGGACCTCAAAGAGGCATACCTGCATGTCCCTATCAGACAAAATTGCAGAAGATACCTCCGATTCAAAGCTGGTACAAGGCACTACCAATTCTCTGCACTGCCCTTTGGCTTATCTACTGTGCCCAAGGTCTTCACAAAGTGCCTGGCACCAGTAATTGCATTTTGCAGATAAAAAGGGATTCAAATATATCCATACCTGGACGACTGCCTCATTCAAGCAGAGACAAAGGACATTCTTCTACAGCATCTGGCATTTGTGAAAAGGTTGCTAATTTCTTTAGGGTACACAGTAAACAAAAAGAAGTCAAAACTAGTGCCCTCACAACAGATTACATTCCTGGGTGCCAGCTTAAATACAACGGCCCAGATGGCTTACCTCACGCCAGACAAACAGGTGCAACTAACTCAATATTTTAAACTACTGGCAAAAACGTCCCATCTCCCTGCAAGAAAAATTCTGCAGGCCCTGGGATTCATGGCATCCTGCATACTACTAATACCATATGCCAGACTGAATATGAGGAAATTAAAATGGTACCGAAAAAGTGTTTGGACTCAACATTCTCGCAATCTAGAAGCAGTAATTCCAATAATTCCCTGCCTACAACAGGAGTTTCGATGGTGGGCACAGGCATGTCACCTAAACAAGGGTCAGCCTTTTACCCAACCCACAGCCAGGCAAACTGTAACAGATGCTTCGGATTACGCCTGGGGAGCACAAATGGCAGGAACATGCATTCAGTGCAAGTGGACCACAGACCAGATGCATCTTCACATCAATCAGAAAGAGATGTTGGCTGTTCAAAATGCAGTAGCAGCTTTCAAGGACCTTCTACACCCAGAACAACTATTACTAAAGACCGACCACCACAGTAATGTGGTACATAAACAAACCAGGGGGCACTCACTCTTATCCCCTATGCAGGCAAGCCATGACCTTGTGGAACACAGCTCTAACGTACCACGTTCACCTGCAAGCACAATTCCTGCCAGGAAAGAAAAATACTCTGGCAGACGACTTAAGCAGAAATATCATGGACCCTCACGAATGGAAATTGAACCCACAAATCTTCAGCATGATCACACAAAAATGAGGATGCCCAGGCATAGATCTTTTTGCCTCCCCTCTGAATTGCCAACTACAAAAATTCTGCACAAGGACTTGTCACAAACAAGAATGGAAAGTGGATGCTGTTCTGTTCAGCTGGAAAAACCTAAGTCTATGCCTTCCCACCACTGCCTCTCCTTTCAAAGGTACTCCTAAAAGCCAGACAAGAAAAAACACAGATGATCCTGATTGCTCCAGACTGGCCACGCCAGCACTGGTACCCTATCTTAAGGAACTTGGCTCAAGGCCCACAATGGATTTTGCCCCAAATTCCACACCTTCTGACTCAACAAAACAATCGGATCCTGCACGGTCAGCTCAAAACCCTAAACCTGGCTGCATGGCAGCAACTTTAGTCAAACAGGCAACACCTCTCTCTAAAGCTGTTATGAATGTCATTTTGGAGGCCAGGAGGCCTAGCACCAGGAAAGCTTACTCAGAAAAATGGAAGAGATTCTGTGCCTGGAACCAGGCTCACAGCCTTGACCCTCTTGTTCCAAGCATTCCTCAGATTTTACAATACTTAACTGAGATGCTGGACAAAGGCCTATCCTTTTCATCAATTAAGATTCACGCCTCTGCCATTTCTGCACATTACAACACGGATCCTCCTTTATTCTCTCATCCCTTGCTAAAGCAGTACCTCAGAGGGGCTAAAAACATAAGACCGCCCCGGAGAGCACCAACACCAACTTGGGACCTCAATTTTGTTTTGGAAAAACTGACCCTACCACCTTTTGAGCCATCCAATACAGCCAATCTAAAATTTTTATCGTGGAAAACAGCTGTGCTCCTGGCAGTAACTTCAGCACGAAGAGTCTCAGAGCTACAGGCATTAATGGCAGTGGAACCTTTTATAATTTTTCATCAGGATAGGGTATCTTTATGGACAAACCCTACCTTCATGCCAAAGGTGGTATCTAGTGTGGCTCTTAACCAAACCATCCATTTGCCTACTTTTTATCCAAACCCCCAAAATAAAGGGGAGAAACTTCTGCATTCTTTGGACATACACAGGCAGCTTCGCTTCTACTTGGACAAAACAAAAGCTTTCAGGAAAACTGATCAACTGTTTGTAGCATATGCTGCAGGATCACAAGGCAAGGCCTATCTCAAAGCAGACTATATCCAAATGGATAGGACACTGTATTCGGTACTGCTACACACAGCATGGAAAATCAGTCCCTGATAACATTAGGCCTTATTCCACCAGGGCAGCAGCCACTTCAGCAGCCTTTCTCAGAGGAGTACTTACCAAGGAAAATTTGGAGGCTGCAACTTGGAGTTCAGTGCACACCTTCACCAAGCCTTACCACCTGCCTCTTTACTCAAAATCCAGAGCAGGATTTGCCACTGCAGTTTTGCAGGGCCTCTTAGCCAATCCTAACTCTTTATAGACCAGCCACCCAAAATTAGCTTTGGGATTCAACCCAAGTGTGATGACTGCAGCAGTGTAACACGATGAACATAGTACAGTTTTGTACCTACCATAAATGTAGATGTTCGAGTGTTCACACTGCTGCAGTCCAGGTTACCCTCCCTCCATCCCCTTTGAACTAGCTGGACTTATTTATACCCTTCTATCCTATATAACCTTTGGGGTGTATTTGCTGGTAACTGAAGATATTGTTTTTATTTTATATGTATATTTTTGATTAGCAATATGTATTGCATACCCACTTGGGGGGCACCTGACATCTGGGACAAGAAAAACTGAAGAAAATGGCGTTGGATGCATCTTATATACCCCTGGCGCACTGACGTCAGGGAAGAAGTGACAGCAACCGACGCCGGACCAAGACTTTGGAACTCTGGCCGACTGCAGGACCGCCTGACGGCAGGATAACCAAAGTGTGATGACTGCAGCAGTGTGAACACTCGAACATCTACATTTATGGTAGGTACAAAACTGTACTTTCTTATGACACCCTTGGGGGATAGACCTTCTCATGGCAGAGTAGATCATCACTACAATGGACGTCGCCCGTAGAGATGGAGGCAGACTGCACACCAGGGCTTTCACAATCCCTTTACAGAGAGTCCCTTTCAGCACCCCTAGGCTATTCAATTCCCTTTTCCCTTCCTCCAATAAAGAAGAAAGGTCTCGTGTTCCACCCAGTCAGTGGGAGTTGAAAGGAGCAGAAGTTTCCAAACTGCTAAGAAAGTGTCATCCAACTGGTCCCCAGAGACCAATCGGAGTCAGGAGTCTGCTCAAGGTTCTTTAGTACACAAGAAAACAGGGGACCTCAGACCTATTCTGTATCGGAGTCATTTAAACCAATTTGTGAAGCCGACAAAATTCTGAATGGTCACAATTCAGTCCATTTTGTCTGTACTGCAGAAGGGTGATTGGATGTGCTGTATACATACCGTCTTGAAGACGGAAAAGTTTTCATGAAGATTCTCCTTTTCCAGCTGAGGGCAGTCAGTATTAATTCAGAGCCTTGCCTTTTGGTCTCACCACAATCCCCCACCCCCTACCCCCACGTTTACCAAGGTAATGACAGTGGTGGCAGCACAACTTCACCTGGGAGGCATCCAAGTATTCCTGTACCTCGATGATGGATTCCTAACAGCTACCTCCAGGGATCTGCTAATGAATCACCTGGACCGTATTCATCTAATTCAGGATCTAGAGATCACAATCAACTTATCCGAGAGTCACCTTTTCCTGATACAACTGCTAAGAGTTTCAGCTGTCACCTAGATTCAATTCTACAGATCATCAGACTTCCCCACTCCAGAGTGCTCTCCCTGTGCCTCGCAGCTACGCAAGTACCCAATCCTTCCCCTCCAGCAGGGCTGATTCTTACTCGTCTAGGTCTAATGGCTTCTACAATTTTAATTGTACCACTAGCCAGATTTTACATGAGAGTACTTCAATGGACCCTGGCTCTGGAATGGTCTCAAAGCATTCAGCTGCTGCTTATGAAAATTTGCTTCGCACAAATCTGCAGGGAGCACGTGTCTTGGATAAAATCTCTTCAGTGACAGAAGGACATCCATTTCAAATGGACCCACCTGTGGCTGTAGTAACCCACGCACACCTCCCTTCTAGAGTGGGGGCATTTCAAAGGGTGGATGGTTGAAGATACTTGGTCACATACAAAGGACAACCTTCACATCAATATCTTGGGGATGAGGGTAGTCCTCTTAGTATTGCAGTCATTCCAGGATCTCCTCCCCAAGGGTTTGATTTCAGTACATTCAGACAATGTCAGTAGTATGGAACATCAGCAAATGGGGTGGGAGGGACACTCCCCTATCCCCTATGTTTAGAGGACATGAGAGTTTGGCAATGGACAGTGTCTTCTCATCACTTTGATAGCAACATGCATACCGGGAATGTCCAGTGTACTAACGGACAAGCCTTGCTGGAGGGGAAGGATGGAGTTTTAATGCTTCATGAGTGGTCCCTCAACCCAACAGTGACAACCTTAACTTTTTTTTTTTTGCCACTGGTCCCAACCTTGCTGCAACCTCTCTGCATTATAAATAAACTAGATGAGCAGGCAGTTTTCCCTGATCAACCCCCACTCCCCTGCAGGGACAGTCACCACAATTGGCCCTCCGGTCTCCTCTATGCTTTTCTACCATTGCCATTACTGAACAAATTCATACAGAAAGTAAGAATGTGCAAGCCCAGCCCAGGGTGATCATCGTTGCTCCTTTCTGGCTCTGACAAACGTGGTTTCCTTCCTGTGGCCAATACTAGTACATCCACCATGGATGTTGGATCAGTATCCAAATCTTTTAACACACCCATCAGGTCTACCTCCTCTGGACCAGAGGTCCATGAAATTAACTGTGTGGTTACCCCAGTTCTAACCTTAGCTAGAAATGATGAGCTTCCATCTTCAGTGATACCAAATCATATCAGCTTCTCAAAAACCATTCCATTAGAAAGATCTACCATAGCCTAAATGGAGGCTCTTTTGATATTTACTATTTCAAAGGGTTTGGATCCCTTCTCTGTCCCTATTCCTTCCACATTAGAGTTTTTGAATGAACTTTTCCACAGCGGCTCTAGTTATTTTGCTGTCAAAGTGGAAATGGACACTATCTCAAGTTTCCACTTAGGACAGAATGACAACTCTGTAGCTTTTTAAAGGGTTTCTAAAGCCTTTTTGAAGGGAAACTTTATCTTACAACCATCTGTCAGAGATTCTCCCCATCCCCCGGAAACAATATTTCTGGTAGTTGTTACATCAGCTAGATGGATTTCAGAGATGCTAGTCCTTTCCTGCAAACCACTTCATCTGTCTTTTCATAGACTGAGGTTCCCTCACAACTAAAGCATCCTTTCTTCTTAAGGTGGCATCCAAGATTAATCTAAATCAGTTAATAGCTTTACCAGTCTTTCCCCAAATTTGCTAACAAAGGTGAGTATAGTTAATATATGCTGGATCTTCATCAGATGGGGTTCTATCTTCATAGACCCAAGCAATTCAGAAAATCCAATCAATAATTTGTCATCTCCAAGCCTAAGTTGGGCATAGCAGTACTAAGGTTACTCTTTACAGATGTTATCAGACTACATTTTTTTGGCATGAAGTAAAAAGGGCTTCTCTCTACAACCTAAGCCTAAGTCCCATTCCACAAGGGCAATTGCCACATCAACAGCCTTTTTTAGTAGACTGTTTCTTGACATTTGTGCTGTAGCTACTTGGTCAACAATTCACACTTTTGTATCTCATTACAAATTGGATGTACAGTCCAGATCATGCTTTTCCTTTGGTTCCGCCATTCTCAGGAATGTTCTTCCTTGATCCCACCGTGGTGTACCAGCTTGGAAAACTGTCCCATAGTTGAATCAGACAAAAGTAGACAACACTGGATATGAAAGTTATGTACTTCCCATAATGACGAGTCATGTTGTCTGATTTGTGTCCTGCTCAACCTCCCTTCCCTCCTGCCCCCTTTCAATTGACACTAATGGGCTTCTGGTGACTGGATAGTTTTCTTGCATATCCTGTCTGTAAACAGTCCTAATTGACTGCCTTCCAGTCATTTCTCTTTACCAGTATGCTAAAATTAATCCTGAATGTAATTATTATGGTTCATTCTATGGGAAAAACTCGATCTGAGGTACTAAGGTGGAGTGGAGGGAATTATGCATAGGGAAAGAGTCCGAGCCTTGGAACCAAGAAGCTTCAGAGTCTGTGCCAAGTTCTGACCTGACTGGATTCGACAACCCATAGTTGAACCAGATGAAAATCAGGCAACATGGAAAACTGCATAACTTTCATTTTCTTTTACTCTGGATCATAGATATTCTTGCAGATTTTACATTATTTTTGGGGTGGTCCTTTTTCTTTCTGATATAGCGGGCAAATTCTGTCTGAGGTAACTTGCTCGTCACAAGGTGATTATGGGTAACGGGAGGAGCCTGAGCACTAGATTCAAAGCTTTATAGTGGCTGAAGTCAGGTACAGCACAGATCCGAAAAATCAAACATTAAGAAGGAGGGAAACAGACAACACAGATCTTTCCTTATGGTCAGTACATAACTTTCATTTTCTGCCATCTTACAGGTCACAACTCCTCATTTTAAATGTATATGACTCTGTCGATGCATCTTTAAGGGCTATAGTCACTGGTTCTGTTTTGAGGAGATTTGCATTCCTAGATCTTGTGAAAAATTCTCCTTTGAGTAGAGCTTTAGTTTTTGGTCCATCTGATGCAGAGGTGATCAAAAATTGTGATGAGAGGGATAAGCTGATTCGGGGAATCTCTCAAGATTTTTCATCCCTCCTTTTCTAAATTTTCCAAGAGACTGTCAAATACCTTGTTCAGTTTTGGCTAGGAACAGAGTACAGTCTCAGCAAAATGCTGGTAACCAGACATTTAAGAACCAGTTGCAAGGGGATTCCAAAAAGAATACAGGATCTCCCCAAAACAAAGGACAGTCCTACAAGTCAGAATGACTGTTTAAGGGACCATATCTCCCTCCCACCTTGGCAGTCCCTTATCCCTTCCAGAGGATATGATTCTCCAGTTTTCTCTTTGGCAACTGATAGTTTCAGACAAATGGGTCCAGAAAATCTTTCACAAAGATTACAGATGGCAGTGGGAGGAAATTCCTCCTTTCCAAGGGGTAATTCAGCCACCCGACCAAACCCCTCTGTTTCAACCTGTCATTCGACATATGTTGCCTCAGGGAATAATAGAGCTAGTTCCTCCTCCCAAGTTTGTGAAAGTTTTTTTTATTCAAAGGTGGTTTTAGTACCAGAAAGAAAATGCAATGAGACCAATTCTGGATCTATCTTTTGTAAACCTGTTTGTGATGGTGCCAAAGCTTAAAATGCTGTCACTTACCAGCCCTTCTGTAGGATGTCCACATCATCTGGTGGCTTGACTATGGCTCCTAGTTTGCAGTCTTCTGCAAACTTCGTTAGCCTGTACTTCAGAGAAGTAGATACCAAACAGGAGAGGTCCCAGGACGGAACCCTGTGGTACTCCACTTGTCACTGCTTTGAGGTCAGATTTGGAGTCTGCAACTTTTACAGTGTGGGTTCTGTCAGTGAGACAGTTGGCAGCCCATCTTGTGAAGTAGGGGTTTATACTTAGTTTAGTGAGTTTAGCTATAATTCCAGAATGGGGGATGGTGTTGAAAGCCTTGGAGAGGTCAAGATAGGCTGTGTGAACCACCTTACCCTCATCTACGGCTTTGGTGACTACCTCAAAGAAGTCGATCAGGTTCAGGAGGCATGATCTGCCTTTCACAAACCCAAACTGGGTGGGATCCAGAGTTTGGAGGTTACCAATGTCTTTGTTTGAGTTCCATGATGATACATTCCATGGCCTTGCAGACCAGGCTCGTCAGGCTAATAGGACGATAGTTCCCAGGATCTGTGGTGGCTTCCCTTTTGTGGAGTGGGATAACTGTTGCTGTGCGCCATTCAGTGGGCACAAAGCCTGATACGAGGCTATTATTGAATGTGGTGCTTAAGTGGGGAGCCAGTTTGTTCTGAAGTTCATGGAAAACGCAGCCTGGGATGTTGTCTTGTCCCATGGATGCTGTGTTTTTGGCTTTAGAGAGTGCAGCTTTTACCTGCGTAGTTGTGATTACAGGGACTCTGCATTCTTCCTGTATAGATATGGGCCCTTTAGGGGGTGGGGGGGGGGGTAAAGTTAGCACTGAACCTATAAGCCAGGATGTTGGCAATATCAGTTGGTTCT
Organism: Protopterus annectens; assembly: GCF_019279795.1. Classification (NCBI taxonomy): domain Eukaryota; kingdom Metazoa; phylum Chordata; order Ceratodontiformes; family Protopteridae; genus Protopterus; species Protopterus annectens. Next base: position 636,232,011 of record NC_056731.1, read on the forward strand.
GTTATTTTTGTGCCTTTGTGCTGTAACTCAGAGTAGATCTGGGTGTTGCCATCAAGATTTTTGACATAGTTGTAGAATGCTTTGTGGTTGTCCTTAGAATTAGTGTCGATTTTGTTTTTGTAGCTAGCTTTGAAGGATCTTATAAGGGATCTCAACTTCTTACTTAGGCTGACCGGGGAGCTCCTCCACTCATGGGATCTCTTTTGCAACAGTTTCTTCCTTCTGTTGTACAATTTGTTTATGGCAGGGAACCACCAGATTGGCTTCCTTTTTTTGGAGGATAGCGTCTTGGTTCTGTTTGGGATAGCACGATCCAATCACTCGTGTAAGTGCTTATAGAGTGCATTTGTGTAGGATTCAGCAGTTGTAACTGTATTGTCCATCTGCATGGGTGTCATGAAGTTCACCACTTCTGTCTTAAGAAGCATGAAGTTGGCTTTGGAGAAATTTTTTACCGTGGTTTCCTTAATGGGGGGTGGGAGCGGGATGTGGATATCAAGGGTTATTAGCTTATGGTCGGATCAGACCAACAAGGAGTTGACTTCAGGTGTGAAACACCAGTCACTCATGTTGGTAATGACTAGGTCTAGGATATTGTTGCCCCTGGTTAGGGTGTGGATAAGTTGATCCAAGGCATTGGCGTTTATGAATTCCAGAGAGCGTTGAGCTAAGGAGTTGATACACAAATAGTTTTCCCAGTTAATGGTGGGGTAGTTGAAGTCGCCCATTATTAGGGTATTTGGTTGAACCCTAATATTTTCCAGTACATCAAGAAAAGAGGCGTGGGAATCCTGGGGCATGGTGGGGGATCTTTAGCAAGCTACAATTTGGATTGCAGTTTTGCCCAGAGTTAATTGCACTTGGATAACCTGGGATGCATTATGCTGAGCAACTAGGCTGGAGATGTGAATATCCTTAATGAATATGGACACACCACCGCCTTTGGTTTTTCGGTCCAGGTTACATGGCCGAAAAGTGTGGTATGAATTATAGCCTGGTAGTGCAGGGGTGCTCTCTGGTGCCTTGAACCAGGTCTCAGTCACTGCGCAGATATCTATGTTCTCCATTTTAAGGAGTGCCTCAAGTGAGTGCATTTTGAGATTTAGACTTCTAGCATTGAGTAGCATTACCCTCAGTTTTTCCTGTTCCTGTTACGGTAGTGAATTTGTTATTTGAACCTTGCCTAAAAAAGGCACTATAGGGGCAGCAAGAGCCTTAGCCAGTATCCGGAATCCCAGGGGCGACAGGTGCAGGCCATCTGTGGCAAAGCATCGTGGTCTGTCGACCATGTCATCCCAAGCAGACAGATACTGGATCCCCTTAGAATGACACCAGAAGCTTAGCCAATTGTTGAAGTCAGTCATTTTGTCCTTGTACTGCAGTATCATTCGGGGCGATGGCAGAATGCTACTCAGGGCTAGGGTCATACCTGTCTGGGCTACAAGATCGAAGAGCTCTTCCATGTCTCTCTTCATGTAGTCCAGGGAGGTACGTCTCAGGTTATTCACACCTACATGGACAATGACAGAGTCATATTTGTACTTGTGGAGTGACCTGAGTGCATGGGTTATGTGGCGGATCCTGGCACCCGACAGGCAGCTGACAGTAACCTTCATGTTTAGTCTGGTGAGTGGGACATCAGTGTGCCTGACTATAGCGTCACCTATGACCAGTGTGTTGGGTACGTTGTTTTGCCTTATTGGCTGTGGTTGAGTGGCACACTGAGTCTGTGGGCTGTGTGTCATTTGGGTTGTGTTGGGGGATGGAGGTTGCTTGTGTTTCTGCTTTGGAGGTCTCTGTTGCTTAAACAGATTATTATTGAGAGCCTCTGCGAATGTTTTTGTGTTACTATGTGTGGATTTTGGTGGTATAGATTTAGTGAGACTATGTGATGAGTGTGGTGTGGTGCAAATGTTTACCTTCTCATGACTGTCAAGTTCAGTGTTGGTTGGAGAGGGCTTTACCTCCAGTTTGGCTAGATAAGTGCATCTCTCACAGGTTGCAGTGTTGGGTGGTAGGAGGAGAGGGTTGTCTGTACATGAGGCAATTTCTACATTGCCTCAAGATGCCCAGATTCATCAGATAGGAGAGAACACGGGGAGCTGACCCTTGGATATGCCTGAATAAAAAAAACTATTTTCCTCTAGATAAGTGAGGAAAGTGAGTACAAGAGCTGTTTTCCTCTAGGTAGTGAGGAAGACTGAGTGCTATAGAAATTAGTAGCTTATTTAGTGCTTACAAGTTCTGAACAAGTGCGGAGCATGAATAAGCAAATTTAAGTGCTAAAACTAAGACTCCGCATCTACACTAGATGAGTTACAGGTCAGAAATGTGCAAATGCAGGCTTTCAAATCAGAAAGTTGAGAGAGATGGAAGAGATTGCCCAAATGTCCAATAACTACAATTTCTGGGCCAGAACCACTCTTCTTGTGGTAGGCAGGTTACCTAGTGCTTACCTCTCCCACTGATAAGCTGGAAGGCTTCCCTCCAACATAGAAAGGCTTGGGGGGCTCAGAAGCTTACATACAGTCCTGGATACAACAAATCTGTATCTGGAACACTTGTTACAGGAAAGGTAGGAAACAGGCTTAGTTTATATATATATATATATATATATATATATATATATATATATATATATATATCTATATATATAGATATCTATATATATATATCTATATACAGAAAAGTAGTAAAACAATTAACATGCAGTGCAAGCTAGCACACTTGAGTATGTAGCAACATTAGACCAAACACAGTTTAAAAAATGCAATTAAATTAAAAAGGACTGAAAGCAAGTGCAGAAAGAGTTTATTAGGTAGAATGTAGTAAAGAGATGGGACTGGGGGAGTGTCCCAGATCAAATCTACAGTGGGGCGGGCAACTGCAAAAGCCACCAAATTTAAACTACAAACCAAAAATAGGGTGGGTGGGTGAGGCAAAAAGGAGATCTAAGCAACAACTAACGGTACCAACTCTTAAACCAAAAAAAATACTCAGATCTGTATATTTGCAGATAAGTCTCTCAGAACAGGGAGACAACAGTTTCAACAAAGATCTAAGCAACAACTAACAGTACAAACTCTTAAAACTAGAAAAATATACTCAGCTCTGTATATTTGCAGATCAGTCTCTCAGAACAGGGAGACAACAGTTTCAACAGAGATCTAAGCAACAACTAACAGTACAAACTCTTAAAACCAGAAAAATATACTCGGCTCTGTATATTTGCAGATAGTCTGGAAAGGCAGTCTCTCAGAACACAGGTTCCAGCACTGGTCCCCATGAACCTCTTCGGGTTGCTACAAACAATACCACAGCCATGTGGTGTATTAACAAATAAGAGCAGGACTAGGTCTTTACCCCCTTTGCAGACTAGCCATGTTAGTGTTGGATATAGCTTTTATAGCACAGTTGTATTCTACAGGTATCCTACATCCCATCTGAGGAAATCTGTGTGACAAACTGAGCAAGACAAAAGCAGGCTTAAATGAAAACCAAACTGAAGGTCTTTTGAGACTTGATCCATATGTGACGAGTTCTTTAAGTAGAGCTCTGACACATCTCTGAGCAATCATCTGGCAAAATTCTGCTCCAGGTCTCCATGCAAGAAGGCCTGCAAATACAGATGTCTTTTCCTTTCTGTGGACAGGATTGTTTCCTTTATGCGTTTCCACTCTTTTCAGTGATATCCAGAATACTTCTGAAGTTTCAGATGGAATCCCTCTAGATCATTGTGATGTGACTGGTTCTGTCTTCTTTCGAAAATGGCCAGGAGCAGTTATGAGCTTCCTCAAAGGCTTACATGTGTTCTAGCTACATGGCTTCTGAATTTCCATGACTTATGTCTTTGAGTAGATTCATGCTTTTTCTTAGGCAAACCATTCAGTAAAAACTGCAAGAAAGATGCTGGGCATTTGCTTATATCTCACTGTCTTCCTGTACAGGCGATTTAAGGTATTGCACAGCAAAGTTCCTATCTTGTATGGGTCTTTGTTGCAGATTTTACAAATGGTCTGTCTGTGTGACCTTTTTACCATTTGGTTTGGATGCTATTTGGGATAATTTGCTGACACCTTTGTGAATATTAGACTTGGTTGTTAGCTCTGTTTTAGACTATCTAGTCATGCTGTACTGACAAGGTCAGTAAAAGGTCGAAGCAGGGCATGGTATGTCTGCAGTTAGTAGGAGGGTTTGCCTTTATTGGCTTGAATGCATTCTTTAAGATTGAAAAAGCCATGGGTATTAAGCCATGTAGCTAAAACACAGATATGTCTTTTTTGCATATATCCTATGAACCCTCCACAACAGGAGGTTTAAGGTGTATTACACAATGAAGGTCTTTGCTTTGCTGGGTCTGTCTTGCAGTTCTTAATGAAAGGTTTGTTTTGTTTGTGCGACCTGTTTTACCCTTTACTTCAGCCAGGGGTCAGTATTGTAGTTTAGGATATCTGACAAGACCCTAGTTGGACATGTAAGAAACACCCCACAAGGTTAGTCGCCATGACTGAGATTCTTCAAGAGTTAATGTGCTTCGGGGTATCTGAGAAATTTTCAACACATTTTCTAAACTTTGTAAGTAGCATTCCAGAGGCTAGGCGATGGCTCTGCTGCTGCAGTATTACAATGTTGCGACCTATAACCTAGCTCAGGACCAGAGACTTGCCCCATTTGATGCTCTCCCATTTATATTAGACATGCCCTGCAGTGATCCTCATGATGAAAATTTGATCATAGATATTCAAACTGTAGTATCAAGCTGCAGTTATACTTCTCACCTTCCTTTCTCCTCAAGTCAGTCACTCATTCTCTTTTTAGGGCTGATAGATGCACTTTGACCTGTGGTGCTTGCCCTTTTTCTATATGATGTTTTTGGGTTTATGATTGGCAAATTTGAAGTTTTTCTATGGGTTTTTCTCCACACATGTTCAAGTTTAAAGTAGGGTGAGTTTAAACTGGTCAGATTCTATTCCCCAATTTTGAACGGCTTTATTGCTTGTCCATTGGAAATCACTGGTGGTATGGTTTCTGTTGGACACTGGCAGTGATTCCAGCTGTCTGGATTTTTCTTTAGTTGAGCAGATATGGAGTTGGTAAGTATAGTGGCAGTGATTCTCATCATGATTTTCATCATGAGGATTATTGCAGGGCATGTCTAATATAAATGGGAGAGTATCAAATGGTGCGTGGACCATCCATGTAAATCTATACGGATTTACTCAGATCATCTCTTCCCCTACTAGGATTAGTAAACCTAACAGCAAAGATAGTATCCTAGATTGGGTACTCATTAATAGCCATCCCCACATGTATAGAGCTGGTACCCGACCTGAAGACATAAGTGACCATTTTCTTACCTATATAATCGGGCATAAGACTGACTTCCCCCACCAACCTACTTACAAAACAATTAGAAACAACAAAAACTTTTACCCAGCTAATTTTCAAAATGAACTCAAAGCATGTAATTGGGCAGTCCTAAAACATCTACCAGTTAAGGAAGCTGTATTATATTTCAACACCAAATTCCTAGCCATCCTTGATACCTGTGCACCTGCACATTCTAAGAAATAAAGCAAAAGTTGCTCCATAGCTTTCAAAAGAAACCAGACAAATGATCTTACTTGGAAACAAAGCTTGGACCACTTGGTCGTACTTCTAAATGCCACTTAGATCAACTTAGATTTAGACAACTAAGGAACAACACTAAAAAATCTACCACCCTAGATAAAAAAAAAACTGCTATTTACAACAGAAGTATCAAAACAATCCACAAAAGTTTTGGGCAGGCATAAATAAACTTATTCACCCAGGGCAATGCACAACTCCTACCAACTCAGCTACCATCCAAAAACCTTCGGAAGACGTTGCCAATTCCTAATAGTTTCTTCACAGAAACTATCTAGTCACTAGCTAGCTAACCAACTATCTCTCAAGTTGCCCAAGTCCTAACGCCGCCGCACCTAGTTCTCAACTCCCCTTTTATTTCAACCTGTTCCCACATCACTTATCCGTGCCCTAATCAAGAAACTAAAACCTACCACCCTTGCAGCGGATCTCCTTCCAGCTTGAGTATCCACAAAAAACTGCAGATGCCATAGCATACTCTATCTCTTTCCTGATCAATAGAACTATGTCAGAAGCCACTATCCCCTCCAACTGGAAGACATCCCATGTTATTCCACTCTACAAAGGGGGCAGTTCCACTGACCTGTCAAATTACAGACCTATAGCTATTTTGTCACCCCTGGCTACTGCTTTTCTCCCCCACTTGTAAAGCCTCCGCTCCAACCTTTACTATAAAATCTAACAATGGCACTTTCATTATCCCAGATCCCTGTACCAAACTCTTAAGTGTAACAGTTGAGATATGCATATTAATCAAACTATTAAAAATGTTAATAAAACAACTTGGCTCACTATACAAGATCAAACCTTTCCTCATTCCACTAGCTAGGATGGTAATTGCCCGTACACATCTACTTTCCACCCTCCTTTATGCATCCCATCTCTTCACGAATTTGAGTAAGTCTGACCTTAATAAACTTTGTAGGTGCTTTAATCATATTGCTAGATTTGCCACTGGAGCAGCATACAGAACACACCACTGTATGAACCTAAAGAATCTAGGGTGGCTAGAATTGCCTATCCAACTTCAGTACAATCAGCTAATAGTACAACATAAAATTCTCTACCAACCTGAAAACACACCTGTACTTAACAAAAATTATCACCCCTTATGGCAACCTCAAGACACTTCTCTTATCCAATAAATTACTAGTTCAAACCCTCAGAAAGCAACAACTCATCTGGAGACTCTCTATATGCCAACTCTGTTGACAAAATATAGAACTCACTTCCTGCTGAGCTTACTTCAGAACCCGTTCTAACCCAATTAAAAAAAATCTAAAACAGTACTTTAAAAGGCAATGGCTATGTCCTTGCTCAAATCCTGACTAACTCTGGCAATATAAACATGTGCTAAAGAGGTCTTTTGGCCACCCCTACATTGCTTCCTAATTGTTACTCTATAACAAATCAGATTTATGTATGACAGAATGAATGACTTTTATCCTATGTATTGTATCTGCAACAGTACTTTAACTTGTTTAATGTAACAGTTTTTCTGTATGTATGTATGGAGCTTTTCTCCCCGGGCCTCTGCTGAAAATGGACATGTATCCAGTCGGACTATCCCGGTCAACAAATGTAAAAGAAAAACAAATAAAATCAATAAATAAAATAAGTATACATAAGGAGTTTGTGAGAGCTTGATGCAAGGGAGGAGGCTTCCTTTGCAGAAAATGCTTATTGTTTTCATTCATTTGAAGTTCAATCAGTGTTTTTTTTTTTTTTTTTATCTTGATTGAGCTCCTAATAAGAAAACATAGAAGCTTTTTGCAGTTTGGTATTGTGTGTAAAATGTGTTTAGGAATCTAGTTTAAGTGGCTATATTCACTTTTTATTTGCATAGCTAGGGTTTTACTTATCCCTGTTAGAGCAGGTTGGGTTGTAGAGATAGTCAACTCCTAGCTTGAAAAGTAACACAAGATGGCACAAGTTATGCTGTCCTTTACAAATGCACTTCCTGCTTACAGCCAGTGAGTATGAGGTAACCTTGCACCCTACCTGATGATATTGGAGTACTCTTTAAGTTATGCCAGAAGACTTAAGATTGCCTGCCAGAAGACTTAAGATTGCCTGCATCTCATCATGTTCATGTTATGAATGCACTGCAACAGTGAACCTGGTGTCCAAACATCTATGATGATGGTGAGTATCCTGACAACTGCATTTTTACATGCCTTTCCATTCATTGAACAGCAAGTTAAAGAAATAACCCTGTCTAGTAATATCAACCAGGGCATAATTTGGTAGCAAAATGGGCAAACAAAAGAATGTTCTTATCCCTTTGCAGTGAGTGATGTGGGTCTAGCAATGAACTGCTGACTGCAGCATAATCCTTCTAGGTCATATCTCCCCAGCTAACATTCCCTAAATTCCAGTTGCATCTAGTCTTGCTGCTGAAGCTTAAGAAATGTTCATTTCAGAAGGTTTTAGGGAGTGATGACATTCCAGAATGGAAAGTTAAACCCTCTACGGGTTCTGCTCTCTCAGCAGAAAGAGGGACTGTGGGGGATGTATATATTCGTAAATGGAGGTAAATGATCTATGCCTTTCCATCCTCCTCAGATTCTGCTTTCTCAGCAGAAAGAGTGCTGTGAAAGTTGTATATGTTCATAAATGGACGTGTATGTGTGTTGATGAGTGCGCACATGTTTGTGTGCGCGCACGAGCTTGTGCATGTCTATGTGCTTGTGTGTGTGTGTGTGTGTGTGTGTGTGTGTGTGTGTGTGTGTGTGTGTGTGTGTGTGTGTGTTTGCTTGTGCTACTGAACTCTGGCTGTACTAGAGTATGGCTTCAGATGCCAATATTCTTCGCCTTGGAGAGACCATGCCTGTAAAGGCTAAGGATTTTCCATGTGCCTGGAAAAGCAACCATCTGTATTTCAGAACCTGATTGAGCTTGCTTCTTTGTTCCCACTCGAGACCATCCCTCTTTGAGTTTTGAAAATAGCTGTATAGATTACCATCTGCTCTCATTGTTCTATTAACCTAGAGTCCTATTTTGAGATGCCCCCACAAAGTTTTTGAGGGTACTGCAGAGCCCTGTATTATGCCATCTTATTCTGTCAAGTGGAAGTGGTTTTACATCTTTGCTGAAAGTTATTTCATTTTCATTTAATAAGCTTGCAGATCTGCATGAACTACCTTAGATACAAGTTTGATTTGAGTCTCTGGTATTCCTTGGTCAGGTTTCAGCTATACAAATAGATCTTAACGTTTTGATAGCAGAACTCTGATTTAGTGTATACTTGTCAAACAGTTTCTGAAGGAGTTACTTCATCTCCAACTGTAGATCATGTACCCTCTTACTTAAAGTTTAAATTTCATGAATGACAAGCTTGTCCATTCAGCTTTTAGACCCTCTGCCTCAGTGGACTTTGAAATTTGCCTCCTAGTCAACATTGTTTCTGCAGTGTAGATTTAGAAATACAAGCCTGAACTCTATACATAAAAATCTACTGCCAATCATTAGCGGACCGGAGTTCCGCTGTGGCGACCCCTAACCGGGAAAAGCCGAAACACACAACAACTTGTACAGAGCTATAATCTCCTTCCGGGATAAACTCACTTTTTCTCTACAAAATGTTTTTTAGAGCCATTCTGTCTTTGTTTTGCAGAGTGGAATCCATAAGGAGCAGTGATGTTTCATACCATGAAGGTACAATACCATTAACGTTAAGTTTTACCTGAATGAAATGAATGAGTGCAGAAAAAGAGGCACATGTTTATTGTGTTTGTTGCAGGTAGGAAAAGCGTAGAGTCTTTTGATCAGCATAGTCCTAGTTCTTTTCACCACAAGGCAGCTGCTGCTAGTTCTTTTGCCTGAAGAATGTGCAAGAGACATTTTTGCTGTGATCTCTTGGTCTTAAGTTCATGTGTTTACTTCGGTGTGATTGGTTAGATCTCCACTCTAGATTAAATTTCTTTTAAATTATTGCTGTAAGAGTTGGCCTTCTAATTTTTTTCTTTGATCTCTTCTCTGATGACTGCTTTCCCTGGAAGCTTTTCATTATGTTGTTTGGGATTCTATCAGTGAATATTTGAGGACTTCCGCATTTTTTTTTTTCCTGCCTTTATTCCACTACTACTGAATGGCTCCTACAGCCACTTTGGCTGTTCTTTACTTTCTAAGCTCTGCAAGAAACTAATTTATTTCTTATGTCATGGACTCTGATAATCCCTTGCTTGAATATTTTATCACCATCAATCAAAATTCAGCTTTGTTTTGAAACTCACATTTGGGAGTGCCTTCTTGCCCATATTGATGCAAGCCACAACACAACTCACCTGTTGCATAATCCTGTTCAACCCAGATCATCACTTAAATGGTTCAAATTTTGAAGTTTGCTAGCAATGTAAAGTCCTGCATTTGCACAGCTGAATACTACAGTAAATGTCTGTGTTGACTTCAAGTTGCTATTCAAGGCTTGCGTCAACATCATCTCCACTATCTCTGGAAAGAGCACAGAGCTGAGAACCACCACAGGTGTTTATCAACTCAGTACACCTGTTCTACCTACATAAAAAACTGTTAGCCCCTTCATAAAAATAGCAGAATTCGGGAGCGCTTCATATTGGAGACAGGGTGGAGGGGTGGTCCTTGCAATCACGGGCACAAGTCTCTCGGTAACTACACTGACATATTCAGACAGCACTTCCTAGGCCTGAACATCCTTAAACCAAGTCCAGCAGGTGTTGAGGCTGCCCTCAGCCAGTGGCAGCTCAAAGGTGAATCAGTTCTGGTCAAAGGTCATTGGGATCTGAGAAGACAAATCCTGTACTGCCATCCTAAGAGTATTCTGAGGTTCTTGCGTTGTTGTACCCGTAGATGATTGACAGGATCCTGTTGGCGGGAAGCCTTATCTGATATAATCAGATGATGGGTCAGTGGATGTTTGTTTCACTATTGCCGTCCTAATTGATAGGATTTCCTGCCTCGGTAGCCATTGGCTGGCCTGACTACCAAAGAATTTTCTCCTCCTGAAGCCAATGGAAGTCTTGACCAACATCAACGTCCAGGTATAAAGGGAGTCAGCTGGTGCCATAACCTCAGATGTTATGTTGTCCCTATCTTGCCTTCCTTCCTTCCTTGCTGGTTGGGTTCGGAGCTGATCCTCTGCTCTGATTCGGCCGCATTCTAAAGCTCGAGAGCTTCCACTGGTTTGAGGCTAGACCCTATCCCAACATGCCTACGAAGAGTTACCCAGATTTCGTTTTCCGCTTGAAGCTTTGGGATTGCTGACGACTGGCTCAGGCTGTTTGATTTTTTTTTTTTTTTTTTTTTTTTTTTTTAAATTATTTCTTGTAAAATATTATTTGGTAGCATAGTTATTTCTGTAGGTCAGTAGAATCTGGTGTTTGTCTATCCCTCTATCTACTGCCTTCTTAGTTGCTGTTTATTGTTGAGACCATCGTTTCTTGAACTCTCAGGCTTACCCTTTCTCTTCCTTATAACTTGCGAATCTGTTTAAGTTAGAGGATTCGTCCTACACTTTCAGCCCATTTTAGTTAGAGGGCTTTACCTTATTTCCCTTCTCTACTGTTGGTCTAAGGAGCTAGCCGTTTAAGTTAGAGGCATCTCCTCAGAGGAGTTGTCATTTGACTTAGAGACTCTCCTCCTCCCGCTTCTTTCCCCTTCCAAAAAAAAAAAATTTTTTGCTATCTATTTTTTGGCTGAGTGTTTCTTTCCATTCTATTATCTCTGTTATAGTATCTTGTATTTTGTGGTAAATATGTCTAAGGAAGCTTCGAAAGAATTCAAGCCTTCTGGATTCAACAAGTGTGATTCCTGCACTCAAAAGATGTCTCTAACTGGACATACTAGCTGTATCTACTGTTTGGGAGCTATTCACCTGCAGGACTCTTGTTCCATTTGTCACGGTTTTAGCTCTAGAGTCCTGCCGGAGTTCAAGAACAAGCTAATCTTGAGAGGGTTATTGAAAGGGCCTTTTGAGGCATCGAAGGAGATCGGGCAGGAAAATCTGACAAACCCTCCAAATTGGCAACTTTGTCGACTCCGGCCTCTGAACCATCGAAGGGCAAGACAAACCGTCAAGTTCGTCGAATCCAATAGCTATCGGGTCCAACAAGGCTTTATCTCCTTCGGTTCCATCAGTATGTTCGGAACCACCTAGGAGCCATAAAAGATCCAGGTCTCCCTACTTGGAACTGGTGCGTTCTATACCACAGTCTCCACTTCTCCAGTCTGTGGCGGGCAGTCACCGATTGTCCACCCATTCCTCTCGATCATCCAGGAGCCTTTCGGATGACTGTGTGGAGAGGGTGATGAAGAGGCTAATCAGGACACCAGCCTTGCCTAGAATTTTATCGAGCCTGGCCCATATGTAAGTGGAGCCAACTGTCCAACCTACTTTGTCATCGATTCCTCCTTCGACTCATCTGAGTTTGGAGCCGGAGGGCATGGAAGTCATTGTGGTGGAACCATTGGCGCCGAAAACCCTGCATCTCTCGGGTCCAATATCAGCTCCGATCCTGTCGATACCATCTCCTCTCAAGGGATCTGGGGGCTGATACTCCCTCGTCAGCTCCGGGGGGTGAGCGAGATCGGACCCTTGTCGGATCCTACTCTCCCACTCGGAGCTTCGACACAGGTGAGTTCAGTGTCTACATCGGCCTTGGAGCCATCACCCTCTATTTGGAGATCTCCTTGCTGTTCAGAGCCGGAGACTCTATTGGGCCGGGATCGTGGTGCCTTTGTGGTGATGAGTGTGCTGTCCTCTCAGACCACTCCCCCCCCTCAGCTCCAGTTGCTCCTTCCCCTCCCGGGTCAGTGTCCAACTCCGAATCACCCATCCTCCCCAGGCGTAGGAAACCAATGCTCAAGGACGCCCCTTTGTTTCAAACCCCCCTTCTGAAACCTCTCCAGAGCACTCCTCCTTTCGGAAGAGGGCTTGTAAGAGGAAGCATTTGGACTCCCCTGAGTCCCTTACATCGGACATGGACTTGGAGGATTCAGAAGGGTCCCCACGGTCCCCCTCAGAAGATGTCTCATTTTCAGACATCCTGGAAATCCTCAAGCAAAGGGGTGGCTGGAAATCCCTTTCCCCTTCTGAAGACTAGTCCAAGTACCTGGACACATTCTGATGTTCATCGTGCATTACAGCTGCAGTAATTACATATGGGGTTTTCAGCCGGCAGGCGGTCCCTCCTCGTCGAATTCCAAAGTCTCTTTGGTCCGGCCGTGTTTGTTGCGTGCTCTCTCTTCTGGCGTCAGGAAGAGATAAAAAAAAGACACAGCCGCCCCATTTTCAGTCTTTTTTTTTGCGTTGGCCTGCCAGCAGAAGCAGTTCTCGGCGGGCGCCTCTCCTGGCTCCGAAAAGAATTTGGAAAAAGAAACCGGAAAAGCTAAGCTCATTAAGACCCCGTTAGAACCTTTCAGACCTATGTCAGAAAAAGAAAATAAAATAATTGTATTTCTTTCGGAAGCAAATAAAAATTTTGTTTTTCCCATTCCCTTTGGCATCATTTGTTTGGGGCGCCAGACCACTTGGGCTTTTGGCTTGATTCATTATCCAACAAAGCGGGCTATCTAGCCTACCGAGTTCAAAGTACACTATTTTGACAAATTTTGACAAAGCTTTTAATAAAAAACGTAACCCGACCGATGTCGCTAAGTCCAGAAGGTTCCCACCGAAGAAGAAAAAAAACTCGAGAACCCACGGTTCGGGTTCTCTGACGCTCACCACCAACACCACTCCTCATCGGGCTCTTTGGCTTTCCTCTCTCCTGACTGCTGACTACCGACGGGTCTTTCTGTCCTCTTCCACCTTGTCCCCTTCCGGTTCTTCTGTCCTTTCTCCCAAACTACCAAATCAATGTTCATGTCGAACCCACCAATGTCTACATAGGCCTTTACAAAAGCCAAATCAGCCAAGCTCTCTTCTAGGCCTGCACCCACAAGAGGGCCCAAGGCCTGGGCGCCGCCTACACATGCTTAAAATGGCTGAAGACCTGATCTCTTATCAGAGGCTCGACAGGCCCTCCTCCGGACAAGAGGAGACAGAGGATTTTTTTCCTTTGGGGACTTACACTCCTTTAGTAGAGCACTCCATTTTGAAGGCCAAGACTTCAGACTCTCCAAGAAAACTTAAGGAATTCCTCTGGTTACCTCAACATAGACCTGATGATGTATACTTTCGAGGCCTGTTTAAAATCCTGACTCTCTACCCCCCAGTTAAGTAGGCGATAGATCAAGGCCCTAAAGGAATTAAGGCTTCCACGGCCAAGAATCCACTACCTACGGATCTAGGAATCTAGATCACTAGAAAGGTGGGGTAGAAGGGGTTACCAGGGCCTTAAACTGCACAACCAGATTTAAAAGAGTTGCAGGATATGATGCATAGTGCTGCAAGTGGGCAAGCACACCTTACGTTCAGCCACCAAGGTTCAGCAGGATTTGGCATCAAAAAAAAACCTTTCCAACCTGACTGACAAAAACAAAGGGGGGATACAGAGAGGGGGGGAGGGAAGGGGACAACCCCAAGGATCCCAAACTCAATGACTCCCTCATTTCCATGCCAAGCATTCAAGGCTATACAAAAGGTACCTACGCTTTTCAACACAAGCAAGGTTTTATTCAAGGCTTTTTGGTGCCAAGAAAGAAAGGAACGGAGAGATGCTCACATTACAGCAACTCCTTCCCATGCTGGGCAAAGGGGTTTTGGGGTGACACATTGGACCTCAAGGAGGCATACCATGTAATTCTCTGCATTGCCCTTTGGCTTATCTACTGGCCCAGAGTATTCACTTCACCAAGGCATCAGTGAGATACAAATTTACCCTTATCTGATGACGACTGCCTGATCCAAGGCACACTCGCTTGCTTCTCTATGTGACACGCTTACTTTTTCTGGGATAGCTTAGAAGTGAGATTCCAATTAATTCCCTGTCTACAAAGGAATTCATAGGGCCCAAGCATGCCAAGTAAACAAAGGCCTCAGACGCCTCAGATTACGCTTGGGGGCGCATGAAAGATTGTTCAAGCGTGGGGAAGGCCAGACATAGACCTATTGCTTCCCACCACTACCTCTGCTGCCCAAGGCTTTTTCAAAGCAACTAACACACACTCCTCCGTGGCCCTGCCTCCTAACACTGCTACTGCTGACTTGAACTATTTAAATTCCTTAACTTCACATCAGGCACTACTCTCAAAGAAGTGCAGTGTGTTTTTTTGAGCTGAGAAGACCATCTACAAGAAAAACTTACTCCATAAATGGGCGATTTTTTGTGCTGGAAATGAAACGAGGACCTCCAAGGAAACAACCAGTAATTCCATCAGGACAGGGTTTCCCTCGTACTAAACCTCCCCTTTATGCCTTGTTATTCCTATCATGGAAAGCTCGCACTCTACTGGTATCAGATTGCAGCTGTAATGCACGATGAACATAGTACAGTTTTGTACCTACCATAAATGTAGATGTTCGAGGCTATTACACTGCAGCACACAGGTTCCATCCTCCTTCTGCTGACTGGGTTATCCTACTGTGTTTTTTTTTTTACTTTTTGTGTATTACACTAATTTATGTATTGCCTTCCTTTGGGGGGCCTGACATCTGGGGGGCAAGAAAGAAAGAAGAGAAAAAATGGCTGCTGTGTCTTTTATACTCTAGCCTTCCTGACGCCAGAAGAGTACGACAACAACATAACCGGGACCAAACCAAGACTTTTCGGACGACCGGACCGGACCGCCTGCCGCCTGAAAACCCCTTCCCGACCCTCCACCTCTTGGGTGTCTCCTCCCTTCGACCCGCTGCTAGGTGTAGTAAGTTGAAAGAAGTGGAGCTCCAGAGAATCTGTGGAACCAGTTCCGCGGAAGCCCAATAAATTTCACTGCACCAGACGACAAACCTTTCTTAAGAGCATGCCAGCCGATGCTATGGTGGTTGCGGTAGCCACAACAAAGGAATTGGCAAACTTCTGTCCATCCACCGAACAAGGAGTCCCATACGATGGACAGATATAGGAAGCATGTCTTTTCTTCAGCGGCCTTTACCCTTAGGTCACTGAATTATTTGTTCCACTTTACTCATTTCCAGAGGTATCTCCTGAAAGAGCTAGGAGATACTCTACAGAATCCTACAGCTGTGGGAGCTGCAGACAGAGCTGCTTCTCAGCTTGCAACCTTATCTTCTGTAGTTAACTCCTCCATACAGCTTATTTCCTACACAGCCGATTGAGCGAGTAGGGCAGCAGGCACAGGAGTCGCCTTACGGAGACTTACCTGGATGCACCTTTGTCAGTTTGTGGAGCCCTTCAAGTCCTCCTTTACCAATGCCCCATTTGATGGCTCGTCATTGTTCGGGCCCAAGGTAAGAGACTCTCACCAGGTGCGAGCAAGAAGACAAATCTCTCTCTGCCATGGGAGTATGTTTCTCCACATCTACTAGACCTTATCCCTAAGGTCAAAAAGGTGGGAAAATGTGGGTCCAGAAATCCCAGGGAGGTTCACCTGATGTACGTGGTGACTTTTCCCCAGGGGCAGATGGGGGAATAATAATGGGAGGATGCTACCATCGTGTCAGAGGTGGTCCGCAGAATCAGGGCGACAGAGATGCATTTTGTGGTAGGCCCTTCCAGTGCTCCTGAAAGAGGAGGCTTGCCTGTCCACCTCTGGAGGCAGTCATGGGGCAGATTGTCACTGTACCCAGAAGCCTGGCAAAGACACATGGGTATAGTTGGTAATATCCAGGGGATACAGTATTCCTTTCTCCATGCCACCTCTTCCCAGAAAACAAAAATCCATCCCAGATGTGTCACCCAATCTAAGGGAACAAGCAATCCTAGAAGTTCAAAGGATGCTAGAAAAATGAGTGATCCAAGAAGTCCTTGCAGACCAAATCGGATCCAGAATTTACTCAAGGTTCTTTTTAGTTCCAAAGAAAATGGGACTGGATGTCCTTTTTGGATCTCAGACTCAAGTCTGTCAAGAAGGCAAAGTCCCGGATGGTGACACTGCAGTCCATACTTCCCTTTTTGGGAAAGGACAATCAGATGTGCTCCATCGATCTCAAAGATGCGTACTACCATATCAAGATGGACAGGCGATCCAGGAGATATCTGCACTTCCAGCTGCGAGCCAGTCACTACCAGTTCAGAGCTCTGCCCTTTGGTCTTATCACAGCCCCCAGGCTGTTCACCAAATGCATGGCAGTAGTCACGGCTCATCTGAGGCATCTAGGATTTTGGGTGTTTCCATATTTAGATGACAGGCTTCTTACTGCCACCACCGAGCATTGACTAACCGAGGCAAGAGACTCCACAATTCACCTCTGCTCAAAGCTAGGTATCACTGTAAACCACAAAAAGTCTGCCTTGTTGCCCTGTCAATATATTACATTTATAGGGGCAGATTTAGATACAAAAGACATGATAGCAAAATTGCCTCAGGAGAGGACGTCTACCATTTGACATCAGGTTTCAATCTTAAGCGAGAGAAAAAGGATTCAGGCAAGATTTGTTCTCAAAGTCCTGGGCTCAATGGCAGCAGCAATAACACTAGTACCCTTGGCACGCTTCCACATGAGGATATTACAGTGACTCCTATTTGCTCAATGGTCCATGCAAAATCTACCCAAGTCGCAGGAAATTCTCATCACGGAGACCTGCAAGAGGGACTTAAAATGGTGGCTTCAGTCTATGCAGTTGACGATAGGCAGACCGTTCATCCTCCCCCAACCAGTAGTCACAGTGACCACAGATGCTTCCCATATATGGTGGGGGGCATTATCTGGGATAGACTGTTCAAGGAACTTGGCAACAACATGAGTACCAGTTGCACATCAACGTCCTAGAAATGAGTGGTGCTCCTGGCGTTGCAAGCACTACAGGGCTCTCTACCTATGGGGACGATCACAATTCAAACTGGCAACATGTCAGTAGTGTGGTATATCAGCAAGCAAGGTGGAACCAGATCCTACCTCTTGTGTCGAGCGGCTCCGCTTTCTGATTGCGACGCACATTCTGGGGAAATCTAACGTGATAGCAGACGAATTAAGCGTGGCTATCCTGATGCTTCACGAGTGGTCCCTGAAGGAGGATGTTGCGAACCAAATTTTTCGCAAGTGGGGCCAGCCTTGCAACCTTTTTGCCACCTCCATCAATACCAAATGCAGCAGCTATTTCGCCCTAGTACCCCCACCGGGACAGTCACCCAGGGATGCACTTGTTCACAATTGACCCGCGGGACTACTTTATGCTTTCCCTGTTGCCTCTAATACCCAAGGTTCTTCAGAAAGCAAAATCATTGGGTTGCAAACTAATACTCATTGCCCCTTACTGGCTTCGTCAAATTTGGTTCTCCTTTCTATGGCCCCATCTCCAGGAGGAGCCTTGGATTCTGGATCCAGTTTCAGATCTTCTGGTGCATCAGTCTGGTACGCTCCATCCTTCCATACAGACCCTCAAGCTTGGTTCCTCCACTTCCCATCTTACTCAGACTTCCTGACGTCTCCCAAGCAGTACAACATATTTTAATTTCCTCTCTCAAATCCTCAACGAGAAAACGTTATACTAGCAAATGGAAGCGGTTCTGTTGTTGGGCAGCCAAAAATAGTATTGACCCTTTTTACTGCACCTGTTTCAAAGAATTTCTTGCTGAAACCTTTAACCAAGGAGCAGCAGCAGCAGGAACAACTATCTGAGTTCAGCTGGCTATTTCCAACTTTTATGTGGGAGAAATGGGTTCCAACGTTATGTCCCACAGGTTATGCAAAGCTTTCCTAAAAGGTACTATCCTCTTGAGACACCCAATAAGAGAACCACCTCCTTCTTGGGATCTAAATTTAGTCCTAGCTGCCTTGATTCTTCCTCCTTTCAAACCGGCTAATACTTCTCTGAAATTCTTGACCTGGAAAACTATTTTCTTGAATGACATTACCTCAGCTAAGAAGGTATCAGAATTACAAGCTCTAGCCATTCATCCCCCTTACTTAATTTTTTACAAAGATAGGGTTTCTCTCAGAACCAATCACTCCTTCCTACCAAAAGTTTGCTTAGAGTTCAATCTAAATCAATCAGTAGAACTACCTGTATTCTTCCCTAATCATGGCAACAAGGCAGAATATAAAGTCCACCAACTGGATGTTCATAGACGGTTACATTCTTACTTGCACAGGACAAAAGAATTCAGAAACTCTGACCAATTGTTTGTATCCTTTGCAGAAAACAGAAAGGGAACTTCCGTCTCAAAAGTAACTTTATTAAAATGGCTTTCAAACACCATCACTTACGTCTATAATTCACAGAACAAGCAGCTGCCAGGAAAAATTCCAGGACACTCAACTAGGGCCTTGTCTACCTCTACTGCCTTTCATGCCAGACTGCCTTTAGACTAACTTTGTGCGGCAGCTACATGGGTTAATCCCCATACCTTCATTACAAAGTAGATGTGGCCTCCCGGAACAGGGCATCATTTGGTTCCATGGTCTTGAAGAGTCTATTCCATTGAGCCACCCAAGAAGGTGCTGGGGACATGGTCCCATCCCTCAAGAAGAAAGGCGAGATCAAGGGCATCAAACCTGGAACGTTATGGTGAGTACATAACTTCTTTTTCTTTCTTGCTGCTGGAACTTGAAGCAGCTTGATAGGCAGTGAGGTAGTGGGTCTGCACAAGAGAAAGACTACGTCTAAAGCCAAGTACCCCACTGAGGAATTCTTCATATGCTTCTTGACTAATATCAGAGAAAGTTAATTGTCTCCGATGTGGCAAGCAGATACCACTCTGGAAATTTCACTCTGTGCCACTTGTTTAGATGTTCTTCGTGTTTCACTGTTGCAGTCATTACATTTGGGTAATCTGCTTGCAGGTAGCCCTCAGTCGGCCTGATTATCAAAGTCTTGGGTCCTGCGTCGGTTGCTGTCTCGTCTTCCATGATGTCAGGTAGGGGTATAAAGCAGGCAGCCGATGCCATTACATCAGTCTTTCTTGCCATGTGGTGCCTGAAGCAGAAGCAGTTCGCAAGTGCTGGTCGGCCGGCTCCTGAAATTTTTGTTTTCGAGTTTCAGATCCGAAGTCTTCAACTAAGCTAAGTACCCCATGGGGATCCTTTTTCTTGCTCTAAACTGATGTCAGTAAAAGTTAACAATTGTATTTCATGTCGAAAGCAAATACCTCCTAAAGATTTTCATTCGTACTGCATTCCTTGCTTAGGCCCAGACCACGATGTATCTTGCTGTCGGTTTTGTGCCTTATTTAAACCTCGAACTATTCATCGTCAGTTCATTTTCGCATCTAAATATTTTGGTACTCTGTTCAATTATCCAGAAATGGCTTTGGTAAGCCTACCTACATTCCGAAAAAGCGCAAAGATAAAGACAGACCGCATAGGTCCAAAGCTGCCGATGACGCCTCTCCTAAGCTAGTCGCCAGTTCACCGGTAC
Source organism: Protopterus annectens (assembly GCF_019279795.1). Lineage (NCBI taxonomy): Eukaryota > Metazoa > Chordata > Ceratodontiformes > Protopteridae > Protopterus > Protopterus annectens. The sequence goes on from NC_056731.1 coordinate 636,252,035, forward strand.
TCTGGCACTTTCGCAGACAGATACCCGCTACTTCAGATTCGCAGGCCTCTACTGAGACCCATTCGGAGTCTGGTATGCTGTGAGATGCTTCTTCAACTGTGGAACTTGCGGATGTCTCTACCTTGGATGGGTCCAGAGCCGCTGTGCAGGCACCGGCTTCTGAGGGTGTATTCAGGCCTACTGACTTGCATAATAAACGAACTCCATCTTCTTCAAGGCCTAAAACTCTATCCATGCCTAGAAAATCACCCAGACTGCATGGTCAGGCCCCTATGCCTAAAAAAAAAATGATAATGGCTGAAGACCTTATTACTCTAATCAGGGGAAGCCACCCTTCTCCCTCTGAGACCTAGAACTGATTTTCCTTTTGATTCTTCTGATCAGGATTCTGAAATTTCTGTTTTTCTCTGATGACCAGGAGTTGCCTTTATCTGCCTTTGAGGATTCTCATGCAGGGGACTCAATTCCCTTTGTTTCCCCTCCAGAGGGTTTCTCTTTTGGTGAAACTTTGCATGCTCTTAGGGAGCATTTCCGCTGGGAAAGCCAAGATTACTCTGACTCCAAAAAGAGGCTTAGGGAATTCTTACTCCTACCTCAACACAGGCCTTTAGCTATCCCTCCTGTATGGGACATTTGTAGATGATGCCTTCTTGGAATCTAGCCTGGCCCCTGACACTTTACGTCCAGCTCCCAGAAAACCTGACAGGTATTAGAGTACCTGACTCTCTTAAGTTCCTCTTTAAGAATCCTACTGCGGATCCTGAGACCATTTCACAGGGACCCAAAGGCATTAAGGCTACTACTGCCAAAAACCCTACCCCCTCTGATAGAGATTCCAGGGCCCTGGACAGATGGGGTAAGAAGGTATACACTTCTGCAACTTTGGCCGTTAGGGCTTTAAACTGACAGTTTCATATGTTAAAGTATCAGCAGCATATTATTGGGCTGCTTAAACAGAAATTATGTTGATTCCTGACTCTGCTGAAAATAAAGAATTACAGGATTTAATGCATTCTGCTGAACAAGTTGGAAAACATACTTTACAATGTGGTTTTGATTCATTAGAGGCATCTTGCAGGGCTGCTGTCACTGGGTCTGTACTTAGAAGGCATGTTTGGCTTAAAGAGCAATCTTTGCCAGATCATGTTAAAGCTAAATTACTAGATGCTCCCTTAAACCAAGACCAACTGTTTGGCAGCAAAGCAGAAGTAGTACTTAAGATGGAGGAAAAAGCTAAATCTATGCAAACTGTTAAAGATTTCCTACAAGTACAGCCTCCCAGATTTAGTAGGCACTGGCCTTCTAAGAATTGGTCCTTTCCTACCTCTTCCAGGCCTTCAGTCCAAACCCAGAACCAGCAGACCACCCAGGCTTCAGTCTCAAGGTACTCACAGGCCTAAGCAGTGGGGGGCTCCCACCTCCAAAGCTGGGAGTAGTAAGACACTCCCCTGTGGTAAACTGTCACAATGACTTAACTGTAAGCCTTCTAAGCCCTGCTCAACTGATTGTTCCTGTAGGGGGAAAGATCGCCCTGCATGCAAAAAACTGGGAATTCATTACCCAAGACAAATGGGTTTTAAATATAGTTTCCCAAGGATACAGATTCCACTTCCACTCCTTACCAACCCCAAACGGTTGGCCAGACCTACCCCCAAATCAGTTGGCAGAGGCTCAAAAGCAGGTTCTCTCTCTTCTAAGCATCAGGGCTATTCAGCCTGTCCCAGAAGAGGAATGGGGGCAAGGTTTTTACTCAAGACTTTTCCTGGTACCCAGAAAAGACCATTCCTGGCGTCCTATCCTGGACCTGTCTATCCTAAACTCTTTTTTGGTAATCCCAAAATTCAGAATGCTAACTTTTCATCAGCTGCTTCCTATGTTAGGCAAAAATGCCTGATTGGCAACACTGGATTTAAAGGAAGCTTACCTGCACATCCCAATAAGGGAATCTTGCAGAAGATACCTACGCTTCAGAGCAGGTTACATACACTATCAGTTCTCTGCACTGCCCTTTGGCTTATCTACTGTGCCCAGGATATTCACAAAGTGCCTAACTCCAGTCATTGCATTTTGCAGGCAAAGAAATATTCAAATGTACCCATATCTGGATGATTGTCTAATTCAGGCAGAAAGCCAGGACATACTATTAAATCATCTGACATTTGTAAAGAAATTACTAACTTCTCTGGGGTACACCATAAACAAAAAGAAATCACATCTAGTACCCTGCCAACAAATTGTATTCCTGGGAGCAAGCTTGAACACAACTTCCCAGATGGCCTACCTCACGCCAGAGAAACAACTTTATTTAACAGACTACTTCAAACTACTGGCCACAAAGACCCAGCTATCTGCAAGGAAAATACTGCAAGCCCTGGGATTCATGGCCTCTTGCATTCTACTAATTCCATATGCAAGACTGCATATAAGGAAACTACAATGGTATCTAAAAAGCCTATGGTGTCAACATTCTCAGGACCTAGAATCAATGATTCCTATCATCCCTTGCTTAAAGACAGAGTTCCTTTGATGGGCAGAGGCCTGCCACCACAACAAGGGACTTCCATTCACTCTACCCCCTGCCTCCTTAATGCTAACAACAGACTCATCAGACTATGCATGGGGGGCTCACCAGGCAGGGCATTGCATTCAGGGCAAATGGAACCAGAGTCAAATGCACCTGCATATCAATCAAAAAGAAATGTTAGCTGTACAGAATGCTCTGACAGCCTTCAAGGACCACATTCTTTCAGGACAATTATTGGTAAAGTGGGACAACACCACTGTTATGTGGTACATAAACAAGCAGGGGGACCCCATTCATACCCTCTCTGGAGACTTGCCATGGCTCTGTGGAACACAGCCTAGAGCTACCAAGTACATACAAGCTCAATTCCTGCCAGTCAAGCTAAATACACTGACAGATGACCTAAGCAGAAATCTCATGGACCCACACGAGTGGAAACTGGAACAAAAGATATTCAACATTTTGAGAAACAAATGGGGGAGTCCAGAGATAGACCTGTTTGCCTCCCGTCAGAACTACCAATTGGACAAATTCTGCACAAGGACTCCTCACAGACAAGCTTGGAAAGTGGATGCCCCATCAGTTTGTGTCTTTCCCCCTCTGCCTCTCCTCTCCAAAGTGCTACTAAAGATCAAACAGGACAAACCAAGGGCAATACTTATTGCACCAGACGGGCCACTCCAACACTGGTACCCCTTCCTGCGCAGTGTCACTTCTGGAACCATGGCTTCTGCCTCATACCACTGCCCTGCTGTCCCAGCAGGAGGGCCAGATTCTGCACCCACAGCTTCAAACCCTGAACTTTGTAGCCTGGCTAATTACATGATCTCTCCGTTACCATCCCTCAGTAAGCAAGTGATGGATGTCATTCTGGAGGCAAGGAGGCCTAGTACTAGAAAATCCTATGCTGATAAATGGAAAAGATTCTGTTCCTGGAGCCAAACTCAGGGGATGGACACAACAGTGCCCAATTTACCACACATTCTTCAATACTTAACTGAGATGCTTCACAAGGGCCTTTCCTTTTCTTCCATCGAAATTCATACCTCGGCCATTTCAGCTCATTATACTACAGAGCCCACCCCTCTTCTCTCATCCACTGCTGAAGCAATTCCTCAGAGGGGCCAAAAACATAAGACCACCCAGGAGAGCCCCTACTCCAGCCTGGGACCTTAAATTTGTATTGGAAAAACTCACTCTACCTCCGTTTGAGCCAGCTGCAAATGCAGAGTTTAAATTCCTTTCTTGGAAAATAGCCTTCCTTCTAGCCATCACTTCAGCAAGAAGGGTGTCTGAATTACAGGCCCTCATGGCAGTGGAGCCTTTCATCATCTTTCTTGCGGGACAGGGTGTCCCGCAGGACCAATCTCTTCTTTATGCCCAAGGTGGTATGCAGTGTGTCCCTTAATCAGTCCATTAATTTGCCAACCTTCTTTTCTAATCCACAGAACAAAGGGGAATGAATACTGCACTCCTTGGACGTGCACAGACAACTTAGATTTTACTTGGACAGGACTAAGCCTCTCAGGAAATCTGAACAGCTGCTGGTTGCATTTGCTGCAGGGGCAGAGGGGAAGGCCATTTCAAAGCAAACTATTTCTTAAGTGGATAGGCTACTGTATTCATTTCTGCTATAAGCACCATGGAAAACCTACCCCACAAGGGGATAAGGCCACATTCCACCAGGGCTGCATCTACCTCTACAGCCTTTCTCAGAGGTGTCCCTACCAGGGGCATCCTAGAAGATGCTACCTGGAGTTCTGTACATACCTTCACCAAGCATTACCACTTGCCAATTTTTTTCAAAATCCAGAGCTGATTTTGCCACTGCAATCTTTGCAGGGCCTTATAGCTCGTCCTAATGCTATCTAATTGCCTCCTCCCTTCGTTAGCTTTGGGAATCTACCCAAATGTAAGGAAGAACATAGTACAGTTGTGTACACTTACCGTAAATGTAGATGTTCGAATGTATTCACTGTTGCAGTCCTGGTTACCCTCCTTCCAGCCCCCTGACGTCTATTTGACTATACCTGTATTCTTGTTTACTATGCTTAAAGCTTTCTGGTGAATTTGCTTTTTGTTGGAGGTGTAACTTTGTATATAATTGCTTCCCATTTTGGGGGCACCTGACATCTGGGGCAAGAAAAACTGATGTAATGGCGTCGGCTGCATGCTTTATACCCCTGACTACCTGACGTCATGGAAGATGAGACAGCAACCGACATAGTACCAAAGACTTTGATAATCAGGTAGACTGAGGGCTACCTGCAAGCAGATAACCCCAATGTAATGACTGCAACAGTGAATACACTTGAACATCTACATTTATGGTAAGTGTATGCAACTGTACTGTCCAGAACATGCCATTCATAACTGTCAGTTTTGTGCTTGTTTTAACAGTAGGATGCTCAAGCGTAGTGCTGAGATTTTAGCTAACCACATCAGCAAGTTACCAGGGCCATCATCTACAATGCCGCTTCCAGATCAGGCCGAGGTTGATCTTCCTAGGTGTAAGAAGAAATTGTGCAAAACTTAGGGTTCCAGGTGATTTGTTTGCTGTCCACCTAGGATTATACTGTTGAAGGCAAAACTATCTCTGTTCCCTCCAGTGACCAAGGTTGTGGCACAGGCCTTTACTGAGACCTTGTTCATTAGCCGATACTCTGCCTGGTCCCTCTAATTCCACACAAGCTGAAGAACTTGGCCCATTCATTGGGTCCGAAAGCACTTTGCCAGTTCTGGCTTCTGGCGACCACTTTCAGATTGCTGAGGGGTGTCAGGAGTCTCTTGTCATGAGATCGCCTCAGTTTCCTGTCCTCTGCATTCAGCTGTCTGCCCATGTCTTGGCCCTAGCCTGGATTCTGCCCTTGGGTCCAAACCTTAAGGTCTTACATAAGTAGACTGCATCCAGTTTGTCCCAGCCACGACCTACCAGCTGCCACTCCCAGTCTCGGGCTTATCAACAGGATCTGGTTAGACTGGCTGAGGATTTGATCACCATAGTTGGATCCAGATGCCTTTCACTCCAGGTTCTACCCCTGTATTTTCTTCTGGTTAAATGAAAAAGGATATCTCCCCTCCCAGGAGTCCTCTGATGCTTTTGATTCTGAAGATAATGATGAATTCATCTTTGACAAAGGTTTATCCATTACCTCCTCTATGAAGATTCAGATTCTGATGAGAACCTTGCCTCAGCTTCCCCTCTTGAGGACATTCCCTTTGGGGAAACCCTTCATACCCCGAGGGAACAAATTAAATGGGAAGGACAGGACTATCCACAATCTAAGAGAAGGGTTAGGGAATTTCTAAAACTCCCTGCGCATAAACCTCTTGCCATTGCTCAATTCATGGAGGTATTGGATGATGTCTTGCTGGATTCTTCCTTGCATCCAGATTCCCTTTCCCCTGCCCCTTGGAAGCCTGAGAGATTCTACAGAGTTAGATTCCCACATACACTTTTTCAAGATCCCTGTAGCAGACCCAGAAATGGTGACACAGGGTCCTAAGGGAGTTGAAGCTGGCACCTCCAAAAATCCCCTACCCAACTGACAAAGAAAGCAGAGCCTTGGACAGGTTCAGAAAGGTCTACATTTCTGCTACCCTGGACATGAGGGCTTTAAATTGCCAGTTTCATTTGGTGAAGTATCAGGAAACCATTTTAGACCAGATGAAACAAGAATTGGTGGGGACTGAAAATAAGGCCTTTTCCAAAGATCTGCTAGACCTGTGCAATTCTTGCTCTTGATTTGTCATTAAGAAGGCATGCCTGGCGGAGGGAACAGTCTCTCCCTGAACATGTGAAATCTAGTCTCTTGTTTCCTCCTTTGGACAAAGATTTATTTCAGCCCCAAGGTTGAAGTTTTGCTTAAGAAGATGGAGTATAAGGCCAAGTCCAAGCAAAATGGTCAGACTTTCTTCAATTTCAATCTCATTGCTTCAGCCACAGTTACCCAACCAAACACTGGTTCTTTCTGGCCTCCCAGTTTAAGCCTCAACATAGGAGACCTCAAAGGGAAAGGAGTCAAAAGCAGCACCAGCAGCCAAGACCGTGGCAAACAGATTCCAATAAGCTTTTGGGATCCCCTCAACAGGAACCCAGCAGGGATCAGTATTATTCTTCCATGAAACTTCCGTAGACCCTCCCTTCACATCCCCCCCCCCTCTTCCCCTACTCCTTCAGACTAGGAGGATGGCAGTCCCTGTTCTTAAATAATTGGACTCTCATTGCTAGAAATCAAAGGGTACTGAAAATCATAAAAAGGGGTTACAAACTTTACTTCAAACAACCTCTAATTCAATTGGGTTTCCCAAGTATCCCAGCAAACAGAGGCCTTAAAGCAAATACAGCTCCTGAACACGCAAGGCTCTGTGAAGCCAGTACCAAACACATTACAAGGAAAGGATTCTACTCACCGCTTTTCCTTGCCTCAGAAAGAAGGGTACCTGGAGTCCTATTCTGGACCTTTCCAGGCTCAACAGATTTTTGCATGTACCAAAATTCAAAATGCCAACCCTTCAAAAACTGCTGCTCATGATTTTTCCCATTACTTGCATGGTACCCTTAAATCCAGAGGAAGCATACCTGCACATTCCCTTAGAAAAATCTCACAGGAGGTTCTTATACTTCAGAGCAGGTGTGAGTCATTATCAGTTCTGTGCTCTGCCTTTTGGCTTGTCTACTACACTCAGGGTTTTCACAAAATACCTTGCCCCTCTGCAGTTCAAAGGACATTCTGGTTTACCCCTACTTAGATTGCCTCATTCATGCAACAGATTTAGAAAAACTCAAAGCAGATCTTTACACCCAAAATATCTTGACTTTGGGGTAAACCATCAATACCCAAAAGTCTCTGACTTCCCTATAAACAGGAGTGTGTTCCTGGGGGCATTGCTGGACTCATCCCTCAGGACAAAGTTACCCTTCTAACCCTGTACTTCCAAAAGCTGCTTCTCAGATGCTACCTCACTGCCAAGACAGTTCCTCAGATCTCTGGGTTTCACGGTCAGAGCTTCCCCATGCTTAGCTTGGATATCTGTGACTACAAGACTTGAATTACTTCTAAAACCATGTGGAGAGCAAAGGTGATAAAGTATTTACTAATTTTTTTTTTGCACTTGCCCAAATGCTGTTTAAAACATCTCTGCTGCATTTATTGATTCGGTTGAATTTATCAGTGTTTTTCAGCCTGCACTTGTTAAACACAATTTGTTACTGTACTGCTCTTAGGTTGTTTATTTTCTAACCTCCTCTGGTACTGCAAAAGGTGTTCTTAGTTTGGCAATGTTCTTTTGAGTCTGCCAAAATATTTGCAAGCTTTGCAAAGTTTTTCTCTGTTGTAGTTTTCTTATATTGTGTATTTTTTCTGTATTTTTTGAAAATTTCTCAGTGTTGGTGAACTTATTTCCAAGGATTCTTGATACTGCAAGAATTCTGACTTTTGTTGTAGAGCATCTGTTACTGCCCTTAAGCTCAAAACCAGTTTGTTTTGCATTTTAAGAGGATTCTTTTGCACTATGGTGGGAGCAGATCTGAATCGAACCTATCCAAGTTGCAAATTGCTGGTGGAAAGTTTGTGCATTTATCTGACTGGCCCAAGGGATTAAATGTGTAAAAGTCTTTCTTCCTGTTGCTTAACTGTGCCTTGTATATACGCAAACATCTCTAGTTTAAAATCCTCTACAAGAATAGCTCTCCATAGTCTCCAAATTTTCACAGCTGCTTAAAGAGCTGCCAGTTTTATGCAGAGGGCAGTGCCACTACAGGTCATCTAACCAGAGCTGCGCAATTTTTTTTATACTGTACTTTTCTGCACTTTAAAAAAGCTGTTCTGTTGATTTAAGTAGCTAGTACATAGCATAGACTAGATTCAAATCTGCTGAGTCTAGACTGTATTGTTACACTTGAGCACTATTCCAGCCATCTTAAATTAGGAGAGCCCTACCTGCACCCTTGTGGCAGAAGTGTGTAGTCTGAGCCTCATCTGAGTTGGAGGTTACTGGAGGAAAGCTCATTGTGTGCTTTCCTATTGGTAGTTTAGCTTAAGTGTTTAATTTTGCCTGTATTTAAGCCTCATATTTGTGCGTAGCTTCTCTATGCACAGTGCAACCATACTTCTCAACTGTACAGATTTTCTCAATGTCCAGATTTTGGCCTCATATTTTTTGCTCAGTTTTTTCATAAAATTGTGGTTTTCGAGAAAAATAGTGGTAAATCATTCAACAGTGAAGTTAGAAAATAGACATTTGAGTTTCAGACTCCATATCCTTCAGAAAATTCATGCTAATGCAAAACCTGTTATTCTATCAGCTTTCTAAGTTTGTAAGAGCAATATTTAAAAATGTCCCTATTTTACAGCTTTTGTCCCACCTTTGTTTGTTTTTTTCCAGATTTCTTCCCCTAATAGGTTCAGATGTATGCATGCAATGGGGTTCAGTGGTGCTCTGTACAGACGCAAATGCCTTGAAAGACTATTTTCTCCTAGACATCTGTTAGTGAACCCTCCCAAACTTCCCTGCTGCATTGCAGGAAACTCAGTTACGCACTGAGAAGTGTTGCCATAGTTTTCATCCCTAGCCTTCAATAGAATAGGCCCCTTTGTTAATCCTAGAGCAAAATCTGTTCAAACTAACTCACTCCCCAAAAGTAAAGGTAAAAACCTGCCATAATGGACAGTCAGTTTCCAACCATTTTTCCAGCTAGCCTAATTGATGTGGGCACTCTGAGGGAATGTAATAACTTCCTCATGTATACTGACAGTATGTGAGAGATGTAATTACACTTTGAATTTGGGATAATTTCTTTTGTGTAACAGCAAATCAAGCATCAAACAGGTTGCTGGCGCGCACACATCACCTCTCACACAAAACGAGGTCATAACACAAACCCACTTATACGGCGATACTCATTAGAAGCCTACAGAAAGATCAGAGTCCTCCCAAGCGCAAATCACTTGCACACACTACAAAACAAATAGAATCCACCAAGCATAACACACACCAGTGTTTCAGCAAATAAGCCCATAAGGTAAAACACCTCGAGAACTAAATGTCCTGGCCGTAGGTGACTCCATAGTGAGACACACAGATGTTCTCCTCACCAGGCTGGAAAAGAAGGTCATGGTCAACTACCTGTTATGTGCCAGGATCTGTCAAATCATGCGTGCATTCAAGTTATTCAACATTTACTGTTATGACTCTCAGTACATGTTGGGGTGAATGACTTGAGATGCACCTCTCTGGGCTATATAAAGAGAGACATGACTGATCTTAGATTGTGTCCCTGGTAGGTATGTCCCTCGCCCTAAGCAGCATTCTACTTTCACCCAGGATGATGCCATAACATTGATTGAACTTCAACAATTGGCTTAGCTTCTGGTGTCAATCCAGTGGGATCCAGTATCTGTCAGCCTGGGAAGACATGGTTGACAGACTACACTGCTTTGCCAGAGATGGTCTTCACCGGTCTCCTCTAGACACTTGGATACTTGCAAAGGTGCTTGCCTCCCCCATAATGCCTGTTTAGGCAATGTCAAAACAGAATTTCCAACGTAAAAAATCCACTTGAGATAAACTCAAGGTTATGCTGCATAATGCTAGGAGCCTAAACAAGAAACTGCACTCCCTGGAAGCACTCCTCATCTTGGAGGATGCAGATGTTTGTGCTGTGTCACTAAGACATGGTTCAAGGCCGCAGAGAGCACCTCGGCCATGCAAAGCTACAATGCCTTCCTTTCAGAACCCAAAAGGAGCGTGAAAGAAGCAAAGGTGGAGGTTTATCCATACACAATGAGAGTGGTTAAACACGGACTCTTGAGCTACTCCAGGTCCAGCTAACTATAGGTAAAATACCCTACCATATCATTGCTACCTACAGGTCCCCCCACCATGAGCCAAGAGAAGCACACCACATGCCTGGACTTGCTAGAGTCACTCACTATACACCCAAACACTTTGGTCGTGGGAGATTTGAACTGTCCTCCATCATTTGAGCGACATTTATGAGCACAAACATGCTTGCCCTGAGATTTCAGAACTTTGTCCATATAAATGCCCTAGAGTTAGTACTCAACAACTTGGGGGGGCATTGCAATACCCTCTTTGTGTTACCATCCCTGGTAAAGATCAGACCATAAATCTGTCTTGTTCAAAGTAACTATCAGACCTGACAGCCCCACAGGAGCAAAAATACTGTAAAATTTCTCCAAAGCAAGCTACAGCCTACTAGGTGATGGTATAAAAAGTTTCAAACCCCCCCAACACAGCCAACAATGACTTCTATGCAGAGGAGTACACACATGCCCTATATAACCACCTAAGGATCTGTATAGACTCGCTGTACCTGACCGGATCAAAACTCATTCCTTGCGAAAAAAACAGACCACCCTGGTGGACCTAGAGTACAAATTTGGTTGTATAACGAAAGGAAGAAACTGATGCCCAAGAACAAGAGGGGACCTTACCCAGCAGCAGAAGAATACCCTCCACAGCTTGAACAAGCAAATCAGATATCTTGTAAATCCTCTAAAGCTAAATTAGCATCTCTAGCTAAGGATAATCATAAGGCATTCTTTAGCTATGTCTGAAATCTAAAAGGGAATGCCCAGCTATGTGCCAAACTTATAGTGGACAGTACTTATACTGAACCTGAGGAAATTGGCAACCTGTTAGCTGACAGATTTGGTGCAAACTTCACATTGCAAAAGAATGAGGTGTGCCACAGATTGACCTTTTTGGCACAAAAGAAAACTATCACTTATTCCTCTATTAAAATCTGTGCTTCGTAAATTTCTGCTTGTCTGCCTACTCAACCCCCTCTTTTCTCCCACCCCCTCATAAAAAGTTCCTGAGAGGGTTTATTCACATTAGACCCCCAAGAAAGCCTCCTGGTTCCCCCGTGAGATCTGTTTTTGTTCTGGAGAAGCCCACCTTTCCCCTTTTTGAGTTAGTTGCTTCTGCATATATCAAATTCTTGACCTTGGAAGACAGCCTCTCTGCTAGTCATTACTTCTGCTAGAAGTGTTTGAGCTTCAGGTCCTTGCGTGTGTGGAATCTTTCATTTTTCCACTCTGACAGAGTCTCCCTTAGGACCCACCCTTCCTTTATATCTAAAGTGGTTATAGAGATCTATTTAAACCAAACCATCATCTTGCCTACCTCCTTTCCTAACCATCAGAACAAGGGTGAAAGACTCCTCCATACATTGGACATCCATAGGCAACTGCATTACTACTATGACGGAACAAAAAATGTCAGGAAGTCTGACCAGCTTCTTGAGGCTTTTGCCTATAGCTCTGAAGGGAGACCAGTTTCCAATCAAGCCATCTCAAAATGAACCTCACATTGCATCTTGTTTTGCCACAACCATCATGGAAAGAAGCCACCAGACTCTGAGAGATCTCACTCCATGGGCTACTGCTACATTTACAGCCTTTCTTAGAGTGGCCACTAAGGACATTTTGGAAGCCACTACTTAGTCCTTTGTGCATACCTTCACCAAACATTATCACCTTCCAACCTTCTCAAAGTCCAGAGGAAGGTTTGCCACTGCCATCTTGTAGGGCATCCTTTCCTCTCCTTGAACTTTCCATCCACCCTCCTTTCGACTTTGGTAGTTATCCCTTAAGTTAGGACTGCAACAGTGATGCACAAAGAACACAATACAGTTGTGTACGCTTAATCATAATGCTTGAGTGTGTTCACTAATGCAGTATACTCTCCTCCCTCCTTCCACTTTTGTCCATTAGTTTGGGGTGGGCATTCTCCTCCCAGTTCTAGCGTGTCCCCCACCCTCCCTACCTCCTCCTCTATAACATACGCTGGAGTTTCTGAACTTAAGCCTTTTACTTTACTGGTTAGGGGCCTCCTGTCTGTTGGGCAAGAACGTACTAAGGGTACGATGCTGTCTGACTCCTTTTACACCCGAACATGTTTACATCAGTGAGGGTGTCTGCCGGCCTCCAGAGGAGGAGAAAATCCTCTGGTAGTCAGGCCAGCCTGAGGACGTCTGTGTCAGGAAATCCCATCTGGTAAGACTGCTACATTGAATACATTCTAGCATTTACATGTATGGTAAGTGTACACAGTTGTACGTTTCTTGTGCCTTAGGGACGCCTCTGCTAAGACTGTGCTAAGGCCCATGTGAGCCAGCAGGTTTCAGTCAAGGAGGATCCATCTGATCATGCTTTCCTAGAGCTCACACCACAGGTCCTAGGCAGCAAACAGTTGCTTCTGTTGTGGGAGTTTAAATCATGGGTGCAAGGGAGCTCCACTGGAGAATGTGGTCTTATGCCTGTGTTAGACCTGGCACAGGATTATCATAAACCCTCCCTTGTATAAGCTTTTGCCCACTGGTAGTAGCAGTCCAAGGTATCCCTTATTCTTATGGTGTTATGAAAACTCTGAAGTTCTTGAGGTCTCTCTCTTGGAAAGAGATAAAGGTCAGTCCACCCAGCCCCACCTCTAGATGACCCCTATTTAGATTTTCTTTCAGTCTAATGAGGTACAACTTGGAATTACTTCAGTCCTGTATTCGATCAGCCATTCCCCAGAAGCACAGAGTTTTGGGTGAAGAAGTTGTGGAGGATTGTATTACCCTGTCCTTGGAGCCAGTCTTTCAGGATGACATGGCAGGCCTGCAGGTACCACATATCTGCCCCTTTGACCCATGAAAAAGCAATGCTCCACAAACCAATGCCTGAGTGGGCCAAGCAGGCCACTTAACATTACAAGTCTGAGATCAGGCTTGGGTTGTACTGCCCTATGAGTCGGTCATTTTGAATGTCATCCAGACAGCCTGTGGACACCTCAGTTCTGCCACTTGGACCCTTCAAAAGGTGCACGTGTGTGTGCGTGCACTTGCATGCTACATGCCAGTGCCCAAGTGGGATGAGCAGATCACTAAGCATCATGCTTTAGAGACCACAGCAATTTAACTTCTTGCTGCCAGACACTAGGTGTCTGGATCACTACATGGATATGCCAAGACAGAGTACTTCCACGCACACTACCCATTTTACCTCACCTGTCCCAATCCCTCTCTGATCTAGTTGTGAAGGCACTTGAAATACTTAAGGATCTCTGGGAGACTCTAGGTTATCTACAGTGGGCTACCATGCTTTTTGTAATGTTGACTTAGCTAGGGCTGTAGCTCAGGTATACCTCCGCACAAAATGGCATGATGGAGGTTGTCTTACTCAAGAGGGACTCTAGAAGCAAGATCTTGGATGCCCATTTCTTGGATGAAGTACTTTGAGCTGAGACTTGACAAGTTACTTGTTTACCTTCTAAAGAGGAAATAAGTCATCACAATGATGGAGGTCCACTGTCATCCTCCTATCATCTCTGCCACTTCTAGACCTTGCCAGCCACAAAAATGTAGGATAGGATTCTCATTTCCTGTGGAATGTCTTTATGTAGCACAGCCTATATTTGTATCCCAAGAGAATGACTTTACTGTCCATGTTGGCTTGGAAAACCATCTCAAACAATGAAATCTTAGACATGGAAAACTTCAACCCTATTCTGAAGCTTGAAGGTTTTCCCAAGGTCAGAACTTAATGGGTGGACCAGACCTTTTCAGCAGTGCTTTTGTGATGAACAAATCTTTACTTCTTAAAGGTCCCAATAGAGGCTGTTTTGATGCTAAAAGAGAAGCAATGCCTTCTGGTCAAAAGGGAATGGATGACTTCTGTCCACTTTTAGAACTTGGTGACCATGGATTCAGGTAATAACGCTTTGCTTGGATGCATTTTGGCAGCTCAAGAGTTTGGGTTTGTGGGATAAAGTACTCAGATCTGAGTAACCATCATTTTCCAGTAGTAAGTGCTGCCTTTTGGGTATTCCTATGCCCGTTGGCTGTTGTGATCAAAACCTTCCTGGAGAAATCTCTCCTAGTATTCTATTACCTGGTAGCCGTTCCAGTGATATCTGGATGTGGCCATTCACTGGGCAGTTTTTTTTTGGATGTAGTATTTGTGGAGGACCATAAATTTGAAAATGTCAGGTCTCATCTTAGCTTAGAAGAGATCCTTTATCAGGAAGGAGCTGGACACACTCCAGTCCTTGTTTTTGCTCTTGTAGAGGGTTCCAGGTCTAACCTCTTCTTCCTTGAAGGCCATGGTTTTGGTCTTCAAAAGACATTGTTGCAATGAACTATGAAGTCAGTGTTATATTTCTAGTTTTAGATTTTTGCAAAGCTGTAGTCTTGTAGACAGCTGTATTCCAATCTTCTAATAGGTTTTCCATATGTGCAGCTGAACTCATTACAGATCCTGGTGATGGGCTGTTCTTTTACAAGTTGAGGAACCCACCAATTCTGACAGAGATAGTGCAGGAGATATAATTGACTCATGGCAAAGGGGAGAGACATTAGTCATGTGGAGTTCAGATGAGGGTGACTGCCCCAGAAAGCACTGGAGAAGCTGCTGCTTTTAGGGCCTCTTCATTCAGACAACTAGTCCATTGTGTGATGCATTACTAGGCAGGCAAGGAGGCACAATGCTAGTCTGTTGTGGAAGAAAACATTGCTTATCTGGCTCTGGACCATAGGCAGTGGCCTTATTTTTTCTGTGATTTATATAAATTGGAGGGATGAACATAATGGCAGATTCTCTGAGGTAAGTTTACTCTTACTCTTGTCCTGGATCTTCATATTGAGTGTTTACTGTCTTCCAAATGTGGACCATTCTGACCATCCTCTCTGCTCCTTGGTACTTGCAAAGTGCTGGTGGCTTCAGTCATTAAGGTCCCTTGTAGTACAGGCAACCCCATCTTTTTTGGCTAGAATGTCCCCTTTTTGGATGCACATCAGCCTCTAACTACTGATTGTTGATCCCTTATTCCACCAGCTGTGGTAGAGTGGACCTCAAAGGTGATGGAGATTGATGTAAACCCACTGCTTGCAGTCCTCATTTTGGGTGCAGTAGCACACTATACTTCATTGGTCAGTCAGTTTGCTGGGGGGGGGGGTCTCACCTTCTCTGGCACCTGTATGACTAGAGCTTCATGGATTTCTTAGAAGTGCTGAATATGTCTATTTCTGTGGATCATGACTTTATGGGGGATGGGGTTGTGGACCACCACTGGCTGGTCAGACAGTTCCTTAAAGGAGTGCTATCCTCCTCTTCATGGCTGGCAAGCTTGCCTTTCTGCCATTTCAGCCTGATAGCTAAAAATATCACAGCTTAATTGAAAATCCCTCTTTCTAGTTGGCTTTCACCTTTGTATGACACTCCTCTTGAATTATTGGCCGTTTTGTGTCTGAAGCCATATCTGACCTGGCACAAGAATATGGTGCTCCGTAGAATGAACCTACACTTCAGGAATAGAAGAATTTGTGGTTGCTTAGCAGACAACCTTCCGAGATGATTGCTAACTGATTTTTTTTAACCATCAACTAGCTAACAAGGTACTGGTAAATGTAGTCAAGGCTCACTGTCCCAGAGGAGTGATTACCTTCAATTATTGCTATTAGAGTGCGTCTGTAACAGACATTTGTGCCATGGCTACTTGGTCCTTTTTGCTCACCTTTTCTACACAGCATTATCTGAGCTGCAGTTCTGAATAAGGCCACATGTGATAGGTCAGTAGTCCAGGACTTACTTTTCTGTGCTCTGTGTTCTGTAATATTCCAGTTTTTTTCAGTAGGTGGTTAATTATTGGGATTTAGCCTAAGCAAGGATCTGATTAAGGAGGTTCTTTAACCATAGATATACAAAGATAGTCTTGCCTCTCCAGTTGACCAAAAAGAAAGGACAATAATGGATCAGTAGTGCTCTCCCTCCACTTACTACCATGTAAGTGGTTTTCCAGCAGCTGCAGTTTGAGTTTCTGGAAGTCAAGCAAGCTGATACTTTTATCTCACTTAATTAATAATGTAGTGGTAAATCTGCAGTATTTCATAGCCTGGTTCTGTGGTGCAGAAGGATGTAGCCCTGACTGTGACCCAGGTGAACAGGGTTCAAGTTTTTTTTATGTGGGAACGTGATTAAATATGGTGAGTATTCTTGTGTGTTTATTGCAAAGTAAACAGTACTACCATTAATTTTGTTTTTATGGCACAGCAAGTGCTTAAAGGACTGCAGAATGGTTAAGGTGGTTAAATTGTAGACTGAACAGGTTAAAAAGGCAGATTAAACATTTTCTCATTCTTCCTTCTGGCAAATGTGGCGCAAGATCTGAAGTAGTTAACTTCATTTGTGCAGCAACCTATGGGATTCGTATCCGACCTCGGATCCGAGCCGGCAGTTTTCAACAGCTTTAGATCCGAGCTCCAAGCTCCTCCCCTACCCATAATCCGCTGCCAACCCTGACTGACCTCAGATCTAGTTTGCCACGGTTATCCAACAGCAGCTTGATCTACAGCTCCAAGCTTTCGAGACTTTTGTGAGAAAAAAATTTACCTTTTTCCTCTCCTTTCTTATGTTTTTTTGGTTGTGTGTGTTTACAGGTCCCTTTTTGTAAAAACCCTGTCTAGTTTAACAATTTTTTTGGTCTTTTACCTCCCCCTTCCTTCGTGGTTCCATTAGGTGTGTGTGTGTGTGTGTGTGTGTGTGTGTGTGTGTGTGTGTGTGTGTGTGTGTGTGTGTGTGTGTGTGTGCGCGTGTTTCTCTCTTTTAGTTAAAATGGCTGAGGCCCCAAAATTGATCTTTTTAAGTGCACCAAGTGTGGCCATAAGCTGTCCCCGGCAGATGGCCACACTCGGTGTGTGTTGTGCCTTGGGGTTGAACACCTATCTTCTGGTTGTTCCATCTGTGCGGCGTTCAACCCCAGGGCACTCAAGGACTGGAGGTGCAAGCTGATTCTGGTGGGTCTTCTGACCCCGGATTCGGCTTCTACCTCCGGTCCTCCTGTGGCTCCTGCTGCGGCTGCCCCTCCTGCTTCCCTCCCCCCAGCCGGGACTCAACCTCCCGCCTTAGGCCCGGAGGGGAGGGAGGCCAGGAAAGAGAAAAGGAGGGAGAAGCACCACAAGCGGCGGGCCAAGGCCTCCGCTTCGCGCCCCCCCCCCCCCGGCTAAGCGGTCTTCTCCCTCCAGGACTTCTTGTGTCTCCTCCGTCTCGGATCCAGTCCCCGTGCTTTTCACCGGGTCCTGAGGAGAAGATTCGATCTCCTTCGAGGTCATCAAGGCGACACTCCCGTCCCGCCTCGGTGGCCTCATCGAGATCAACCCGAAGTCTCACGGATGCAGATTTGGACCGGATGATGAGAAGATTCCTCCAGGCCCAACTGCAGATGGGAGTGCTCCTGCCCCCCCCCCCCTCCGGGGGGAGCTCGACCCCATTTTTTGCCCCGATAGCTCCTTCTCCGTTCCACTTCCCGAGCCAGGCAGCCTTGGAGCCGGGGGTATGTCGGCGCAGATAGTCTCTGGTACTTCGGCGCCGACACTTCCCTAGAGTCTGTCGGGTCCATTTTCTTCGGATCCGAGCTCTGAGCCGAGGGCTGAGCTTCGGATCCGGCGGTATCGGTATGCCTCCAGCTCAGTCCAGGTCAGAGCATACTGGTCCGTCGGATCCGATCGCTTCGGTGCCGGCCCCGATCCATCCGTCGGATCCGAGGGAGGGTCTGCTTTCGGATCCCAGAGAGAGCAGCTCTCCCTCGGCATTCGACGTGGTGGAGAGGGCCCTGTCAGGAGATTCCAGGCCCCTGGCCCTTACCACGGCTCCACCCTGCACTCCTTCTCTGTTGGGCACGACTTCCATCACCCGGCCCCAGGGACAGCCTGCTCTGACGTCCCAGGTCGTTCCTTTGGAACAAGACGTGGCTGGTGAGACCTCCTCGGACAGCCCCCCCCCCCCCCGATGAGGTTCCTCACAAGCGAAAGTGCAAAAGGCGGCACCTGGACTCCCCCGAGTCCTTGACTGTGGACACTGATTTGGAGGAGGGGGAAGGCTCCCCAAGATCACCCCCCGAAGATGGCTCATTTGGTGACATCATGGAGATGCTCAGGATAAAGGGGGGGTGGTCTGCCCCAAAGCCTACCTCGGACGAATCCGTGTTCCTGGAGGCGTTTGAAGCAGGCCCGTCTACCTCTTGGGTGTCCCCTCCGGCCGACCCCCTGGTAGATTTGATTACTACCAGGGCGTGGAAGGAGCCGGACACTGTGGAGCCAGTCCCCAAGTGCCCGGACAAAATTCTTAGCCCACCCTCTGACAAGTCCCACTGGAGTAAGGGTGTCCCCCTGTAGATGTCATGTTGGTGGCAGCTGCCACCAAGAGGGAACTAGCTCAGGAGAGTCCCTCGGTTCATCCCCCGAGCAAGGAGTCTCGGTCGATGGACCGTTTAGGGAAGCGGGTCTTTAGTTCGGCTACCTTCTCTGTGAGGTCACTGAACTACATGGCACATGTGCTTCGGCTGCAGCGGGACCTTATCAAAGAGTACGCTGCATTGCCCCCCCGAGTCCATGTCGGCGGAGGACAAACGTCTGCACTCCACCCGGATGGCCACTCTGCGATCCATATCAAACACCTCTATGCGACTTCTATCCCATGCCACGGAGGGAGCCGCTAGAGCCAGCAGAGCGAGCCTTGTCATGAGGCATCAGGCCTGGCGCCGGCACTGTGATTTCGCGGAACCCTTCAAGGCGTCTTTCGCTAATGCCCCTTCCGATGGTTCTGCCCTCTTTGGCAAAACTATTCGCGATACCTTGGTCCAGAGCGAGAAGGACGGGAAGACGTCTGCCGTCGGTGTCCACTTCTCTGCTCCCCAGAGGTCCTTCTCCAAGAACCAAAAGGGACAGAAGAAGATGTGGTTCCGGAAGTCGCAACAGTCCCATCCCGCTCAGGACTCCCAGCCCTTCCGCGGCAGAGGAGGGCAGGGTGGACGCCGCCCTAGAGGCAGAGGGGGCCCGCGCAACTTTGGATCCAGAGAACCCTTCTTGGACCAACCCACACAACACCCATGAGGGGTTGCCCGACTGTTCCACTCTGGAGGCAGTCGGGGGGCGTTTCTCGAAGCACCTAGCAGCTTGGGAGTCAATCAAGACAGACCGCTGGGTGCTTCGCATTATAAGCACCTAGCAGCTTGGGAGTCAATCAAGACAGACCGCTGGGTGCTTCGCATTATATCCAGAGGATATCAGATTCCCTTTTCTCTTTACCCACGCAGCCCCAGATACCTCCCCAATGTCCCACCCGATCAGAGGGAGGCCGCAGCAACAGAAATCCAACAGTTGCTGGAAAAAAGAGCCATCCAACATGTCCCCCCAGACCAGTGCAGGTTGGGGTTTTACTCCAGGTTCTTTTTGGTGCCAAAAAAGACAGGGGACTTGAGACCTATCCTCGACCCCTCCTCCCTGATCCTGTCAGTAACCAAAGAGAAGTTCCGTGTTGTCACCCTTCAATCCATTCTCCCCCTTTTGCAGGAGAATGACTGGATGTGCTCTACACACCTCAAGGATGCGTACTACCACATTCTGATGGACAGGCGATCCAGAAGGTTCCTCCACTTCCGGCTAGGAGCCAGTCATTTCCAATTCAGGGTCCTTCCCTTTGGTCTCACCACAGCCCCCAGGGTGTTCACCAAAGTGTTAGCAGTGATTGCGGCCCACCTGAGGCTCCAGGGAATCCAGGTCTACCCGTACCTGGACGACTGGCTCCTGACCGCCCCGACAAGGCATCTACTCTGCACAGCCAGAAACTACTTTCTTCGTCTAGCTCCCCGGCTGGGGATCACTATCAACATAGAGAAGTCATCTCTTACCCCGACTCAGACTATAGACTTCATAGGGGCAAGATTAGACACAAACCGGCTCCTAGCTTTCTTGACCACAGACCGGCTACAAACCCTGAGGCTACATGTGCAGGCCATTCTACATTCTCCAGCTCCTCTGGCGGAATTGGTCCTGAGGGCTCTAGGCTCAATGGTGGCGGCAATCAACCTTTTGCCAATGAAGCGTTTGAACATGAGGGTCTTGCAATGGACCCTCCAGGTCCAGTGGTCCTTCCTTCGATTTCCTCTGAGCCATCCCATTCCCCTCAGCAGGGCTTGCAAGAGGGCCCTCTTATGGTGGCTCCAATCTCCGAACCTCCAGGAAGGACGCCCCTTTTCTATGGCCCCTCCCCTAGCCACGGTGACCACGGACGCCTCCCGCCTCGGGTGGGGGGGGCATTGTTCGGGCAGGACAGTCCAAGGCACGTGGGACCCCACGAAGACCTCTCTGCATATCAGTGTCCTAGAGATGAGGGCAGTGCTGTTAGCGTTGCAAGCACTTCAGCATTTTCTTCCTGTAGGAACTATTGCGATTCAGTCAGACAATATGTCTGTTGTCTGGTACATCAACAAACAGTGGGGGAACCAGGTCCTACCCACACTGTCGAGAGACCATGAGGGTGTGGGAATGGGCGATCTACACCAACCGCTTTCTTATAGCAACGCACATTCCGGGGTGGTCCAACATCCTAGCGGACAGACTAAGTTGCACCATCCTGTTACCACATGAGTGGTCTCTGAATCCCGAGATAGCGAATCAGATTTTCGCCGAATGGGGTCAACCCTGTTGCGATCTCTTTGCTTCTCCCTCGAACACAAAATGTTACGACTACTTCGCTCTCATTTCCCCCTCCAGGGAACCTCTGAGAGATGCTCTAGTGCATGCTTAGCCTCCCGGTCTACTTTATGCTTACCCTCCTCTTCCTCTGATGCTGAAGTTTCTGCAGAAAGCCAGCCGGTTGGGGAGCAGGATAATCCTCATTGCCCCATTCTGGTCTCGTCAGCCCTGGTTCCCTTACCTTTGGTCTCATCTGGTGAATCCCCTTTGGATTCTGGATCCCCGTCCGGATCTAATATACCACCCCCTAGATCTCCCAGTCCCGAATCTGGATAATCTCAAGCTCACAGCTTGGCTGCTCCAGTTCCACTTGTAGCTAGGACTCCCGGTATCTCTTCCCCAGTTAAAACTATTCTAGTAGCAGCACACAAGCCTTCTACTAGAAAGGTCTATAGTAGCAAATGGAAACATTTCTCCATTTGGGCGGAACATCGAAATTTGGATCCTTTCACAGCTCCTTTGCCAGCGGTATTAGACTTCCTGTCAGGGCTGTTTCATCAGGGGGCTAGCTCCTCCACAGTCAAGGTTAAACTAGCAGCTATCTGTCATTATCACCTGGGAAATGAACTGGGCCCTTTGATCACCACCAAATTGTGTAAGACCTTTTTGAAGGGCACCTTTCTTCTCAGACCTCCAGTAAAGAATGTAGTCCCTCCTTGGGATTTAACGCTGGTGCTTCAGGCCTTAACAGCTCCCCCATTTGAGCCTGCAGCTTCAGTAGATCTTAAATTCTTGTCATGGAAAACAGCCTTTCTTGTTGCTGTCGCCTCGGCTCGAAGGGTCTCTGAACTACAGGCCCTCTGTGTAAAACCCCCATATTTGACTTTTCACAAGGATAGAGTTTACCGCAGGACCAATCCCTCCTTTCTTCCCAAGATTGCCTCTGAATCGAATATTAACCAGTCCATCAACCTACCTGCCTTCTTCCCTAATTACCAACAGTTTTTCAGCTGCTATTCACACAAAAACATTCTTGTGTGTCAGGTTTTCTTCCTAATTACCAAGACAAAGGGGAATATAAATGACACTCACTGGATGTGCATAGACAACTTCGCTTCTACATCCACAGGACATCTGGTCATAGGCAATCTGACCAGTTGTTCATCTCCTTTGCCAAATTTAACTTTGGTAAATCTGTGTCTAAAGTCACGCTGTCTAGATGGATCTCGCAGTGTATCCTTTTAGCATATGAAAGTTCTGGCAGGCCCGCACCTCAGGGAGTCCATGCCCACTCTACTCGGTCTGTCTACCTCTGCGGCTTTTAGAGCTAGAGTCTCTTTGGATGATATTTGTTTGGCAGCCACTTGGGCCTCATCTCATACCTTTATCAATCACTATAAATTGGACATTATCTCCAGAGGGAGAGCATCCTTTGGCTCTGCAGTGCTCCGAAACATCCTTCCATGAAGGCCGCCCAAGGTTCAGGTAGCTGGGGACTCTGTCTCATAGGTTGCTGCACAAATGAAGTTAACTACTTCAGATTAAGAAGTAATGTACTCACCATAACGTTCCATCTGAGTAGGTAAACTTCATTTGTCAGCAACCGTCCCTCCGTCCTGCCCCCCCCTCACTTATGAATGTTTTCATACTCAGGTCCATGGGTGTTACCTACTTTATCTTGAAAGTATTAGTCTTCGGGCAGTATCTGCTTTTGGGCAAACTTGATCTGAGGTCAGTCAGGGTTGGCAGGGGATTATGGGTAGGGGAGGAGCTTGGAGCTCAGATCTAAAGCTGTTGAAAACTGCCGGCTCGGATCCGAATCCCATAGGTTGCTGACAAATGAAGTTTACCTACTCAGATGGAACGTTATGGTGAGTACATAACTTCTTATTCATTCTCATAATCTCACCTTGAAGTTGCTACGCCTGGGTTTGTTTTCTACTGTAGAGTACTGCTACCATCGGTGGCCTAATGGTTAAGGTGTTTGCCTTACAAACACAAGGTGCAGGGTTTGAATCTCACAAGGAATAATTGGCTAGGCTTAAAATGGCTCGCAAGGGCAGTAGGCCTAGTACTAGCCTATGAACCTATAAAAATCCACTTGGTACTTCATAACCAAGCAGCTTTATTAAAATATGCTACAAATGTTTCTGTAATATGTTTATTCATAGTACAGTAAACTGTTCTTGTATCACAGTTTTGTCTTTTATTTTTCAGAAATTGGTTTTCTGCAGACACAAAAGAAGAGCGCAACCTCTGGATGGCAAAGTTGAACCAAGTTCTGGTTGACCTTCGTATGTGGCAGCCTGATGCTTGTTATAAACCTATTAAGAAACATTAATATTAGCATTTTTCAGTTATTTATGTAAACTTTAATGAAAGCTGCTGATTTTATGTGTGTGTCAGTCTCTGTCTGTCTCACAGATGCATTGAGATTTAAAAATAATAGTGTCTGAGATTTTCCATGCATCATTCCTTTGCACATTTCCTTGGATTTTTAATATTTTTCCACTTTAATGACATTTGGAGTGGATGGCTGAATACAAAGTTGAATTGTGTATTTTGAAAAAAAAAAAACACCGTTTTGTATGCCATTTCCTTGAAGGAAATGTATGTGATGTGTCTGAGTTTTAGCTAGAGAGATTAATTTGATGGTCACGTGTTTTGTAGTCATTATCTACCCAGGTGTTCAGGATGCCTGTTTACAGATGTTTTTATTTATGTAAATATGTACATATAGATATATATATATATATATAAATTTGTTTTATAATATGCTTACCTAGTACCGTCTAGCAAAGGTGAAATGTATGAAGCTTAATCTTTTGTCCAATTGTACACTACCTTTGTAAGTCAATGCACATGCTTAGAATCATGGTCAAGATTATAGGCCTTGTCCTGTATCGCTTTGTTAAGCAGTGAACTAGCATGTGAAGTAGACTGAACTTTAAGCAGATAGCATTAACTTTTTACATTGCAATAATTTAACTGTTTTAAACTGAGGGGCCTCCGTCAGAGGATGAAACACCCAAATTACATTTTTTTGTACTTTTTTGTGTGGTCATTAACATTTCATCTTCCAGCACTCCATACTTCTGTAATCCATAGACTCTGCCTTGCTCTGGGGAACCTTCAGGATGCCCCTACATTTTAGCCAGTTATACAATCATTGCCACATTAGTAGTAAGAACCATCTTAGGACCTGCCTTTTTTTTTTTTTGCCTACAGTTGAAAGACATTGATTTTAAGTTGAAAGACACTTACTTGTATATGTCAGATTAACTCTACAGCTTGTAAATATCAACAGATGAGCTTCAAGTCTTCAACTACCATATCCTAGCAACTGCTGAAAGGGGCTGGGGACCTTGTCTGAAGATGAGCTTCTGAGGTCTCATTTTAAGATGTCATGCAGGAGCAAGAAGTCCATGTCAAAATTAATTTTTCCCAACAAAAGTGAATTCTCCTTGAACTAGTCTTTCTGGTTCCCTCTTTTTTTTTTTTCGAAAAGGCAGAAGTCCAGATAGAGAGTCCTTGACTCTTTTGATCTGCTTAGTTATTGCAGTGGCTACATGACTCATTTGTGCCAAGGAAGAGAAGTACTTGAATTTGCCAAGCAGACACTTTCCATATGGCTGTCAGCTGGATTGCTTTTTTTGCCATGAGAGAGACTGAAGAGAGCCTCCCACTGGCAAATTCTGTAGTCGGGTCTCGACTGGCTGCCTCAATTACTTTCTTCAGTAAAGGCTCCATGGCTGACATCTGGTCTTCATTATATACCTTCATTATTGTTTCAGCCATGTTTCTGGCAGTAATGATTCACTTGAAGTCATTACTCCAGCATTTTTGCTATCACAGCTGAATACTTATGTGATCCTCTGGCTTCTTCACCATTGTAGTTATTTCCTCATATAGAAGATCAGTGTTTAATATAGCGGTTTCATTCTTACTATACGAGCTGATCTACTAGAGGACTGTCTTTGATCTTTCCTGAATAAACCTCCCTTGAATACTCATTTGAGTATCTTGTCAGCCAGTTTTGGAAGTTGAAGTCCGGCAAATTACATACTTGTATATTTGTTTAGTAAGTGTTAACATTTTCATTTTTTTTTTTTATTTGCAGTAAGGCAGTCACTAGTGGCCGAGAGATCAACTGTCCTGCTTTGGGAATGTTGCTGGAGTGTTTAGTCATGAAATATATTAGTACAAATATATAGACTTCCTCAAAAGCAGGCTCTTACAGAAGGTTGTGGAAGCCGGTTGCTGAAGATGAAAACAACCAAAGGCCATTTAAAGATCTTATCACAGATTAAGTAATATGTAAACATTTAATTTCTCCCATCCAACATAGATCTCGAAAATGTGCAGTAGTTGACCACTTTCTTTTCCACCCTCCAACAGACACCCACATTTTCCAACAAATCTACATATAGGTTCGGAAAAAAATTCTGCCATTTTGAGTCTGCAAGGTGATTACTTGTCGTATTTCCAGATTTTAATTTGATAGCTTTATGGGGAGGGCAGGAATAGTCTCCCTTTCTGTCTGTGATTGAGAGGCTGTGGAAAAATGCCTTGATAATGCACCTTCATTAAGGATCCATACAAGCCACCGAACTTTGTTAGCTTTGAAATTGCAAAAGATGGCCACTAATGAGGCTACCATTGCTGCCTCCATAGAGTATTGTGGCTATCCTAGATCCCCCCTTTAAATGTTAAGTGCTTTTTAACAACCCCTTCCCATGCTAGAAATTATTGGTTGAGAAGGAAGGAAAGTGAAGCTGCTTCTTTATGTTGAGGATATGTATAATCTCTGCCCTTCCTGCTATACTGAGCCTTCTCAGTCATATAAGGAAGAAAGCAGTCTAAAAATAAAAGTTGCTAAATGCTGTACTTGCTTCCTTAACCTCTACTGAAATTTCCTAAGGAAATGTCTGAGTCATCTCTCTCATTACGCTGCCTCGTGTTCAGTTGTCCAGAATTGCCACAGCCAAGAGAAACAGTTACTTGAAACAAGTGCATTTTGCTCACCGTGAAAGAACGCTATAGTCCAAGATTATTATGGCTGCATCTAGGGCATCCTATCTATTCAACAACTTTTATTGTAGGAGGAGCTGCAGATGACGGTCTAATTCTTACCTGAGTGGTAGTGCTGCAGATGACAGTCTAATTCTTACCTGAGTGGTAGTGAAGTAGTCTTCACAGGTGAAATTAGACGAAAAAGACTAGTGTCTTTTCCTGTGTTTTTTGGGAGGGGGGGGGTTCCTGTCCTATTTTGTATTAAAGAGCTTTCACCCTTCACCTTGGTGATATTACACATGATCAGTTTTCAAGCTCTGATGTTGCTAGTCTTGCAAGCTTTTAGATAACATCCATATCAGTATCTGAGAGTTCTACAGAACCTTTCATGAACTTTACTCAAGGTACCTGGCAGTTGCAGAACAAAGTTTTTCTTTTTGACTTATCTTGTACTCCCAGGATTTTTATCAAGGTACTGGCCTTGGAAGAGAAGACCCAGATGTATAACCATCCTCTATATTTAATAATTGGACCTAGTTGCTGGTGGTGCCCATGTTAGATTCCTTAGTGATACCGCTAGTCCTGTCTGTGCCTTTCCTTAAGTCACATGAAGCCACATTTAGCTTGTGCTTTCAGTAATGTTTTATAGGGGCAGTTCTACATGTAGGTCAGAGCATGATCATTGTCCATGTGGAGAGAGATCCCACGGAATATGACCTCTCCTGACGAATGTTATGGTGACTGGTTCAAGCCTGCCTTTTGGGACTTTGTGCATAGTTCAGTTGGCTTTCCTTCCTCTGCATATCTTGCAGTGAATGATTCGCTGCTAGTGGATGCGGATTCATTATTCATTGTCTGATCTTTCAGGCCATTGCTGTCATTCTCTTGATTGTTGGGTCTTGGCTCACAATATGAAGTCTGGCTTTGCCATCTTCCACTTCTCAGACTGTCTTCATATCAGATGCATTCCTACAGGAGTGGAGAGCACACTTCAGGTTTTACATAGCTTTGTTCATTTTTTAACAAAGTAGATAGGCTTGCAAAGTCACTCTTCTCAGCCAAGGCTCTAGCCAGTGGCAAAGCCAGTAGTTGGTAGCACTGAAAGTGTTAGTGTATGCTGCAGTTGTAGACTTTAAATATTTGTATCCACAGTGCATATTTAACTGAATGAATACTATTGTGTATAATAAACGAATTTGGTAAGCAGAGAGCAAATGTTTGTGTAATAAAACGTGATTCAAAGTATAGCAGTACACAAATAAAGCAGCATGTTTTAGTGTGTCAGTGTGCATAACTATTAATCTTTATATATATATATATATATATATATATATATATATATATATATATATATATATATGTGTGTATATATATATATATATATATATATATATATATATATATATATATATATATATATATATATATATACACTAAGTAGCTAAAAAAAAATATATATATATATATTCTGGTCAGACTGGACCATGAATGAATGGTCCAAGGTGGTTTGTTGATGGAACAGCAATGTGCCTTCAGTTTATTTGTGAATGCTGTGATGTTTGGACTATTTTGTATGTCAGATGGGAGGGAGTTCCAGACCACTAGAGGCAATTTATTACAGCGTAATATAAATGGTGGTCATTGAAGAGTAATAGCATTGGTTAGTGTTTCGTGGTGCATGTATAGGACTTTACTGTGAATGAAGAGGCGTGTAAGTGTAGGGCAGAATTTGTGAAGTACTTAAGTAGCTTGTAGAATGAATTTTGGAAGATTAGAGATGTCCTGTAATTTGTGAGGAAGAGTGTTTGTACTGAGGAGAACTTTGTTAGCACACAACTGAACTCACCACTGTAATGAACATGATCATTTTTACAGTTTTTGAAGGAAGGTCGTTTTGAGTTAGCCAACGCAACAAGGGGGTCAGTAGTAAGTTTGGATATTTATCTGTAGTTATTGCGATTTTCTGAAGTCTCACATCAGTCCCTTTGAGTTGAGTGCTGTGCTCTCCACCCCTGGAGTGGAACCTTTCCAGGGATCAGATTGTAAGTTTATGGGATAGCTGGCAAACTGTGCAGCAGAAATGTCTACCTATGGAAACAGGCCACCAGCTGTAGCATTCTCTTGTTGATGGCTCCTGTTCAGATGGAATGGAATGTCTTAGACACTGTCACGTCATCATCATCCATCATGTGCTTCATCAAGACAACATTCAAATTATCTTGTAGATGAACTGCACTCAGGAAGTCACACTACATCTCAGGGGTATGTATAGATGCCTATGCTGTGTTTCTCTCAGGAGAACAGAAATGAGCAGTATTCATTTTTGGTAGAACACTGAAGTGGTTCCTGTAATTGTCCTCACTTGGTCGTCATATTCAGTTGAAGTTCTGTATAGAAGGGACAAGACTTCACTCATCACTCTGAGGAGTTTGATTTAATGTGCTTTTACTCATAGCCTCACAAGAGGTTATTCTGGTCTAAGTGCTGGTGGCTGTATTAAGCACTTAAAAGTGTAGTTATTTTAGTACTCTAACAGAGTCTCTGAGCTGTTAAAGGCCATCAAGAAGTTATTAATTTGTGCTACCTACAAGGTCGTATGGAAAAGTTTCCCATGTTAGCTGAGAGGTGACTGTTTATGCATCATAGTTTGCTTGGCCTATCTCAAGAATATTTTTCTTGTCTTTATTTAAGTTCATGTACCTGACATCTGGGTATCATGACCGGGTAGAAGGCAGGTCTTTGGTTTAAAATAAACTGGTGAAATAATTTCACCTTTAGCTTCACATGAAAACTCTTATCTGTGCCTTTAATTGACACGCTGTAACATCTGCTATTCATACTGTCTGAGTCAGTAGACATTAATTTTTTTCCCCTTTGGAGATGCTATCCCTGGTGGCCATTGCTTCATGCCTGGGAATCCCTGAGCTTCACACACTTATGGGTAAAGTCCTGTAACTGGCCTTGAAAGGGACCTGGTTTCTATCCATTTTTTCCAAAGGTAGTTTATTTACTGTTTCTCAAGTATTCACCTCCTCTCCATTTTCCTGTTGGCAAGGATGCTGGTGAAAATGTATTCCCAGCTTTGGATGGTCACTGTCCACTATAGGTCTGCTTCTGTTATATTCATGAACACAAGCCAGGTATTCAGCTTTTCATTTCCTTTCCTTGTAATATTGAGAGTGACTCTGTCCAGATGGCTAATGTGGACTGTTGCCCATTGTGATGACAGAATATTCAAAATGGAGAGTGACTACCTTTAGTGCATGTTGTAAAAAATTTATCTAGCACTAACATCTGTGTTGTAGCCTCATCATGTTTTATAATTCAGTAAGTACTTCAGGACTAGTGTGCATATAAGTATCTGCATTGGTCAAGGGGGTAAAGCATGCCCTAAGGGTGAGAGCTTGGATTATGAAGGTACTCACAAAAGGGGCTTGATGTGCTTAAGTTTTCCATCTATGGGTGTCTGATGAAAATTGAATGTTACGATGACTGCTCACAAATCTTTTAGTTACAAAATACAGGAAGTGTAAGACACCATAGCTTAGATACTTAAGGGTGTCGAACAAATATTACAAACAAATGCTGCCTTAGATTTAGATCTCCTAAGATTGCTCTTATTTTAAAAATACTAGAAGATTTTTATTGGTTAAGATTTTTTGTCTGCTTTGTTTTTACACTTTTTTTTCTATTACTGCATATTATGCAACTTGATTTGTGCAGTATGTTGTGCTTCCATGTTTATTACTCATGTTGTTCCAAAGATGATGCAAAGCTGCTCATTTGTTTTATCAATGTTCCTAACATCTATAAATTCAAAACGGTATTAAAGAAATGTTAGTATGTGCAGTGTTTTATATAAAAAAAAGCTTTGTATGCTACCAAATTTCTGGTTGTCTTCTAACTTTGTATAATAACAAGATAGTTGTAAAGGAGTATATTATATTGTGGGTGACTTTAAGCATCTTATTTGACAGTTTCCATAACGATACAAATGATGCATTTGTATGGTAATCTGGCAAGATGTATCCTTATTTTTATTGTTTCTGTGGTGTCTGCAATAATTGCAAAGAGTGGCAAAAACATAGTTTGCTCTTCACTGTTTGTGCTTCAGATGTCATTTACAATTTGCTTCACCTTGCACAAGTTCACTTTCACTTTTGTTTTAAATGTTAAGGTATAATCCCATTTGGAAGGTATGAACTACTATCAGTCTGGTTTTAGTGTGCATCATTACTGCTGTTTTTTTCTGCTGATAGTCAAGGTCATTTTTATTATCCATTAACCTAGGTATGATCTTTTTGATACACATAGAAATTGTCTCAACATCATTCTTATTCAGTGTTTTTTATTTTCATATGTTTTGGAGTAGAGGTGTTTGTTTTGTACTTTCAAATGACCTGTTATTTGTTAAGACATCTTTCTGACTTAGATTGTTTTAATACACTATCACAACTACTACTTTCCTGTATCTTTTTTTATTTCAGTTGTTTTTATTTTCATAGTTTTTGGGCACACACTCTTAAGAGACCAGTATGTTAAGATGATTACCTATAAATAAAATGGTTCTGAAAATGGAATACAGTGCATTAACACAAGTGTCAAATGAATTTTCACTGTTAATAATAAGCTTTAAACTGTAGACTGTTTTTCTTTTTTTCATCAGATTCGTCCTTTAGGTTATTGGATCTAATCAGATCCAACCTCTGCACCTTTTGAGAAGCTGTGTATCCAGGGATCTGACTTCTTCCCTACTCGTAATTCCCACAAAATACTTCAGCTCTCTTGTGCTGTTTAATCAGAAGGATGTGTGTACTAGGGCTCTGATTAAAGTCAAGTTAAGTCTTAATTATCCTTTTATTTCTGTGCTAATTTCTAGCGTATTTTCTGCTTTTTTATATATCTTCTCCACGGTGTAAAAAAAAAAAAAAAAAAAGTTGTATAGATTCTGGTAGTTGTGAAATCTATCTATAGCTCTATTTTTGCTGTTAGTCGTTATAATTTTCTGTCTTCCTAAATGTGATTTAACATTAGCTTAACTGTTGGATACAGTACTTTTGGATTTGTTGGCTCAGATATTTTTCCTACTATGGTTGACAATGTTCCAGGCTTTAAAAAGTATACAGCCTGCGGCCACAAGATCCCACCACAGGATCCTTATTCCTTGTACTCCTTGGGAGTGCTGCATTTGGCTGCAGAGTGCAATGCTTGTCCCCCCTTCAGTACAAGGGTTTTACACGGATAAGTTAGCTTTGAAAGGCCACCAATGAGAAAAAGAAAAGCCAAAGGAGAGAGAGAAAAGGGTTCCTATAAAGAAACTGGAGAAAACCAGAATGCAACCACTGGATCCATTGGCGGTCTTGATCTGGCACCAAAAATTTTAAGAGACCGATTCGATCACTAGTCAGATCCATTCACCAATGCCGTCTCCTCCCTTCTCACCAGAACCTGAGAGTCCTTAGCTGCATTTCCATTTTTACAGGAGAGGAGTTCGAGACCACCTTCACTGGCTTCTTTGTTGAAGTTCTTTTGTTTGAGGACCTTATTGAAGTTGGTGTTGACAGGATGATGTAGAGATTCCTCTGGAGGCAGACTCAACTAGGAGTTCTACCAGCACAGTTCCCATCTACCGTTGAATTGGTATTTTCTCTTGTGGCCCAATCTGAGCCTCCCCAGAGCACCCACTTTGAAGCAGACAGTCCTACTGATTTTGACTCTGACTGTACCCCTTAGGTTTTGTCAGAATAGAATGCGATTTGAATCTATCTCTTCCCTTTGGAACCGCAACGCTCAATAGTTCAGCTCTGTTGTCAGTCTTGGAGCGGAAGAAGTTCATCCTGTTCCTCTTTCAGATAAAAGGGTTGTCTTGGCTCTGATTGCGGCTCAGTTTTTGAGGCATTTGAAAGAGTTCTTGCCAAGCCAAGAGAAGAAATCTGTACTACAGTTGGCTATGTCCCAACCTTTGTTGGATACTGCCAGTGATTCTGCAAATCCAGATCAACTGAGACAGTCAAGCCTCCTTAGGTGTGCTTGCTATACGAGTTCCCCATCTGATTCCAACCCTTCTCTAGAAGCCCAAACAAGATAAGGTCCTAGGAGGCAGATGTGTAAGAGGAGACATTTGGATTCTTCCCCTGAGTCAGTTGCAACAAAGTCTTGGATGATGGGAAAGGTCCCCACAATCCCTTTTGGATGATGCCATCTTTGGTGACATTCTTGAATTGAGAGAGGGGGGTTGGTCCACAATTATGCCTTCTCCTGAGGTGTTCCTCGATTTTGGAACTGGCTCTTCTACCTCTTGAGTGGTGCCAAGAGGTGTCACTCGCTGATGCCTACATTGATCTTGGAAGCTCAGTAGGTTTGGAATTATCCTGATGTAGTGGAGCCAGTTCCAAAGAAACTGGACAAGATCTTTGTCTCTCGAAAGGACAGAGCAAGTGGGAGCAAGTGTCCCTGGTGGATGCCATGGTTGTGGCAGCAGCAACCAAGAAGGACCTTTCAGAAGAGAGTACATCTGCCATCCTCCCTAACAAGGGCTCAGAGGCATTGGACAGTTTGTAAAATGGACATATGCTTCAGCTTCTTTTGAAATTGGAGGGTTGAATTGAACTGCCTTGCCAGTATTGACATGTTTCCAGATGAACTAGACCAAGGGGCTCACAAAGTCCCTCTTTGGTAGCTTACTGGTGGACATCCAGAAAATAGTAGAGTTCCAGTTGTCTACCCTGCAGTCTATTTCCAATGTATGTATGCATGCATTTGCTTTCAATTCAACTGATAGCACAGCCAAAGTAACAAGTACCAGCATAGACATCTGCCAGCCCATCTGGATACAATTGTGACTTTGTGGAAGCCTTCAAGATGTCCTTCCTTAATGCCCTTTTCGATGGTTCAGGTTTCTTTCTGAGGATAAACGCTTGGCTAGGCTTGTAAGGGCCCCAGGGCCTTTAGCCTAGTAACCTCCTATGATCACTCCTCAGGCCAAAGGTTAAGAGGACTCTCACCAGGAGTGACAGGATGGCAAGTCTCTGTCTACCATTGGGATCTACTTCTCCATCCCTCAGAGGGCTTTCTCCAGGAACCAGGAGGGGTGTGATGATGTGGTTCAGAATATCTCAGGGTTTTCACCAAGATGGTTCTGCAGACACTCTTCCATGGCAAAAGGGTGGCAGTTTCAAAGCAAATCACCCTAGAGTCAGACGTGGGCCACATAATCAAGGATTTTGTGGTCCTTTCACGAAAAATCCTTCCAAAGTTCTTGAAGAGTTAACAGACCGGTTTTGTCTGCAAGCAGCTGGGGGAAGGAGAGCTTATCTCTGCATCCTTGAACCTGGTAGGCCATCACTCAAGATTCATGGGTCTGAGTATAATCAGTAGGGGTTACATTATTCCCTTTATTTCCCCTCTTCTAAAAAAAAAATGGATCTGCAGTGTACCACCAGGTCTGATGAAATCCACAGCAGCAGAAGTATCGAAGCTTTTGGGGGGAGAGTGGAGTCATCCCGCACATCCCCAGGAATGAGATAGGATCTGGAGTCTATTCCAGATTTTTTTTTATTGCCAAAAAATGGATTTCAAGCCAATCTTGGACCTAAACCACCTCAATCAGTTTGTGAAATTTCCTGATGGTCAATGTACAGTCCATCCTACCTCTTTTGAGGAAGGACGACTGGATATTCTTAGGTTCATTGGTGTATACTAGGGTAATGTCCACTAAAGCTTAAAAGTCTAGCTGAGCAAACCCAATATGACCCGCAAATATGATTTACGTAGGGATAATTTACTGAATGCCCCTGTCCATCAGAGACGTAGGCACCTGACCAGGGTGGATTTACAATTACCCATCCATTAGTCCAAGTTGCTGTTACATAGTTATAGGGAGAAACTCTTTTTCAAATGCATGGGGAGCCTGTTCCAGAGAATGGGAATTCTGAGCAACACATCTCTCTCCAACATGTTCTATTTATTTTCCAAGCAAAATTTAAGTTTTTTATTCTAGTAGTTCTTATGTGGTTTGTTTTGTGGGTGTGAAAACACTGGGGTCTAGAGATGCCTTGTTTGTCAAGTAAAGATCAAAAAGTGGGGTCTAGGGATGCCTTGTATGCCAAGTAAAGATCACCTCTCAGAAGTCTGTACGATACTGAGTAGAGAGAGAGGTCTTTGAGGTGATCAGTGTAGGACGTTGTGTTTACTCCCTGTATTCTTTTTGTAAGGAGCCTTTGTGGCCATTCCAGTTGCTGCATGTCTGGCCAGGTACATAGCAAAGCAGGCATTATTTTCTTATGGGTCTGATGAGGGCTGAATACTCTGGTATAATGACCTCTCTGAACCTAGATGCCATGCCCTTGCTTGTAAGTTGAACAACATAGACTGTCTTACTACCTTGGACACATGTTGGTCAAAAGCTAAGTTACTATCTACAGGAGTTCCCCAGATCCTGACTAATGAATCAACATTTAGGGGTGTTTTATTGATGGCTTAGTTACACGGGGTTGCTGAATTCCAAAAAGGTACTACAATGCATTTATTCAGTTTTAAGCCTTTCCTTTGGCACCAAACTTTATTTTGTTAGACATTCCCAAAGGGTGCTCTCATCTTTGAGGGATTCAATGAATGCTCCCAGTTTGCAATCATCTGCAAACTTGGTTAGCCAGAGGCTGTTGACATTGGCTTTGACATCTAAGAAGTAGATGCCAAAGAGGAGTGGAACTAGCACCGAACCTTGGAGGTCTCCACTGGTAATCAGCCTCTTAGAACCCAGGAGGTTAGAATCTGCAAGATCACCTCGACTATCAATGAGCCAGCTAGCTATCCAGTGTGTTACAAAGGGGTTTATACCTAGTTCCATAAGTTTGTTGACCATGCTTGAGTGGGGTTTTGTATCAAATGCTTAAGCTAGATCTAGGTATAGACAATGTGCACAGTTTTCCCATCATCCATTGCCTTACTGACCTTTTCAAAGAAGTCTACCAGATTCAGTAAGCATGACCTTCCTTTGACAAAACCAAACTGGGGTGGATCCAATGTCTGGAGGTCTCCTATATCCTTGTTTGATAATTTCCATGATTCTTTCCATGACTTGACAAATAAGACTACTGAGACTAATGGCTCTGTAGTTTCCTGGATCTGCTGAAGGTTTCCCTTACAAAGGAGGTTGACTGTTTCAGTCCTCCCATAAGACTATAGTTAAATAGTGACTCTAGGGATCTTATAAGTCATATTTTACACTGTTCAGGAGACATCCTGAGATATTAGGGCCCATTGAGGCTGTGTTCCTGGCTTTAGTGAATGCAGCCAGTGCATGCTGCCTAGTTGTAGTTGGAGGGTATTTTTTTTTGGGGGGGGGGTGGTTGGAGATGAGAGGGGGTTAAAGTTGGAACTTGATTTGTCCACATCACCAGGCTTTGTGAATTTGGCAGCATTAATCAGTTCAGCACATGGCCATCTGCCACCCTTGAGGTTTCTGACATAGAAGAAGGCCTTATGGTGATATTTCATCTGGGAGGC
The DNA here is from genome assembly GCF_019279795.1 of Protopterus annectens. NCBI lineage: Eukaryota > Metazoa > Chordata > Ceratodontiformes > Protopteridae > Protopterus > Protopterus annectens. Next base: position 636,287,560 of record NC_056731.1, read on the forward strand.
TATCTTAACTTCAAAGCTGGCTTTGCTTTATCTAATTATCCCTCTTAGTTGCCTGTTTAGTTTGAAATATTGTATCTTTATGGGAATTACCCTTCCTGATTTTTGCCATAATTTTTTTTCCCTTTTGTTGTATATCCTGTTTAATTTGGAATGCCACCAGGGTGGTTTGTTTCTGAGGTTAGTTCTGGGGTTTCTTCTAGTGTACAGCAGCCTATATGCAACCATTGATATGTTTGTACAGAGTTTGAGAGTAATTCAGCATAGGCTACTGTATTCTCAGGGTTTGAAGTGGCACTGAATTTTGACAAACCATCACTTAAAAGGTAAATGTTATGTTGTCCCTATCTCGCCTTCGTTCTTGCTGTTTGGAACCGATCCTCGACTCCGACTTGGGCCATATACTATAGCTTGAGAGCTTTTTTTGGCTCGAGGCTAGCCCCTATCCCAACATGCCTAGCGGTAGGTACCTAGATCTCATTTGCCACTTGCAGCGTTGAGATTGCTCATACTGGCTCAGGCTAAGTGTTTTTTTTTCTTTTTGACTACATTCTAAATTTTGGATAAAGATAATGTTAGTTTCTGTATATTATTGAGTGTTAGCGTTGATTAGATTAGCTGCTTCTCTAAAGTTTTCCGCTGCTGTTTTTGTTGTGGCCATCGTTTTTCTTTAGGCCTTCCTTGTCCTTGTGAACCCGTTTAACTTAGAGGGTTCTTCTCCTGTCAGCCCCGCATTTTAATTAAAGGGCTTTTTTATTCTCTTCTCTCTCTCCTCTACCTTTTCAGGAGCAGCCGTTTAAGTTAGAGGCTCTCCTTGGTTGGGGGACTTCGCCATTCTACTTAGAGGCTCTTCCCCTACCAACTTTTCTTTTCAAAAAAAAGTAAGTTACAGTTGTAGTTACAGTGATAGTTCAATTTTATTGTTACTGTCATTATTTCTTGGTTCTGTTGCAGTTATTTGATAGTATGTCTAAGGATTCCACTTGAGACAAAACCTTTGGGTTTTAAAAAGCGTGACTTGTGCTGTCAAAAAATGTCCCTTACAGACGGGCACACGAGTTGTGTTTATTGCTTAGGGGCTGCCCACCTGCAGGACTCTTGCTCCATATGTCATGCCTTTAGTTCTCAGGTTCTGCAGGAGAGGAAAAATAAGTTGATTTTGCGTGGCTTATTGAAGAGCCCCTTCAATGCTTCTTCTGAGGGTACTTAGTCAAAAAACAGGTCAAGTCCGCTGTGCCATCGTCCTCGTCTGCTCCGATTTCGGAGCCATCCAAAACTAAGGAAAAAACTTCGGGTTTGCCAGACCCGAGTGTTGGTTCCAACAAAGCTGTTTCTCCGGCAGCTCCATCAGTAGTCTCGGAGCCAGTAAGGACTCACAAGAGAACCAGTGCGGTCTGTTCCACAGTCTCCGCTTTTGCATTCTGTGGCAGGCAGTCATCGGACTTACACCCATTCCTCTCTCAACCTGGAGTCTTTCGGATGATGATGTGGAGAGGGTGGTGAAGAGGCTTCTCAAGACACCGGCATTAGCAAAAATATTATCGAGCCCAGCCCATAAGGAAGTGGTGCTGACAGTCCAATCAACACCTGTTTTGATTTCTCCACCGACTCCCTTGAGTTCTGAGCCGGAGTGCATGGAAGTCGTGGTGTAACCATCGGTTTCAATTATCACCAGTCCCTCAGTTCCGACTATCACTCCGATCTCCTCATTTACTCAGACTATCGAGGGATCTAAGGGCCAATGTTCTCTTGTCAGCTCTGAGGGGGAAAATGGCATCGAACCCTTGTCCTTCCCCGCTCTCCCTCTCTGGGCTTCAACACAGGTAAGCTCAGCTCCTACATCAGCTTCAGAGCCATCGCCCGCGGTTCGGATTTCTCCAGTCTCTTCAGAGCTGGGGACTCATTCGGGCCGGAAACGTCCCTTTGAGGTGATGGAGTGTGCTGTCTTCTGAGACTGCCCCACCCTCTGCTCCATTGGCTCCCTACCCCTTTGGTGCCAGTGTCTGCCTCCGAACCTCCTCTCCCCCCAACTGTAGGGAACCCATGCTCCAGGACACCCCATTGGGCAACCCCACCTTTCCTAAACCTCCCCAGAGCACCCCTCAGTGGAGGTCCCTTGGAAGAAATGCAAGAGAAAGCATTTGGACTTCCCTAAGTCCCTCACTTCAGGCACTGACTTGGAAGACTCGGAAGGGTCCCCGCACTCCCCCTCTGAGGATCTGTCTTTTTCAGACATCCTGGAATTCCTTAGAGGGGGTGGCTGAAAATCCCTTGCCCCTTCTGAGAACGAGTCTGTGTACCTGGATGCATTTGGTTCCTGATCCTCTACCTCTTGGGTGTCTCCGCCTTTCGACCCACTGCTGGCTCTAGTGAGCCAGAAGGTGTGGAGCTCTCCAGAGACCATGGAACCAGTTCCGAGGAGGCCCAGTAAATTCATAACTGCTCCAGATGATGAGCCTTTTCTATCAAAGGGTGTGCCTGTTGATGCTATGGTGGTGGCGGCGGCAGCCACCAAGTAATAACTAGTGGAGACTTCTGTCCATCCACAGAACAGAGTCCCATACGATGGACTGGTATGGGAAGCTTATGTTTTCTTCACCAGCCTTTACTCTCAGGTCGCTGAATTGTTTGTCCCACTTTACACAATTTCAGAGGGATCTCCTAAAGGAATTGAGAGATACCCTACAGGATCATACAGCTGACGGAGCTGCGAGCAATGCGGCTTCACAGGTTGCAACCTTGACTTATGTAGTTAACTTTTCCATGCGGATGATCTCTTACGCAGCAGATGGGGCGAGTAGGGCAGCAGACACAGGAGTTGCCTTGTGTAGACACTTTTGGATGCGCCTCTGTCAATTTGCGGAGCCCTTCAAGTGCTCCTTTACCAACACCCCCTTTGACAGCTCGTTGCTGTTTAGGCCTCAGGTAAAAGAGACTCTTACCAGATTTGAACGGGATGGCAAAACTCTCTGCCATGGGATTGCGTTTTTCCTCTCCCTCCGGACCTTACCCCAAAGATCAGAAGAGTGTGAAAGAGTGAGAAGATGCGGTTCCAGAAATCTCAGGGAGTTGCGCCTGACATACGTGAAGATTTTTCCCCCAAGGGCAGAGGGTGAAATAGTAGGAGACGCTGATCTCGCTGCAGGGGGGTCTGCAGAATCAGGCCGACAGATACTTTCTCTGGGAGGCCCGACTGTCTTCTGGAGGCAGTCGGGAACAGATTATCCTTGTACCCAAAAGCCTGGTGAACAATCACTGAAGATACATGGGTACTATCGATAATATCCAGGGGTTACAAAATTCCCTTCTCCCATCCACCCCTTACAAGGAAACAGTCAATCTTAGATGTTCCGCCCAGTCTTTGGGATCAAGCAAACCTAGAAGTTCAAAGGTTGCTAGAAAAAAGAGCCATCCAAAAAGTCCCCGCAGACCAAATTGAATCTGGCACTTACTCAGGGTTCTTTTTAGTTCCAAAAAAGACACTGGACTGGAGGCCTGTTTTGGATCTCGGCAAACTGAACAAATCAGTCAAGAAAAAAAGTTCCGGATGGTAACACTGCAGTCCATTCTTCCCTTTTTGGGTCAGGACAATTGGATGTGCTCCATCGATCTCCAGGATGCATGCTACCACATAAAAATGGACAGGCGATCCAGGAGGTATCTATCGATCCAGGAGGTATCTATGCTTCCGGCTGGGAGCCAGTCATTACCAGTTCAGAGCTCTGCCCTTTGGTCTTACCACAGCCCCCAGGGTGTTCACCAAATGCATGGCAGTAGTCACGGCTCACCTGAGGCATCTAGGATTTCGGGTGTTTCCATATGTAGAAGACTGGCTCCTCACTGCCACCACCAAGAATCAACTGATCGATGCATGGGACTCAACTATTCACACATGTACACAACTGGGCATCACCATAAACTGTGAAAAGTCCGCCTTGCAGTATATTACATTTATAGAGGCAGATTTAGACACCAGGGCCTTGATAGCAAAACTGCCTCACGAAAGAGTGTTACCCATTCATCATAAAGTTTCAATCCTCATGGCAAACAAGAGAATCCAGGCAAGATTTGTCCTCAAGGCCTTTGGTTTGAAGGCTGCAGCAATTACTCTGGTCCTTATGGTATGCTTCCACATGAGAATTCTGCAGTGCCTCCTTTTTGCTCAATGGTCATTCCAGGATTTGCCAATGTCACATCAGATATCGATCACTGAGTCTTGCAAGGACTTAGCATGGTGGCTTCACTCCCCTCTGGTATCAATGGGCAGACCATTTCTAACCCTCCAACCCGTAGCCACAGTTACCACAGACGCTTCCCAGATGGGGGGGGGGGCATTATCTGGGACAGACTGGTCAAGGGACTTGGCAGGAACATGAGTATCACTTGCACATCAGTGTCCTAGAGATGAGAGCGGTGCTTCTGGCATTGCAAGTACTTCAAGATTCTCTACCCTGAGGGACTATAGCAATTCAGACCGACAATATGTCAGTAGTATGGTACATCAACAAACGGGGCGGAACCAGGTCTTATCCCTTGTGTCGAGAGGCTGTACGAATTTGGCAATGGGTGATGTCTTCCCAACGTTTTCTGTTTGCAACACACATCCCGGGGAAATCCAACGTGATGGTGGACAAGCTCCGCAGGGCTATTCTGATGCCTGACGAGTGGTCCCTGAAACAGGAAGTTGTGGACTTGATTTTTCGCAAATGGGGCCAGTCATGCTGCGATCTGTTTGCCACCCCCCCCTCAACAAATGCAGCAGCTACTTCGCCCTAGTCCCACCACCGGGACAGTCACCCAGGGAAGCACTTGTTCATGATTGCCCCCAGGACTGTTTTACGCCTTTCCACCGATCCCCAAGGTTCTTCAGAAAGCTCAGTCGTTGGGTTGCAAGTTAATCCTCATTGCCCCTTACTGGCATCAGATATGGTTCCCATTCCTTTGGCCTCATCTGCAGGGGGTTCCTTGGATCCTGGACCTAGCTCCAGATGATCTGATGCATTAGTCTGGTGCTGTCCACCCTTCCATTCAAACTTTCAAGCTGACAGCTTGGTTTCTCCACTTCCAGTCTTAGCCAAGCTTCCCGATGTTTCTCTGGCAGTTCAACACATTTTGATTTCCTCCCATAAGCCCACTACTAGGAAACTTTATGCTAGTAAATGGAAGAGGTTCTCTTGTTGGGCAAGCAAATAAGTGAGCCCTTTACTGCACCCATTTCAGATTCTCGAATTTCTTGCTGAAACCTTTGAGTGAAGAGCAGTGGCAGCTACTATCCAGGTTCAGCTGGCTGCCATTTGTAATTTCCATGTGGGAGAAATGGGCTCCAACATCATGTCCCATAGGCTATGCAAAGCATTCCTAAGAGGTACTACCCTCTTAAGACCTCCAATAAGAGAACCTGTCCCCCTCCCCCCGGAACATTAATTTAGTTTTAGACGCTCTGATTCTTCCTCCCTTTGAGCCATCTGCTTCTTGTCCACTGAAATTCCTGACATGGAAGACCCTTTTCTTAACTGCCATTACCTCAGCTAGAAGGGTTTCAGAATTACAGGCCTCATCTATTCGTCCCCCGTACTTGATTTTCTACAAAGATAGAGTTTCTCTAAGAACCAATTTCTTTTTCTTACCCAAGGTGTGTTCTGAGTACAATTTGAATCAATCCATAGAGCTTCCTGATGTTCTTCATATTTCACTGTTGCAGTCATTACATTTGGGTAATCTGCTGGCAGGTTGCCCTCAGTCGGCTTGAATTCCAAAGTTTTGGGGTCCTGCGTCTGTTGCTGTCTCCTCTTCCATGACGTCAGGTCGTCAGGGGTATAAAACATGCAGCCGACGCCATTTTCTTTAGTCTTTCTTGCCACACTGTGCCCGAAGCAGAAGCATTTCGCAAGTGCCGGTCGGCCGACTACTGAAATATTCCCATTTGAGTTTCAGAACTAAAGTCTTCACTAAAGCTAAGTACCCCGTTGGGGAAACTTTTTTCTTGCTTTTTATCGATGTCAGAAAAAGTTAATAATTGCATTACTTGTGGGAAGCAAATACCTCATAAGGATTTCCATTTATACTGTATTCCTTGCCTAGGCCCTGATCACAACGTGCCTGGCTGTCGGTTTTGTGCTGGATTTAACCAATGCACTATTAAGCGTCGGTATATTTTTGCATCAAAGTATTTTGGAAACCTTTAACTACCCAGAAATGTCATCAGATAGCAATCCAACTACCGGAGTACATACAAAACGCAAAGAAAAGGACAGAGAAAGGCAGTCGAGATCCAAAACAGACAAAGCTTCTCCTATGCCAGTCACCGGTTTGCCGGTACTCGGTGAGGTGCTTTTGCAGCCCCTGATACCTGCTACCTTCGAGTCGCAGGCCTCTACTGACACCCATGTGGAGTCCGGCATGCCACAAGATACTCAAGGTATTGGACTGACTGATGTATCTCCCTCGGATGGGTCTGGAGCCACTGAGCAGTCATCGGCTTCTGAGGGTGTATTCAGACCTCAACATTTGTATATCAAACCGATGACAGCTGCAAGTCCAAAGACAAAAGCAACTTCTAAAACTAAAAAAAGACTCGAGCCCACGTGCACAGGCCTCTATGCCTAAAAAACAGATGATCAAAATGGCTGAAGACCTTATTACCTTGATCAGGGGTACCCATCCCCCTCCAGATAAGAGGCCTAGGCAAGACACTGATTATGAATCTTCAGATCAGGTTTCTATTTCTTCTGATTCCTCTTCTGATCGGGAATTATCTATACCTCCCTATGAGGATTCTGATGCTTAGGAGTATATTCCATCTGCATCTCCTCTTGAGGATTATTAATTTGGATAAACCTTGCATACTTTAAGGGAGCATTTCCACTGGGAGAGTCAAGACTTCTCAGAATCAAAAAAGAGGCTCAGGGATTTCCTTCTCCCCCAGCACAGGCCTTTAGCCATTCCCCCTGTTTTAGACATTGTGGATGATGTGTTTTCAGAGTCAAGCTTGACCCCGACTCCTTACCTCCAGCTCCCAGTAAGCCTGACAGATACTACAGGGTCCCTGACTCTCACAAATTTTTATTTAGAAACCCTGCTGCTGACCCTGAAACTATTTCACAGGGTCCAAAGGGAGTTAAGGCTTCAACAGCAACAAATCCTACCCCTCTGACAGAGATTCAAGGGCACTGGACAGATGGGGAAAAAAGGTTTATACATCTGCAACCTTGGCAATCAGGGCCTTAAATGGCCAATTTCATATGCTTAAGTAATGTTATGGGATTGCTGAAACAGAAAATGATGTTGATTTCAGAATGTGCAGAAAATAAAGAATTGCAGGAATTATTGCATGCAGCTGAACAAGTTGGAAAGCGTACTTTGCAATGTAGTTTTGATTCCTTAGAGGCCTCCTGTAGGGCCGCAGTTACTGGATCTGTGATTAGGAGGCATGCCTGGTTAAAGGAACAAAATTTGCCTGATCATGTTAAAGCTAAATTGCTAGATGCACCTTTACAGCATGATTCTTTGTTTGGTATTAAGGCAGAAGAGGTTTTAAAGAAAATGGAAGACAAAGCTAAGTCTATGCAAACTGTTAAAGACTTCTTGCAAGTGCAGCCACCAAGATTCCGTAGACAATGGCCTACAGAAAATTGGTCCTTTCCTGTGTCAGAGCTCAAAGGGGCAAATCCAGACGCCCTAAGGGTTCCAGATACCAGGCGCAAGATTCATACAGGTCAAAGCAATGGGGCGCTTCCACCTCCAAATCTGGAGGAGATAAAACGCAAACCTACAAAAAGCAATTCTAATGACTTCTCTCTGCCTGCACCAAGCACTTATCTTTTGGCAGCACTCATAGGGGGAAAATTAGCACTTTTTGCTCAAAAATTGGCAGTTAATAACCCGGGACAAATGGGTACTAAGGATTGTATCACAGGGATACCGATTCCATTTACACACTCTGCCAATGGCAAATGGTTGGCAGATCTGCCAAAAAATCAATGGGCAGAGGCACAGAAACAGGTTACGTCCCTCATGGATATGGGGGCCATTCGGACAGTACCAGAACAGGAAAAAGGGCAAGGTTTTTATTCCAGACTGTTCTTGCTACCTAGAAACGACAAGGCCTGGCAGCCAGAACTGGATTTATCGATTTTGTACACATACCTGGACATTCCAAAATTCAAAATGCTGACTTTGCAGCAACTTCTGCCCATGCTGGGCAAGAATGCTTGGCTGGTGACTTCAGACTTAAGAGGCATACCTGCATGTCCCAATAAGACAATCGTGCAAAAGATACCTCAGATTCAAGGATGGCTTAATGCACTACCAATTTTCTGCACTGCCCTTTGGCTTATCTACTGCGCCCAGGGTCTTTACAAAGTGCCTGGCACCAGTAATTGCATTTTGCAGACAAAGAAGTATACAAATATATCCTTACTTGGATGACTGTCTCATTCAAGCAGAGAACAAGGACACTCTCTTCTTCGACACCTGACGTTTGTGAAAAGGCTTCTAACATGCCTAGGGTACACAATAAACAAAAATAAATCACAACTGGTACCCTCTCGAAAGATAACATTCCTGGGTGCAAGCTCGAATACAACTGCCCAGATGGCTTGCCTCACGCCAGACAAGCAAAGGCAACTGACTACTTACTTCAAACTGATGGCAACAAAAACCCAGTCTTCTGCAAGGCGCAAATCCTGCAGGCTCTGAGCTACATGGCATCCTACTGATTCCATATGCAAGACTGCATATGAGGAAACTTCAATGGTACCTAAAAAGTTTATGGAGTCAACATTCACACCGTCTGGAAACAATGATTCCTCTCATTCCCTGCCTGCAACAGGAGTTTTTATGGTGGGCAAAGGCATGTCACCAAAACATGGGACAGCCATTCACTCTACCCTCTGCCAGCCAAACCTTAACAGCAGACGCATGATTATGCCTAGAGGGCCCACATGGCAGGAGATGCATTCAGGGCATATGGACACCAAAACAAATGCATCTACATATCAACCAGAAAGAGATGCTAGCTGTTCAAAATGCCCTAACAGCCTTCAAGGACTTACTTCATCCAGGACAACTACTGATAAAGACTGACAACACAGTCATGTGGTATATAAACAAGCAAGGGGGCACACACTCATACCCCCTTTGCAGATTAGCCATGGCACTGTGGGACACAGCTTTGACCTACCAAATACATCTTCAAGCTCAATTCCTGCCAGGAAAACAAAACACTCTGACAGACGATTTAAGCAGAAACCTTATGGATCCTCACAAGTGGAAACTAAATCCACAAGTCTTCAGCATAACAGAGAAATGGGGGAGCCCAGACATAGATCTATTTGCTTGTCCTCATAATTATCAATTGAAAAGATTCTGCACAAGAACTTATCACAGACAAGCATGGAAAGTGGACGCCCTATCCTTCAGTTGGAAAAACCTATCCGTTTACGCCTTTCCTCCTCTGCCTCTTCTCCCCAAGGTCCTCCTAAAAGTTCAGACAAGAGAAACCAAAGATGATACTAATTGCCCCTGCCAATACTGGTACCCAATCCTAAGGAACTTGTCTCAATACCCAGCTTGGACCTTGACTCAAAGACCACAACTGCTGTCCCAGCAAAACAATCAGATCCTGCACAATCAACTACAGACTCTGAACCTGGCAGCATGGCTGATCATGTAGTCATACAAACAACACCTCTCAGTAAAGCTGTGATGGATGTGATTTTGGAAGCCAGAAGGCCTAGTACTAGAAAATCTTATGCTGACAAATGGAAGAGATTCTGTGCTTGGAATCGAGCACAAGGGACTGATACGGCAGAACCAAATATTCCTCAGATATTGCAGTATTTAACTGAGATGCTTGACAAAGGCCCATCTTTCTCATCAATTAAAATCCATGCCTCTGCCCTTTTGGCTCGTTACAATACAGAGCCACCAATTTTTTCTCATCCTTTACTAAAACAGTATCTTAAAGGAGCCAGAAATGTAATACCTCCTAGAAGATCACCATTGCCTGCATGGGACCTCAATTATGTGTTTGAAAAGCTCACCCTGCCTCCATTTGAACCAGCTGCTACCGCTGATATAAAGTTCTTATGTAAAACAGCTCTGCTACTAGCAATTACTTCAGCTAGAAGCGTTTCAGAGCTACAGGCCCTCATGGCTGTAGAGCCGTTCATCATATTTTACCCAGACAGGGTGTCTGAGGACAAATCCTACTTTTATGCCTAAGGTGGTTTCCAGTGTGGCTCTTAACCAAACAATTCATCTGCCAACCTTTTATCCAAATCCGCAGAACAAGGGGGAGAGAATTCTGCATTCCTTGGACTTACAGACAGCTATGATTCTACTTGAGCAGGACTAAAGCTCTAAGAAAAACTGAGTAATTACTAGTGACATATGCTGCAGGATCAGAAGGCAAGGCTATTTCAAAGCAGACTATTTCAAAGTGGATAAGCCCCTCCATCCGTTTCTGCTACTTACACCATGGTAAACCTGTGCCCAAGAGCATTAGGTCTCATTCCACCAGAGCTGCAGCTACGTCAGCAGCCTTTCTCTGGGGAGTACCAACCAAAGACATTCTAGAGGCTGCTACTTGGAGTTCTGTTCACACCTTTACAAAGCATTATCATTTGCCTCTACTCTAAATCCAGGGCAGGCTTTGCCACTGCAGTTCTGCAGGGCCTTATAGCCGCTCCTAATGCTGTTTAGCTCCAGCCTCCCAACCATAGCTTTGGGATTCTACCCAAATGTAATGACCAACAGTGAAACACGAAGAACGTAGTACAGTTGTGTACATTTACCATAAATGTAGATGTTAGAGTGTATTCACTGCTGCAGTCCCAGGTTACCCTCTCGCCATCCCCCTGTCATTCTGGAGTTTATCTTTCCTTCTCTATCTTCTACAACCTATGTGGTGTATTTGCTTGTAGATGAAGGTAAAGTTTATATTGATGCATGTGTGTGTGTGTGTGTGTATATGTGTGTATATATATATATATATATATATATATTTTTTTTTTTTTTTTTGCTACCTTTTTGGGGGCACCTGACATCGGGGGGCAAGAAAAACTAAAGAAAATGGCGTCTGCTGCATGTTTTATACCCCTGACGTCATGGAAGAGGAGGCAGCAACCGACGCAGGACCCAAGACTTTGGAATTCAGGCCGACTGAGAGCAACCTGCCAGCAGATTACCCAAATGTAATGACTGCAACAGTGAATACACTCTAACATCTACATTTATGGTAAGTGTACACAACTGTACTTTTTCTTCCCAATCATAAAAACAAGGCAGAGTATAAGCTGCATCAATTGGACGTTCATAGACTGTTACGTTTAAATTTACACAGGACCAAGGACTTCAAAAAATCCGACCAATTGTTCATATCCTTTGCGGAGAATAAGAAAGGTTGTTCAGTCTCAAACGTGACTTTAAGTGGCTTTCTGACACTATAATTTACATCTTTGATTTGTGCAACAAAAAGCTTCCAGGAAAAATTAAAGGACACTCAACAAGGGCCTTGGCTACCTCTTTTGCTTTTCAAGCCAGACTGCCTTTGGATTCGATCTGTGCGGTAGCTACTTGGGCTAATCCTCATACCTTTATCACTCATTGCAAAGTAGATGTGGCCTCTTGGAACAGGGCATCGTTTGGCTCCACGGTCCTGAAGAGGTTTTTTCTAGTGAGCCACCCAAGAAACAAGGGCTGGGGATGCAGTCCCAAACAGTAAAAATGAAGGTGCGAGATAGGGACAACATAACATAACAAAGTTATGTACTCACCATAACGTTCCATGTTTGTTGTCCTTAATCTCACCTTCTTACTTGCGTCCCACCCTCCTTCTCCCCTTCCTGGAGGATCGAGAGGCATTCCTTTTTATTGGCTACACTGGCTGAGTTTACCTTTACCATGCCATTTGGCTAGTCCTAGTCTCCCCTTCTTACTCTTGCTGATGGTTTACGCCTTTATATGCAGGTTTTCTCTTGTAAAATAGAGCATCTTTTCTGCCTGTATGGTCTAGTGCTGCAGGAGTGGCCCTAGGTCATCTGGTGCCCTAGGCAAAGGGGCTCCACGGCACCCCCCACCACATTACCAGCTGCCCCCATCCTGGTCTACCTACGCCAAATAAATACTGGAAAAGTGTCCCTGCTAGACTGGCACCCTAGGCGGTCGCCTAATTGGCCTATGCCTAAGGCCATCTATGAGTGCTGGGTTATTACAAACGAGATCTGGATAACTACCGCTAGGCATGTTGGGATAGGGGCTAGCCTCAAGCCAGTAAAAGCTCTCAAGCTATAGTATATGGCTGAGTCAGAGCCGAGGATCGGCTCCTAACCCAAACAGCAAGAAGGAAGGTGAGATTAAGGCCAACAAACATAGAATGTTATGGTGAGTACATAACTTCTTTTTTGCCTTGGAATAGTTTGAGTTGATTTTGAAAGAGAGCTTTATGTTCTGACCTTACCAGGGAGAACAAGACATTGGGGAGGTGCAACGTTCTCCGATGTTTGTCAACAACTCGGTCCAGTATGTAGGAGCCTGTAGTGGGCCTATTCACTACTTCAAGGGTTTGTATTTATGAAGTCCAAGAATTTCTGTGCCTGTAGATTTGAGGACTTGTTGGATTCCCAGTCTGCGGAGGAGTAATTTAAAGTCTCCAAGAAACAAGTTGTTAGGTTGGGTGGCAAGTGTCTTTAGCAGGTCCAAGTATGCACTGTGACCTTCATGGGACATGGAGGGTGACCAATGGCTAGCATATGGTGCTGGTTTTTCTTTATGGTGATCTACAATGCATCATCCTTATTTGACCTCCCTAGAAGTATGCTTGTTGCTGATGTATATTGAATACCTCCATCTTTAGCCCTTGTCTGTGCAGCTACTGGTCAATGTGTGGAAGGCGCTGAAACCTTGCACTTCTACTTTAAACCATGTCTAAGTAACTTAACCATTGTCTGTATTCTCAAGTGTAAGGTCAGCTTAGAGGAAGTAAAGTTTTATTTAAGCTGCTGGCATTGAGCCGTAACACCTTGAGGTTCAGTTGAGTTGATTTTGCAATGTCGGGTTTTGATAATTTGACCCCTCCCCCCCCCATAGTTCCTTTTTAAGGCAAAGTTCTAGCCAGTATTTGAAAGCCTAAAGGGGAAAGGTACATACCATCCTTGGCAAATCAGTCTGGTCTGTTAACCATGTCCTCTTAACCTGGCAAATATTGTATCCCCTTAGAATGACACCAGAAAGACTGGCAGTTATTGAAATTTTTTTTGCTGATATTGTGGCATCATCTTCATAATGGTAATAAACTGCCCAGTGCTAGGCTCATACTAGCTTGAGACAGTCTGAAAACGCCAGGATGTGTGTCTCTATATAGTCCAGGGAAGTACATCTCTGGTCTTTTTACACCTACATTTTGAGTGCATGCATGAGTTGGTGGATCCTAGCCCCAGATAAGCAACTAATGTTTATTTTCTTGTTTGACCTGGTTAGAGGGGCATCAGTGTATCTTACAATGGAGTCTCCTGTGGTGAAAGTCCTTTAGGTCTCCACTAAGAGTGACAGTATGTGTGTTGCTTTTTCAGAGTACCTTTGGGCTTGCTGAGGCCTAGCTTTGACAATCTTCAGGAAGATTACTTTTAAGTGCCTCAACATACATTAGTCTGTGTGTGTGTTTTGTGCTATGTGAAGTGGGTATTGTGTGTGTGTGTGTGTGTGTGTGTGTGTGGTTTCAACAACCTGATGTGCACTTGTATGCAGGAGTTTAGCCTCCAGTGTCATTTTACTGTAATGATTAAGTGGTTGTCAGTAAACATGAGACAATTGCTGCATTGTCTCAAGATGCTCATGTTCACCAAGCTGGCTACAGAGAACTTAGGAAATTGCATATCCATACTTATCCAGTCCTTTGGTGCAGAATAGTAAGGGTGCTTTATGGAGGCAGATTATGCTAAACAGTACTGAATTCTACTAACTTTAACCCTGGCACAGTACTGAATTCTACTAAATCTGTAGGTATTGCCTTTCATTTCCCAACTAGCTGCTCTAAGCTTGTCAGCACGCAAGGTTTCTGATCTATTACTGCTTTACATTTTACAGCTTTATGGCCTGTTCTACAAGGAAGATTTGCTTTCTATGGGTTTGCTACTTTACAAGACTAACCAACACAAATGCACAAAAACTATAGCAGCAGCAGATGTGCTGTATAGATCTCCAGGATGCTTACTATCATATCAAGATAATGAGGGATTTCATGAGATTTCTCCAGTTCCAGCTGGGAGCCAATCATTTCCATTTCAGGGCATTGCCCTTTGCTCTCACAACAGTTTATCTCAGCAAGTAGAAAAGGTTTTCCATTTTGGCATCTCCCAAAGGAATAGATACCTTTTCAGTGCCTCTTCTTGCATCCTGCACTTTGTCGCATCTTTTCCAAAAAGGCTCCAGTTTTTCAACAAATAAATTTCAGTTAGTAACTATTTCCAATTTCCACAATGGATACAATCCAACTCTCATAGCATCAGTAAAGATTTCAGTGGCCTTTCTGAAGAGAACCTTCTTATTGAGGCCCCTGTAAGATCCAGTTCCTCCATGGGACATAACTATAATGGTACAGGCATTAACTAGTGTGACTTTTGAACCAGCAACCACAACAGATTTGAAATTTGTTTCTTGGAAAACTGTTTTTCTTTTGACTGTTACTTCCATGAAAAGAATTTCTGAATTACAAGCACTATCATGTAAACCTTCTAAGGTCACTATCCAGGTGGCTTTCTAATTTGCATGGTCTTTGTCTAAGACAAGTTAGGACTATTCTTACAAAAAAAAAAAAAAAAAGCTCATTCAGTAAGAGCTTTACATAATTCTGCCTTTATGCACATAATTCATATTGATACAATTTGAGCTACAGGAACTCTCTACTGTCCACTTTGTCTCACTATAAGCTGGATGTAGATTCTAGATCCCATACATCCTTTGGCTCCACCATTCTCAGGAATGTTGTTCCTTGATGCCTCTCAGGTTTTTGGTAGCTTTAAAATCTGATAAAAACTGGCATTGGATATGGAGGTTATGTACTTACTGTAGCAAAAGATCCGTGTTGTTTTGTTTTTGTCCAGTTCAACAACCCTCCCTCTATCACCCTATCAAAAATTGTTACCTATTACTCTTTGAATGGATGGACATTGCCAGGGTCTTGTCTTTTTTATGGGTTCAGCTTGCTGTCCTAATTTTATGGCCACTACATTGCCTGTGTTCAGGGCTACCATCCTTTTTTATGATGGTGGAATATTTTTTTCTGTTTTTGAGCAAGTAAACTCAATCTGAGGCATTTGGGGGGGGGAATAGAGGGAATTGTGTAGGGGAGGAGTCAGAGACCTGGAACTGCCATTTCTAAAAAGGTTCTGAGGTTTGATGCAACAACCCAAAGGTTGAACCAGACAAAAACAAGACAACATGTACTTTATGGTTAGTACATAACTTTCATTTTTTACTTCCATTCTTTGTTGTGTAGAGCCTAAAACCCACAGCGCTACAATATGTATTTCTGTATGTAGAGCCCATACCCACAGCCCTACAATATGTATTTGTTCAGCATTACTTGTGACTGAAGCATGAAGTTTTAATTTACTTGAATCATTTTTGCTTGGATGGTAAGATGCTTTAACATTTTTTTTTCCTCATCATGTTAAAGTTTAAGCACGATAAATGGTAAAGGGGAACTAAAAAGAGAAACAAGCAGGAGGTAAAAGTAGCTTAAGTAAAGCATTTTAAGCCTCTAACAATTTCAGTCAACATATTCACATAACTTATAATATGGAATTTAAATTAAATTTGGACAAAAACTATTTACAATGGCTGTATGTAGAGTGAGTTTATAATTCGTAATCTACACACAGTACTTTGTAGATTTCTACAGTTGTCCTCCTATTAAAGGTTAAATCAATGCCAGCCTGGTGGTGTAGAGGGATAAAGCCCCAAGTGTGGCTCAGGCAACCAAAGGTCAGTTAGCTGCTTAGGCAGTTGACAAAGCTGCCAGGGAGGATGGTCATGCCTATCCTGGGGCTTGGCAGGGCAGGTCATGTGCTCTAGTGATCAGAGGAAGGGGCAGGGCACATGGCGTAGGGAATGGGTGGGTGGTACACCATGATGGTTACAGAACAAGTGCACTGGTTCATAGGGTTATGGAACGGAAAGCATTGTGGGCTCCTTGGTGGTGCAGGTCACCAGATCACCTTGCCAATGAGAAGGTTTAGGCTAGTGGTAATAAAAGCTCCCGCAAATCTAGAATGCTGGCAGTGGAACAAGAAACCCTAATGGAATGATTATTTCCTTCCCAATTGTTCTTCCTGTAATGGTGCTGGGAGTTGACCTGCATCACTATGAAACAATGGAGAGGTCAAAAGTCTGCAGGTGTAGGGGCAAAATGATAGGAGGGTGACGTTAGATTTTCCTTTTTAACTTGCTTCATTTGATCTAATAACTGCATGCTTTTATTCTGAAACATCATGATGTTATGTAGTCCAATCTCGCCTACATTCTTATCCGTGGTTCGGAGCCGAATGTCGGCTCCGACTTGGCCAACTTTTTTATCTCGAAGTCTTTCTATTGGCTGGTTTAAGATGGTATCCCATGCTGAACTGCTCTCTATCCCTAGATCTTGTTTGCTGCTTGTGTAGCTCAGACGTGGTCTCGCTCTTGGCTGTGGCTAAGTACCCTTTTTCTTCATTATCAGAATTTATTGCAAACAAAAAGCTATTTTAATAGCGATTGTATGTTCTTGTCTTGTGAAAAAGTTGCGTTTTGATCGTTTTTTCTGTAGTATCCCACTAGCTGTTTCCAACGGGCAAGGCCCGTTTCAGTTAGAGGAACTAGTCTTCCCCTTGCTTTCCTTGTGTCATAAAACTTTTCCGGGACTAAAAGCCGTTTAAATTGGAGGTATTTTCCTTTTCCCCCTTGTGTTTGTGTCTAGGATCATTTAACTTAGAGATCTTGTGGCATTTGTTTGTTGTAGGCTTTTTCCCGCCTTGTGACTGTTTGACAGTTGGTCCATTTATTCAGTGATTAATTGTCTTTGGTGCTTTATTATTAGTTAACGATGTTCAAAGATACTAAGGAGCACAAGCCCTTGGGCTTCAAGAAATGCTCTATGTGCAGTTATAAAATGTCCATTACCAATGGACACTCTGTATTATCTGGGAGCGATTCATCTCCAGGAGTCGTGCAGCTTCTGTCATGCCTTTACTCCGCGAGTTCTTCAGGAAAGTAAGAATAAATTGATTTTGAAGGGACTTCTGAAACCCTCCTTCGAGGAAAGTCTAGAGAGTGCTTCCAGCTTTAAGGCAAAATCCTCTAAATCAAAAAAGAGATCTCTGGCTCCATCAGTCTCCTCGGAGCCACCGTAGAAAATAGCAAAGTCTGCTTCAACATCCTCAGCGCCGCAGGAAGTGTCAGTTGTTATGGGACCTGCTTCAGCTCCAATCTTCTTGGAACCTGTTCGGAGCCGATCGCCTAGCATTAGGCCAGTATCCCTTCCTTGCAGGTCCCCTTCGGAGAGGAGGTCTCTATCTCCTTTTCTGTCCTCTAAATCTTCCAGGACCTTATCAGATGTGGACTTCGATAGAGTGGTGCAAAGACTCCTTCAGTTACCGGTTCTGGCAAAATTGTTCTCGGCTCCTTACCCAGTCGGCCCCGGAGCCCGTCCCCCAACATGCTTCGATACTTCCTCCTCTGCTCCGCATGATGTCACTAGGTCTGTTCCGACAGCCCCTCCTGGCTTATCGGTGCCACGCCGTCCACGGGGTTCAGGATTCTTCGGTCGGACCCGAGGGAGAGGCTTTGGGACACCTCTCTGTGCTTCGGCACGGGGAAGTTTAACTCCTGTCGTGGCTTAGAGGCTGGTCGTTCTTCGGACTCTGGGGGGACCAGCCTTCAAGGCCATGCGGAGCGCGCTGGCCAGGTCGTCAGTGGCATCATGCGGGTCGGTCATTCTGTCCCCTACTACACTGGTGCAGGTCTCTGATCGCCATCTATCTCTGGACAGCAGAGCCCCAAGGCCTCAGGGTACCCCCATGAGTGGTCCCCACATTTCTGAGGACCCCTCAGAGTTTTGGCCTGAGGAGCCACCCAGAAAGAAGACATTTAAGAGGAAGCACATAGATTCCCAGGATGAGTCTCTCACATCAGACACCGATCTCGAGGAATTGGAGGGGTCCCTCAAGTCATCCTCTGAGGATGTTTCTTTCTCTGACATCCTAGAGATTTTGAAACAGAAGTGACTGGCCATCCAAAGCCCTCTCTGAGGAGGAGTCTGTCTTCTTGAAAGGCCTTTGGTGCTTAGCCCTCCACCTCCTGGGTATCTCCACCCTTCGGCAAGCTTCTGGATTTGGTTGGTCAAAGGGTGTGGGGAAACCCCTGACTCTCTGGAACCAGTCCCCAGGAGACCCAATAAATTTTTGTCTGCTCCTCCTGATGAGGAATTTTTGTCCAAGGGAGTCCCTGTTGATGCCATGGTGGTGGCAGCTGCCACTCAGAAGGTGGAATTAGCCGAGACTTCTTCCACCGTCCATCCCCCTAACAGAGTCTAGGACCATGGACTGGTACGGGAAGCATACTTTTTCTTCAGCGATCTTTACCTTACGGTCACTGAATTATTTATCACACTTTACACGGCTCCGGAGAGATCTCCTCTAGGAGCTTGGAGATACTCTCACGGGTAACATTTCTGAGGCAGTGGCCCAGACTGTCAACACTCAGATGTCTACCCTCAATTCCATTGCAAACTCCTCCATGAGGTTAATCTCATATGCAGCCTAAGGAGCGAGTAGGGCAGCAAGTTCAGGAGTTGCTCTTAGGAGGCAGGCCTGGATGTGCCTTTGTCATTTCGCGGAGGCCTTCGTCTTCATTCATCGACACCCCTTTTGATGGTTCCTCTTCATTCGGAACCAAGGTGAAAGACACTCACACCAGGTGCGAGCAGGAGGGAAAAACTCTGTCTGCCATAGGCGTCCATTTTTCTCTGCCCTCTAGGCCTTATCCCAAGGCCCAGAGGGGTGGCTAAATGTGGTTCAAGAAATCAGAGTTGTTTTCCCGGCACACAAGGTGAGCCCCCCCCTCCAGAGGCAGGGGAGAGGGGGTGGTTATTCAGGGAGATGCCGCCCTAGGAGCAGAGGAGGCCCCCGCAACTTGGGAGACTGCAATTCCTTTCATGGTTCTCCCTACCGCCGCTCCTGATGGGAGGCCTGACCGTGCATTTCCGGAGCCAGTCGGGGGTTGAATCTAGTTATACCCAGAGGCCTGGCAAGGCATCACCCAGGACCAATGGGTTCTATGAATAATTTCCGGAGGATATGTCATCCCCTTCTCATCAAATCCCCCTCCAATCAAGAAAATCCTGGATGTTCCACCCAGTCAAAGGGATTACGCAGCTTCAGAAGTTTCAAAGCTGCTAGAAAAAGGAGCCATCCAACATGTCCCCTCAGACCAGATCGGATTAGAGACTTACTCCAGATTCTTTTTGGTGCCGAAAAGGACAGGGGACCCGAGACCCGTATTGGATCTCAGCCAATTGAACACCCACTTGCAAAAGTCCAAGTTCTGAATGGTCACATTGCAGTCTATTCTCCCATTGTTGGGAAAATAAGTGTGGATGTGCTCCATCGACCTCAAGGATGCTTACTACTACATAAAGATAACAGGGCATCCACAAGTCACCTACGCTTCCGGCTGGGAGCCAGTCATTTTCAGCTTCGAGCCTTGCCCTTTGGTCTGATCCCAGCCCCCAGGGTGTTTACCAAATGCATGGCAGTGGTGACTGCTCACGTGAGATGTCAGGGATTCCTAGTGTTTCTGTATCTGGATGACTGGCTCCTTACTGCCACCACCAGGCATCTACTACTACAGACCAGGGACGACTATCAACCTATGTCAACAGTTGGGCATCACATTGAACTGGGAAATATCTGCCTTGTTGCCCTCACAGCGTGTCATTTTTATAGGCGCCGAATTAGACACCGTCCTCATGCGGGCATTTCTACCATAGGAAAGAATCAGAGTCCTACAACAAGTTCACGCCTTGCTCCCTCTGAGAAGAGCGTAGGCAAGATGGGTCCTGCAACTGTTGGGGACAATGGCTGCTACGATTATGTTGGTCCCTCTAGCAAGGTTACATATGAGGCTCCTTCAGTGGCTTCTCTTTGCCCAGTGGTCTCTTCAACGTCTTCCAATTTCTCACCCTATTCTACTCACAGACAGGTGCAAACAGGATGTCAGTTGGTGGCTTCGCACAGACAACCTGAATGTAGGAAAGCCGTTCGTTCCTGCACCCCCAATTGCCACGGTAACCACAGATGCCTCCCAGATGGGGTGGGGGGCATTATCTAGGCAGGACAGTCCAAGGCACGTGGCAAGAGCATGAGAGATGCATCTGCATATCAGTGTCCTGGAGATGAGAGCTGTGCTACTAGCGTTGCAAGCACTTCAGAGTTTTCTTCCTCTTGGGACTATTGCAATCCACTCGGACAATATGTCAGTGGTGTGGTATCTGAACAAGCAGGGAGGAACCAAATCTTATCCCCTTTGCAGAGAGGCCATGCGAGTGTGGCAGTGGGCAGTGACTTCCCAACGTTTTCTGGTGGCAATGCACATTCCGGGAAGTCCAATGTGATCGCAGACAGGCTAAGCAGAGCTGTTCTGATGCCTTACGAGTGGTCCCTGAACTGTCAAGTTGCGGAACTGTTCTTCCGCAGGTGGGGTCAGCCTTGCTGCGACCTTTTTACCAGCCCCTTCAATGCCAAATGCAGCAGCAGCTACTTCACGTTGATCCCCCCTGAGGGGGAGTCACCCAGGGACGTTCTAGTCCACGATTGGCCCTCCGGTCTACTATATGCCTTCCCTCCAGTCCCCTTGCTGTCAAAGGTTATTCAGAAAGCGTAATCCTTGGGAAGCAGAATGATTCTGATTGCCCCACATTGGCCTTGTCAAATTTGGTTCCCCTTTCTTCATCCCTATCTCATTGGACGCTCCTTGGATTCTGGACCCACAACCAGACTTACGGACACACATGTCAGGGCAGCTCCATCCCTCTCTTCGGACCCTCCGGTTGACAGCCTGGCTACTCCACTTCCGTCATTAGTTAGGCTTCATTTTTCACCGGAGGTGGTTCATATTTTATCTTCCTCTCATAAGCCCTCGATCAGGAAGATTTATTACAGTAAATGGAAGAGGTTTTCAATCTGGGCGCATGCTAAAAAGATTGACCCTTACACAGCTCCAATTTCGTCTGTATTGGAGTTCTTGTCTATGCTCTTTAACCAGGGTTCAGCGGCCGCAACTATTAGTCCAATTGGCGGCAATTTCTACCTTTCATGTCTCAGACGAGCCTAGCCTGATGGTACATAGACTTTGTAAGGCTTTCCTGAAGGGCACTTTGTTACTTCGTCCCCTGGTATCGGAACCTGTCATGCCTTGGGACTTAAACTTTGTTCTACAGGGTCTTACTTCATCCCCCCCTTTGAGCCTGCAGCCACTTGCGATTTAAAATTCTTAACTTGGAAGACTGTCTTTTTAGTAGCCATCACGTCAGCCAGACGCGTTTCGGAGCTTCAAGCTTTATCAATCAAACCCCCTTATTTGATTTTTCATAAGGACAGGGTTTCTCTCAGACCGAACCCCTCCTTTCTTCCCAAAGTGGCGTCAATCAGTAACCTTAATCAATCTATTGAATTGCCAGTGTTTTTTCCCCAGTTCTCAAACAAGGCAGAATTCAAATTTCATCAGTTGGATGTACACAGACAATTACATTTTTATTTGCACAGAATGAAAGATCTCAGAAAATCTGATCAGTTTGTTTCCTTTTCGGAAAACAGAATTGGGTCTCCTGTCTCCAAAGTCACATTGTCCAGGTGGATCTCCAGTTGTATTTCTTTCATTTATTCCTCAGGGGGTAAAGATTTACCGTTCCAGGTGACGGCTCACTCTTTTCGGTCTGTATCTACATCTACAGCCTTTCAGACCAGATTGTCTATGAATGATATTTGTGCTGAGGCTACTTGGGCATCTCCTCACACCTTTGTTACTCATTATAACTTGGATATGGTATCTAGGGGCAGGTCTTCCTTTGGCTCCACAGTGCTCAGGAATATTTTCCACTGAGCCTCCCAGGATTTAGGTGCTAGGGACGCTGTCCCACTGGCAAGAATGTAGGCGAGATTGGACTACATAACATCAAGAAGTTATGTACTCACCATAACGTTCGATGTATGTAGTCCATCTCGCCTCACATTCTTACCCTCCCACCTTCCCCCTCCTGGAGGGCCTAGAGGTTAGTTCTGGTTTCAGTACTCCGTTTGTTATTGGGCTGATTCTTCCTCTCTGTGTGTTGTGTGTGTGGGGTGTGATTGCCTGAGCTTGCAGCAAACAAGATCTGGGGAAAGGGAGCAGTGCAGCATGGGGATACCTCTTAGCCATGAGCCAATTGAAGACTTTGAGCTAGAGTATGGCCAAGTCAGAGTCGAGGTTCGGCTCCGAACCCACATGTAAGAATGTGAGGCGAGATGGACTACATACATCAAACGTTATGGTGAGTATATAACTTCTCCTTTTCTCTCTGTGATTTCTGTTTCATAATTCTCTGGTATGAATTCCCAAAATTTAGTTTTAGGTTGGGGTTTAATATTTATTAAGGTCGTACAATAAATGAATAGTAGTTATTTAAATTGCTTCATGCACTTTCATCTACTGCAAAAAATGATTCAGGTATTTTAGACCAGAGTTGCACTGGTGTAACTTTTTTTTTTTTTTTTTTTTTAAATATACAGAAATATAGATATAGTCATCAAATGGAGTGTAGCTGAAATCTTCTTTAAATTTACTCTGCAAACAGAGCCTGGCTATATTTGAAGCATTTAGACCTGTGCCCAAGACTTTTTTATATGCACTGTAGTGAAAAACAGCCAACATTCAAGAAAATGATTGGAGGCTTAAGTATGAATGAAGAGTTTTAATCTGTTTAATACAAATGATGTGGCTGTAACTGTCGTGTAAGATCTTTGATGTGATTTCAAAATGACCCATTTGAGTATGTTTGTTATACTGAGTAATGTCCACCCTTGATTTTTTCAAAATGCTTTCTGATAACTGCTGGGCATTGAATATGTTCTTGTGGAGAATCATAAGAGGCATCTAGTCAGTAAAAATGCATTGCTAAGGTGCATTGAGTAGCTGAATGTTAGGAAAAACTACCCACCCTTCCCCACTGAAGTGGGACATGATGCTGAAATGCACGCCTAGGTCTGGTAAGGAGCCAAAGGTATTTAATTGATACTATGTCTGTTTCAGCCACCCTCAAATGATGGGTGATCAAATATATATATTTGACACCAGCCGCTTTTAGACATTTGGATGTAAGGCTCTGTCTCCTCCTACCCATAATTCCCCTCCACCAACTCGATACCTTTGATCTCCTTTGCCACTTGAATGCTTAAGACATGGTCCATGGATCAGTGCTGCTTTTTTTCTAATTTTTGGTCGGAAAAGTGGCAAATTTCTTGTCCAGTTTGATGCTCCTTTTCTAGCTGCATCCTTGCTTAGCATTTCTTTCCTCTGACGAACATTTTCTTTCCCCTTCCCAAATTTAAAAAAAAGGCATTCCTTTTTTGTTGGTGTATATAAATGTTTATAGTACTTGATAGGGCTGTATGGAATTTATAGGATTGTTATAACTTAAACTATCTGTTTTAGTACTTATAACTTTTTTCTTGTAACCTGTGTGTATTTTTATTTCGTTCTAGCTACCGAAAGTGTTAGGGCCTTGGGCTTGAAATGTGTTGCTTCTGTCTGCAAGATGCTCCCTTAGGACTCGCACTCCCAAGTGAGTTTATTGTTTGGGAGTTTCCCACCTGGACAATGATTTTTCTGCTTGCTCAACCTCAGGGGCTAGAACTCTCGTGGATCATCCGTCCAAATTTGCTCTTTAATGGTCTTCTCCCAGCCACAGCAGAGGAGGATCTCCTTCCCAGTTTTAACTTTCCCTCTAGTAGGAAATTGGGGCAGAAAGAGATACAAGCAGAAGGAAAAAGAAAAGGAATCCTGCAAAGAAGTCTTTAAGAATCCCTGCAAGAAGGAATTTAGGTAAAAGTTCCCAGACCCTTATGGTCTGTCAAGTCCTGCACCAAAACTTTCTAAAATTTCTGATCTGACTCTTCCATCAAAGGCTATTAGGATCTGATTACCATTTCCTTTTGTGGAATTCAGGATGTCCTGACTGAAATCATTTGTAGTATTCCTAATCCAGTGATGGCAAACCTGTAATATGCGTGTCAAAGGTGACACCCTATGACATTTTGGGTGACATGCCAGCGTTCACCAACACCTGAGTTACCAAAGAAACTGCTTTTGTTGCTTGTGTGAAGTGCATTGAATTATTTTGTGTCAGGATCCAGTTCAACAACACTGCTGCAGATGTAAGGAGGTTATTAACCTCCAAGACTCTTTCAGTATACTGTCTCAATACAGTCTGCAAAGGGCAGTGCCGATATTGTTTTCTCTCTGTGGTTATAATTCTGCAAAGGGCAAGTAGTCTGCATTTCTAGGAGTTTGCTGTTTACATTCCTCTCAACTGTGTCCCTCTTAATCCCTCCTAAAACTGGCAACTTTTTAAACTTAATTAGATTTATAGAATAATTTTATTTCAGGAAATGTACATTAATTCGCATTCATATCCGCGGTGGTGCAGCGGTAGCATTGTTGCCTCACAGCAAGAGGTTCTCCCGTTCGATTCTCAGCTGGAGTGAGGGGAGTGCCTTCTGTGTGGAGTCTGCATGTCCTCCCCGTGGTAGAGTGGCGTTCCGAAAGATGTGTGAATGGGCATGCCTTCGTTGAAGGTTGGGCGTCGAGCTGGCAACTCGGCACCGTAAAATTCTACTGTCAATCATTAGCGGACCGGTGTTCCACTGTGGCGACCCCTAACCAGGAAAAGCTGAAAGACAAACAACATATTAATTCACATTCATATTTTTTTGTCAGTGTCTCAGATTAATTGTACTAGTAGTTTAAAACTGTCTGTCTCTTATTTCTAGATTTGTCCCTGATTCTGTTGAGATTCATCCCGGATGTATTGAGAGCCATGCTGTTATATTTATTTTTTGTTTGTTTTGTTGGATGAGAGCAGAGTCAAGTTAGGCGTTTTCCGAATTTTTGAGACGCAGAACCCAAAAGGTTCAATATCACTGTCCTAATCAATTTGTTGTCACAGCTGACATTCAGCCAGGGTACCAAAGCTTTACCTTCACAGGGTCATAATGTCTGGCGTGTGACCTTGGCTAGTAGGTGTAGACAGATTTGCGAGCATAATTTCTCAAAATATCTCACTACCTGCCTGAACACAGGCTACATATTCATCAGACGGATTGTCTTTTGGTTACTGGTACTGTTGCTTCAAGTAAATGTGCCCATCTGTGGAACCTTTCTTTACCTTTCTAAAGTGTTTTGCTTAGCAGTATGAGATGTCAGCTAGGAGGGGGTAAGTACAAGTGCGGTAGGCAAATCCCATACAGAGGCTTGCATATCAAGTGTCTCTTCTACAAGGCCTGTACCTAGGACACTGCAATCCCGTTTGCCCTCACTCAATACTTTTCTGGAGACCCAATGTCTGAAACGCTTGGCCCACTCTAAGACCGTGGATCCTGCTTCCTAAGACTTATCTCTATCACTTAAGGAAAAGGCTTAAAAGACCTTTGCCTGATACTCGCTCTGTGCTTTCTGATTCCAATGTTCCTGCTGAGGTTTCAGAGCCTGTATTATATCTGATTCAATCTTGGGTACTCTATACCTAGACCCTGCTGGTCGGTATGGTGTCGGGGAATTTTACAATTGAGGAATCCACAGAAAAAGCTGAGCTGCAAATTATCTTGAGGGGCCTGGAGAACATTCCCAGAGATAAGTTGGGGAAGAGATCAGAGGAAGACTTATTGAGGCACATCCGGGATCTGAACCACCATTCTTGGTTTAAGCAGATGTCACACCAAAAAACTAAACACACAGCTTCTCCCCTTCCTCCTAGGGAGAAGGAATGAATAGAATTTTCTCAAGGCTTGCTTAAAGCTATTTTGCACAGGAAGCCTCGCTCCTTTTCTTCCCAGCCCTTTCCCCTCACTCCTCAAAAGGTTCTTGTGGATTTGTCTTCTGAAGATGAGAAGGCTTCTGATTCTGATCATTCCCTGCCGTTTCTCACAAATCCATTCTTCTCCCAAGTCCATTCTGGTGATGATTCCCTTTCTCCTGACTCTGCTGTGGAAGAAGCTTTTTTTGGAGAGAATATTATGCATGAGGCATTTTGAGCACGAGTCTAAACATATTACAGAAAAGATACAACTTCTTGGAAATAGCAGCCCCCCCCCCCAGTCCCTTCCCCAGTTCTTCCTGTTTTTGAGGCTTTCTTAGATGCCTTTCAATCCACCTCTGCTGCCCTTGATGCCCAGCTCCCTGCCCCCAAAAGGCAGGACAGATTTTCCAAGTCCCTGATGATTTTAAGTTCTTCTGTAAAACATCGTGTGGTGGACCCCTCCACAGTGTGTCTATGGCATTCAGGGCTATGCATTACCATACCTAAATGCGCAAGTATTTGATATCCATCCTCAATTCTTCACAAGGAACTGATTCTAAACAACAAATGTCCTTACTTTACCAGGCTACACAACTAGCCAGTTACAGCATGAAATGTAGTTATGATGCTGTATAGGCCTTGTCCAGGGGAGCTGCTATTGGTTGTGTCATCTATAGGTATGCATGATTACGCACTCAACTGAAGATTTAAATGCAAAAGTTAGTTTCCCCTTTAGACAACAACCACCTATTTGGCCATCAAGCATCTAATCTTATCAAAACCCTCCAAGAACAGAGAAAAACCATGAAAGACTACAAACAGCTTCCATTAACCATTGTACCTAGGTACCAGAGGAATCATTTAACAAAATCCATCTCTTTTGTTGGAAGAGATCCTAAATCTAGGCCAAAACATGGAAAAGCCCCACAGAAAAAGATTCCCAGAGAAACCACACAGATTACTCTTTTGTGAGGCCTTCCTGTGGGGAAAAATCCCTTGACTATCTACAGAGCGTTTACTTCCTACCCACACCCCTCCACTCCAGCCATGCCCTTTCAAAAAGGCTGATCTAGTCAGTGATCTCCTCTTGGGAAAATTTACCACAAACCAATGGGTGCTTTCTGTTACAGAAAAGAGCTACTCCATGTCTTGGATGGAAATTCCCCCTGTAAAGGGCATGCCTCCTTCCATGCAACCAGATCCATCTGCTTCCATTCATTATTTGGGGGATTGCAGGCACAAGAGAACCAGTGTCCCAAGAATTTGTGGGAAAGGGTTTTTATTCCAGAATCTTCCTAGTATCACGGAAAGAAAGGCAATGGAAACCCATACCGGATATTTTTTCTGAACACTTTTCTAAAAGAGCCAACCTTCAAAATGCTCTCCCTGCACACACTGCCACTATTCATTCTGCCATATGTCTTTCTAGTATCTAGATCTAAAAGATGCACATCTCCATATTCCAATTCGCCCCCTTTCAGGAAATTCCTCACATTTTGTACTGGGTTCTCATTTTCAGGTTACTGCTTTGCCTTTTGGGCTTTCCAGAGCCCCAAGAGTTTTCACAAAGTGTCTGGCATTAGTGATTGCCTTCTCTCAAACCCAGGGAGTACAGATTTTTTCCTACTTAGACAACCTGTTAAACCAGGCCTCCTTGCCACAAAAACTCCTGCAACAACTTCAGTTCACCCTCAAACTCCTCTCACAGAGGTTCACGATCAAGTACAAGAAGTCCTTCTGGCAGCCAAATTATGACCTAGTTTTTCTGGATTTGCAGACTGAACAGCAAAAGGATGCAGGCCTATTTGCATCAGGAAAAGTACAGTGCTTTGCAGATTACTTTCACAACGTTGCATGCCTCAGCCAGGGAGTTGCTAAGAGCCCTGGGATTCATGGCAGCAACTATCCCTATGCTCCCTCTAGCCAGACTGCATATGAAGAAAATACTATGGTTCCTAAAAAGCTTGTTCCCAGCACTCTCACCCTATACCCATAGTAATTCCTCTCTTATCTTGTCTCTGGAGAGAGAATTCTCATGGTGAAAGTACCAGGTGAAGCTCAACACAGGACTTTCCTTTCTCTGCCCCAGTTCATGAAATGTACATGAATGTCTGAGACATGGGCCTGGACAAGGACAATAGAGTACAGGACAGATGGTAGCCAAAACTACTAAAGGAACATGTCAACATGAAGGAGATTAGGACCCTCATTCTCTGTCCATCTTCTCCCATATCTGGTGACAAAATTATCGATGGGTGTTCAGACAAGTCTCTCAACATGCACTGTTATGAGACTCATTGTTCAAGTTGGAGTGCATGACCTGAGATGTACCTCACTGAACTATATGGAGAGAGACATGAATGAGGTTTCAAATTGTGTCCCAGGCAGGTATGTCCCTAGCCCTAAGCAGCATTCTACCTTCACCTAGAATGATGCCTCAATACAAACAAAAAATGATTTGATTTCAACAACTGGCTTAGCTTCTGGTGTCAGTCCAGGGGGATCCAGTATTTGTTAGCCTGGGATAATATAGTAGACAGACCACGCTGCTTTGCCAGAGATGGTCTTCACCTGGCATCTCTTGGCTTTCGGTTACTGGCAAAGGTTCTTGCCTCCTCCATAGTATCATTTTTAGGCAATGTCATAAGAACAACATTCCTAATGTAAAAATATCCTCTAGAGACAAACCCAGTTATGCTGCTTAATGCTAGGAGTGTAAATCAGAAACTTCACTCACTCGAAACACTCCTTACTTTGGAAGATGCTGATGTCTGTGCAGTCAGATACATGATTCAAAGACACAGAGAGTACCCCGGCCATGCAAGGCTACAAAGCTTTCCACATGTTCAGACTGCAAAATGAATGTGAAAGAACCAAAGGAGGAGGTGTAGCATCCTTCATTAAAGACAAATAAACCTCAAGACTTGGTTAAACACTGCGACTCCCTAAAGTTACTAAAAGTAAAACTAACTGTAGGAAAGACCCCCCCCCCCTCAGTGTCATTGTTCGCTATAGGTCCCCAGCCATGAACCACAAAAACCACATTGCCTATCTGGACCTACTTGAGTCACTCACAATACAGCCAAACACCCTGATCATGGGTGACTTTAACTATCCTTCCATCAATTGGGAAACTTATGTTAGCACAAACATACTCACCCTGAGGTTCCTGGACTTTAATACAAATGCCCTGGAACAGATAGTCTGCACCCCCACAAGGAGCTCTAATGTCCTTGACCTGGTACTCACCAACATGGGGGATCACTGCACCACCCCATGTGTGTGACCCTGTCTGGTAAAGTTCAATCATAAATCAGTCTTGTTCGAAGTAAGAATCATACCTCACCCCACACCCCCAGGGGCGGAAAGGTTGCAAAATTTCTCCAAAGCAAACTAGCCTCCTCTAAGTGATGGTATAGATAGTGGTGACAGGGGGGTTTGAAACTAACAGCAATGACTCCTATACTGAGGTTTACACAAATACCCTGTATAAATACTTGTATAAATGTATAGACTCTGGCATAGCTGAACGGATCAAAACATGGTCTTCACGAAAAAATAAGTTACCCTGGTGGACATACTAGCATAAGTAGGTTATACAACAAGCAAAAGAAACTGCTGTCTAAGAATAAGAGGGAATGGTCTCCGCAAAAGAACACCCTCCACGTCTTGAACAAGCAAATTAGACATCTTGTAAAGTCCTCTAAAGCTAATTACGAAACTGAATTAGCATCCCTAGCTAAGGGTAACCACAAGGCATTCTTTAGCTACATCCAAAATCTAAAAGGGAAAGCTAGCATTGTGCCGAATTAATAGTGGGCAGTACCACTCGTACTGAACCAGAGGACATTGCCAACCTGCTAGCAGACATGTTTGGTGAAAACTTTACCCCCTGTCCCCACCAATCATACCCCAAAGCATACCTGTCTCCAGTTATCAAAGAGCAATCATAGCCGCAATTTCCAAAGCCAAAAACACAGCCTCTGTAGAACCAGATAACATCCCAGGCTGCTTACTAAATGGTCTAAAACAGTAGTTAGTGGAGCCACTGGGCACTCCTCAACCACAGTTTTGTCCCAGCAGAGTGGAAAACAGCAAATGTAATCCCCTTGCACAAAGGCGGTCCCTCAACTGACCCTGGGAACTATAGACCCATAAGCCTAACCAGTCTTATCTGTAAGGCCATGGAGAGAATCGTGGACCTCACCAACAAGCATATAGGAGACCTTCAATCTCTTGACCAGAAATAGTTCGTCTTCGTTAAGGGCAGATCATGCCTGTTAAACCTGATAGATTTCTTCGAGAGTGTTACCAAAGCCCTAGATGAAGGCCTTTGACACAGTCCCCCACTCGGGCATCATTGAGAAACTCACCCAGCTGGTGATTGACCCATATATCATTAGATGTGTAGCCAAATGGCTCACTGACAGAATGCATGCAATCAAAGTTGGGGATTATACCTCTACCAGCAGAGCTGTTACCAGTGGTGTTCCATAAGGTTCTGTGCTGGGCTTCCTACTGTTTGGAATCTGTTTCTCAGAAATCCAGGCGAAAATAGATGTGGCTTACCACATTTGTTGATGACTGCAAACTGGGTGCAGTCATCGAATCCCCCCAACAATGTTAATATTCTATAAAATGGGCTTGCACAGGTAAAGGATTGGTGCCAGAGCCACAGACTTAAAATCAATGCAAAGAATGCATTGTCATCCCCTTTGGCAAAGAAGTCCCTGCAAATTGCAATATTAATACCCCCCTAAGTTCAAACCCAGTTGTGAGAGATTTGGGAACACAGGTTGATAGCAACCTTAACTTTGATCACTGTGTCACAGTGGTAAGGAAGGCCTTCTACATTGCTCATCTCATAAGTAAGAGCATAACATCCAAAGCTAAGCAGGTTATAAATCCCCTATACTCATCCTTCATCAGACCAATAATGGAGTGCAATGCTCTCTTCTGTATGTACCTCACCAGACACCTGCAGCACCTGGAGAGACCTCAGAGGTTTCTCACCAAGAATATTCAGGGCCTTCAACACATGACCTACATGGGGCAGACTGAAGGCGCTGTCACTACTCTGTCATATAAACTGGCCTACACAGCAGCCTTGAACCCTTCTTTAATAGAAATGCTGCACATTTGCAAATCAAATGGGACAAAAGGCACTTGCTCTAGGGAATTTAACCTACCATGCGACATTAACAGGACATGCTGGAGAGACAGACATGTTGTCCAGAGGTTGTTTCTCCTCTTGAACAAACTTCCATTTCATGTAAAACAGAGCTTCTCAATTACCTTAAGCATAACTTGGACAACTGGGTGGGAAACTGTAAAATGTTAAGTTGTCATTCTCGCCTTCATTCTTGCTGGATGAGTTCGGAGCTGATCCTCGGCTCCGACTCGGCCTATACTATAGCTCGAGAGCTATTTTTACCGGCTCGTGGCAGCCCTATAACCCACAATACCATGCACTAACTCCCCAGATCTCGTTTGCCGCGAGGTTGTCTTTTTTTACCGGCTCAGGTCAGTAAGAGATTTATTCTATTTAACTAATTTTTCAGGTAGTTTCTCCAGTAGTTACCCTTGTTTAGGTCCCTACTAATTGCCTTATTCATACAACCCTTTTTGTAGCCCTTTTTCCCTTCTCTAGTTAATTTTTATCTTTGGGCCTACGGGCTTTACCTTAGTTTCCCCACCCCTTATAGTGTCTGCTTGTGTGGGTTTTAGTCAGTTCCCTTAACTTTCCTAATTTTAAGTTGAGTGTGTGTGGACTGACTGTGTTTACTGTGGTTAGGACTATGTCCAAAGACACTAAGGTCTCGGGATTCAAGAACTGTGACTTGTGCTGTCAGAAAATGTCTCTGACAGATGGTCACACTTCTTGTGTCTATTGCTTGGGGCCTTTACACCTGCAGGACTCTTGTTCCGTCTGTCACGGGTTTAGTTCAAGAGTCCTGCAGGAGAGCCGTAATAAGCTCATCCTAAGGGGCTTGTTAAAGCCTGATGACTCCCCGTCCAAGTCTGGCTTGGGGAAGTCTTCAAAAACCGCCAAACCCTCTGCTCCAGCTTCTGAGTCGAGGGCTGGCGTTATCGAGATGGCTCCAACATCGGTTCCATCCAGATCCGAGGTGGGTAAAGTGGTATCTGCTCTGAAACCAGCATCGGAGCCGACCCCAGCGCGCAAGCGCTCGAGATCCCCCTCGATAGACTCAGTCCGATCGGCTCCGAGATCCCCTCTCCTATCGGAGCAGAGTCATAGGACTCACTCATCTAGGTCATCCAGGGTCTCCGACCACGACATCGAGAGAGTGGTCAGTAGGCTCATAAAATCTCAGGCACTAGCCCAAATGCCCCAGAGTCCATCTCACCAGACTGTGGCTCCTTCGGTACCACTATCCATTCCTCCTCCGACTCACCTCTCGAGTTCGGAGCCGGAGTTTGTCGGAACCGTAACCTTACCCATGTCGGAGCCGATACCCCCCACCTTCGGCTCCGGTGTCATTGGCTCCGACCTCTTCATTGGTTCCGTCCGTGGAGAGGTCCGGGCGCCAGGACTCCATTGTCTGCTCCGAGGGGGCGAGTGGCATCGGACCCTTGTCCGACCCCGCTCTCCCTCTCGGAGCTTCGGCTCTGGTTAGTTCGGCCCCGACATCATTCTCGGAGCCTTCTGTCGGTGCCGGGGGCGGTTCCGGTCTCTTCGGAGCTGGGACTGCCTTTGGTATCTGATAGGGGAGCCTTCGAGGTGATGAGCGTGCTGGACCCAGTGTCCACTCCAAGGTTAAGTTCTGCAGCTCCTCCCTCTACAGTGCCTGTTGCAGTCTCTGGCCACCCTCCTATATCTGACAGCAGAGATCCGAAGCATAGGGTACCCACCTTGGGTGTCTCCTCCTCTTCCGAGGGCTCCCCTGAAGTTTCAGGGGAACCCCCTAGGAAAAGAAAGTGCAAGAGGAAGCACATAGACTCCCCCGAGTCTGTCACGTCAGACACCGACTTGGATGAGTCGGAGGGTTCCCCCAGATCCCCCTCTGAGGATGTCTCTTTTTCAGACATCCTAGAACAGAGGGGAAATTGGTCCACTCTCAAACCTTCTGAGGACGAGTCAGTTTACCTTGACACTTTTGGATCTCGCCCTTCCACCTCCTGGGTGTCTCCCCCTTTCGACCCACTAATGGAGGTAGTGGCTAGAAAGGCGTGGGCAGCTCCTGATTCAATGGAACCTACCCCTAGGAGGCCTTCTAAATTTATTTCTGCACCAGAGGACAAGTCCTTTCTCACCAAAGGCGTTTCATTTGATGCTATGGTGGTAGCAGCAGCCACTAAGAAGGAATTGGCTGATCCTTCTGTACCTGTTCATCCTCCTAACAGAGTCCAGGACCATGGACAGGTACGGCAAGCGGACATTTGCTTCAGCAACCTTTACTATGCGATCGCTGAACTATTTGTCATTTCACCCGCCTTCAGAGAGACCTGCTCAAAGAGCTGGGTGAAACAGTACAGGATCCTTCTGCTGCGGGGTATCAGGACAAGATAAACTCCCAGCTGGCCACCCTGAACTCCATTGTTAACTCCTCCATGCGGCTTATCTCTTACGCAGCCGATGGAGCGAGTAGGGCCGCTGGCACAGGTGTTGCGTTGAGACGTCACGCTTGGATGCGAGACTAACTTTGCTGATCCCTTCAAGGCGTCCTTCACCAACACCCCCTTTGATGGTTCAGAATTGTTTGGACCTCAGGTGAAGAATACCCTCACCAGATGCGAGCAAGATGGTAAGACTCTCTCTGTCATGGGAGTCCATTTTTCCACACCTTCTAGACCTTATCCTAAGGGACAGAGGGGTGAAAAGATGTGGTTCCGCAAACCACAGTGAGTCACGCCTGCATCGTGGTGAATTTCCCCCTAGAGGCAGAGGGGGGAATAATAACAGATGCCGCCCCAGGGGCAGAGGGGGTCCACAGAACCAGGGTTCCAGGGAATCTTTCCCTGACCAACCCTTTCAGCATCCCTGAGAAGTTGCCCGACACTCCGCCTTCGGAGGCAGTCGGGGGAAGATTATCTCTGTACCCGGAAGCCTG
Organism: Protopterus annectens; assembly: GCF_019279795.1. Lineage (NCBI taxonomy): Eukaryota > Metazoa > Chordata > Ceratodontiformes > Protopteridae > Protopterus > Protopterus annectens. The sequence goes on from NC_056731.1 coordinate 636,321,712, forward strand.
GCAATCCCTCTCCCAAGACACATGGGTACAGAAGATCATATCCAAGGGTTACAAAATTCCCTTCACTTCTCCTCCGGTACAACCAACAAGACCCCTACCAGACGTACCACCCGCACAAAGGGGTCAGGCTCAGCTAGAAATAAAAAAGCTGTTAGAAAACAGAGTCATCCAGGCAGTCCCAGCAGATCAGCTAGGATCCGGAATCTACTCCAGATTCTTTTTGGTACCAAAAAAGACTGGAGACCCATTTTGGACCTCAGCAGATTGAACAACTCTGTACAAAAGACAAAATTTCAGATGGTAACACTGCAGTCCATTCTACCCTTTTTGGGAAGAGACAACTGGATGTGCTCTAGACCTCCAGGACGCGTACTATCATATAAAGATACACAGGCGCTCCAGGAGGTTTCTCCGCTTCCGGCTGGGAGCCAGTCATTATCAATTCAGAACCCTGCCCTTTGGTCTCACCACAGCCCCCTGGGTGTTCACCAAATGCTTGGCAGTGGTCATGGCTCACCTGAGACAAAAAGGATTCCAGGTGTTTCCATATCTAGATGACTGGCTCATTTCCGCTACCACCAAGCAGCATCTTATAATGGCCAGGGATTACACTATTCAACTTTGCAACACTCTAGGTATTTCCATAAATTTTGCACCTTGTCGCCTTGTCAATGTATAAACTTTATAGGCACCGTATTAAACACCACAGAAATGTCTGCAACATTACCACCTCAGAGAGTGACAGACATAAGGCGGAATGTTCAGTCCCTGTTTCAGCCCAACAGAGTTCAAGTCAAGCTAGTATTGAAAGCGTTAGGCCTCATGGCAGCGGCGATTCTTCTACTCCCATTAGCCCGCTTCCACATGAGGCTCCTTCAGTGGATGCTGTTCTCAGTGGTCCTTTCAACAGCTACCAATGACTCACAACATTCTGATAACCCCATCTTGCAAGAGTCATCTCTCCTGGTGGATGGTTTCCCCTCAGCTTTTTCAGGGCAGACCCTTTGTTCTCCCCCCCCCAGTTGCCACGGTGACGACGGATGCCTCCCTGATCGGGTGGGGGGGCATTATCAGGGCAGGACGGTCCAGGGCACATGGCAACAATCAGAATGCCACCTGCACATAAATGTCCTGGAAATGAGGGCGGTGTTTTTGACGTTGCAAGCCCTTCAGAGCTCTCTTCCCACAGGGACTATAGCAATTCAAATGGACAATATGTCTGTGGTGTGGTACATAAACAAGCAGGGCGGAACAAAGTCCTACCCCCTATGTCGAGAAGCACTCAGACTTTGGCAATGGGCGATTTCCTCTCAACGGTTTCTGATGGCAATACACATCCCCGGGAAGTCCAACGTCATAGCGGACAGATTGAGCAGAACTATCCTCATGCCTCACGAGTGGTCTCTAAATCAAGCGGTAGCAGAAAGAATATTTCAGAAGTGGGGCCAGCCTTGCTGCGATCTTTTCGCAACTCCTCAAAACAGCAAGTGCCTCGACTTTTTCACACTCTTTCCTCTACCAGGCCATCCCCCCAGAGACGCTCTTGTTCACGATTGGCCCCGGGGTCTTCTATATGCCTTTCCTCCCTTACCATTGATCCCGCAATTAATTCAGAAAGCAACCGCATTGAGATCCAAAATGATCCTCATTGCCCCGTTTTGGCCTCGACAAGTATGGTTTCCATTCCTGCACAGTTACCTACTGGAACAGCCTTGGCATCTGGAACCCCTTCCGGATCTGTTGACCCTCTCACGGGCAAGCTGCATCAGTCTCTTCATTGCCTCAACCTCACAGCTTGGTTGCTCCACTTCCAGCCATAGCCAGGCTTCCCCTTATTTCTCCTCCTGTTCATGGTATCATTCTGGCTTCCCATAAGTCCAATACTAGGAAGGCGTGTTGCGAGTAAATGGAAGCGTTTTTCGCACTGGGCACAAACTAGGTCCCTAGATCCTTTCCATGCACCCATTCATAAGGTTTTAGACTTTCTGGCGGAGCTTTTTCATTCAGGGTCATCGTCGGCCACTATTAGGGTACAATTAGCGGCCATTGCTAATTTTCATGTTGGGCTCTCAGAAGCAAATATTATGTCTCACAAACTCTGTAAAGCCTTCCTCAAGGGCATCTTTTTGCTTAGACCTCCAGTTAAAGATCCACCTCCACAATGGGATTTGAATTTAGTTCTAACCTCATTGATTCTGCCTCCTTTTGAACCTGCAGCTTCTTGCTCCCTCAAGCTTCTTTCTTGGAAAACTCTGTTTTTAGTAGCCATAACATCTGCCAGAAGGGTATCGGAACTTCAAGCCTTGTCTGTCCGTCCCCCTTATTTGGTCTTTCACAAAGACAGGGTAACTCTCAGAACAAACCCTTCCTTCCTACTGAAAGTGTCCTCGGAAGCAAATCTAAACCACTCCATTGACTTGCCTGTCTTCTTCCCAGACTATGCCAACAGGGCTGAACAGAAATTACATTCATTAGATGTTCATCGCCAATTACGGTATTATCTAGACAGGGCAAAATAACTCAGTCAGACCAGCTCTTTCTCTCTTATGCTGCAGGAAAGAAAGGGCTTCCGGTATCGAAGGTTACTCTTTCCAGATGGTTGACATCTATTATTACCTTTGTCTATGAGTTGAGACACCGGCAACTTCCGTCTAGGCCTAAGGCTCATTCAACCAGGGCACTATCAACATCAACGGCATTTCAAGCAAGGTTACCACTAGATGCCATATGTGCAGCAGTTACATGGGCTTCCAAACATACCTTTATTGCCCATTACAAACTTGATATAGCCTCCAGAAATAGAGCTGACTTTGGTTCCACTGTACTCCGGAGTCTGTTCCATTGAGCCACCCGGGACTAAGATGCTAGGGATGCTGTCCCATCCAGCAAGAATGAAGGCGAGAATGACAACTTAACATTAAGAAGTTATGTTCTTACCATAACGTTCCATGTTAGTTGTCTTCTTCTCGCCTTCTTTCTTGCATCCCTCCCTCCTGCCCCCTAGCCTGGATAGACTAGAGGTCTCTGAGTCCTTCCATTTCTGGAGATGCAACATGTTACGGTTTCCCCGTATCCTTAGTGTTACTAGCAGGGAGCCCGTACTTGCAAATGAGGATTATGATATTATATTTATACTATGTCTTAGCTTCCAAACGAGATCTGGGGAGTTAGCGCATGGTATTGTGGGTTTTAGGGCTGCCTTGAGCCGGTAAAAATAGCCCTCGAGCTATAGTATAGGCCGAGTCGGAGCCGAGGATCGGCTCCGAACCCATCCAGCAAGAAAGAAGGCGAGAAGAAGACAACTAACATGGAACGTTATGGTAAGAACATAACTTCTTATTTACCCCCGAGGTTTCACCTATGTTCCTCTTGGACAGGGCTAGCCAGTGCTGATCTTAGATTCGCATTGCAAATATAGACTATACATCTTATTCTATAAGGGAACATGGGTATAACATGCTAGGCTTGTAAAGGCCCTACGGCCACTAGCCTAGTAATCTCCTGTGATCTATGACAATACCATAGGCGTGTGGTACACAAGCAAGGAGGAATCTGGTCTTAACTGTGCAGATTGACACAGACCGCCTGCAGCAATGCCATCCAGAAAGGCATGTTACTAGTAGCCATATCCATCCCATCATATGATGATGTTTTGGCAAGTGCATTAAGCAGGTCCCTGGAGGATCCCACGAATGGATCTTCAAAAGACAGGTTTTCCTGGAAATTTTTCACCACTGGGTCACCTCAGATTAACCTGTTTGCATCAGAAACCAACAAACAGCTCCCTGTTTTTTGCACCAGGAGTCTCTGCCCCTCAGCCTGGAGGACAGATTCTTTCACCTTTCGGTAGATAAGGAAATTCCTCTGCACCTTCCCAACCAGTATCTAAGCAAATAATTTCAAGCAGGATCTCTAAGGCCATCTCTTTTTGTACACTACAGGGCAAGTCCTTGCCCTCAAGCTCAGTTTGCTAAGGCAGCAGCATCCTCGGGGGCCTTCTGCAAAGATGTAGATGCCAGGACCACACTGGAAGCTGCCACCTGGTTTTCTGTACAGACTTTCAATGAACACTACAAGATTGATGCCCTCGCTAGGTTAGTCTTTTTGGGCTTCTTGGACAGATGTTCTTCGTGTTTCACTGTTGCAGTCATTACATTTGGGTTATCTGCCTGCAGGTAGCCCTCAGCCAGCCTGATTATCAAAGTTTTGGGTCCTGCGTCAGATGCTCTCTCTTCTTCCATGATGTAGTCAGGGGTATAAAGCATGCAGCCGACACCATTACATCAGTCTTTCTTGCCATGCGGTGCCCAAAGCAGAAGCAGTTCGCAAGTGCCGGTTGGTTGACTCCTGATTTTCAGAACCGAAGTCTTCAAAAAAGTTAAGTACTCAGTTGGGGATCCTTTTTCTTGCTCTAAACCAATGTCAGTAAAAGTTAACAATTGTATTACCTGTTGAAAGCAAATACCTCACAAAGATTTTCATTCATACTGCATTCCTTTCCTAGGCCCAGACCACGACATCCCTCGCTGTCGGTTTTGTGCCTTATTCAATCCTCAAGCTATTCATCGTTTGTCCATTTTTGCAGCAAACTATTTCAGTACTCTGTTTAATTATCCATAAATGGCTTCGGTAAGCCACCTGACTACCGACATTCCGAAAAAACGTAAAGATAAAGACAGACCGCATAGGTCCAAAGCTGCTGACAACGCTCCAGTTAAGCTAGTCACCAGTTCGCCGGTACTCAGTGAGGCGATTTTGCAGCCCCTGATACCTGCTACTTCAGATTCACAGGCCTCTACTGAGACCCATTCGGAGTCCGGTATGCCACAAGATGCTTCTTCAACTATGGAACCTGCAGATGTCTCTACCTTGGATGGGTCTGGAGCTGCTGAGCAGGCACCAGCTTATGAGGATATATTCAGGCCTACGGACTTGCATTTCAAACCAATGCCATCTTCTTCTTCAAGGCCTAAAACTCGACCCTCTCCTAGAAAACCGACATCCAAACTGCATGATCAGGCCCATATGCCTAAAAACATAAGAATGGCTGAAGACCTTATTACTCTCTAATTAGGGGAAGCCAGCCTTCTCCCTCTGAGACCTAGAACTGATTTTCCTTCTGATTAGAATTCTGATATTTCTATTTCTTCTGATGACTGGGATTTGCCCATATCTGCCTGTGAGGATTCTGATGCAGAGGACTCCATACCCTCTGCTTCCCCTCCAGAGGACTTCTCTTTTGGTGAAACCTTGCACACTCTTAGGGAGCATTTCTGCTGGGAAAGCCAGGATTACTCTGACTCCAAAAAGAGGCTTAGGGAATTCTTACTCCTACCTCAACACAAGCCTTTAGCTATCCCTCCTGTACTGGACATTGTAGATGATGCCTTCTTGGAATCTAGCCTGGCCCCAGACACTTTACCTCCGGCTCCCAGAAAACCAGACCAGTATTAGAGTACCTGACTCTCTCAAGTTCCTCTTTTATGAATCCTGCTGTGGACCCAGAGACCATTTCACAGGGACCCAAAGGCCATTAAGGCTACTACTGCCAAAAACCCTACCCCCTCTGAGAGAGATTCCAGGGCCTTGGACAGATGGAGTAAGAAGGTATACACTTCTGCTACTTTGGCCATTAGGGCCTTAAACTGTCAGTTTCATAAGTTAAAGTATCAGCAGCATATTAATGGACTACTTGAACAGAAAATGATGTTGATTCCTGATTGTGCTGAAAATAAAGAATTGCAGGATTTAATGCATTCTGTTGAACAAGTTGGTAAACATACTTTGCAATGTGCATCTTGCAGGGCTGCTGTCACTGGGTCTGTTCTTAGAAGGCATGCTTGGCTTAAGGAGCAAAATTTGCCAGATCATGTTAAAGCTAAATTACTGGATGCTCCCTTAAACCAGGACCCGCCTGTTTGGCAACAAAGCAGAAGAATTACTTAAAAGGATGGAGGAAAAAACTAAATCTATGCCTCCCAGATTTAGTAGACATTGGCCTTCTAAGAATTGGTCCTTTCCTGTCTCTTCCAGGCCTTCTCAGTCCAAACCCAGGAACAACAGATCACCTAGGCTACAGTCTCAAAGTGCTCACAGGCCTAAGCAGTGCAGGGCTCCCACTTCCAAAGCTGGAAGTAGTAAGACACCCCCCTATGTTAAACTGTCTCAATCACTTAACCTTAAACCTTCCAAGCCCTACTCAACTGTCTTCCCCCTTAGGGGGAAAAATCGCCCTGCATGCAAAAAACTGGGAACTCATTACCCAAGACAAATGGGTTTTAAATATAGTTTTCCAAGGATACAGATTCCACTTCCACTCCTTACCCAACCCCAAATGGTTGGCCAGACCTACCCCCAGATCAGTAGGCAGAGGCTCAACAGCAGGTTCTCTCTCTTCTAAGTATCAGGGCTATTCACCCTGTCCCAGCAGAGGAATGGGGACAAGGTTTTTACTCAAGACTTTTCCTGGTACCCAGAAAAGACGACAACTGGCATCCTATCCTGGACCTGTCTGTTCTAAACATTTTTGGTAATCCCAAAATTCAAAATACTAACTCTTCATCAGCTGCTTCCCATGCTAGGCAAAAATGCCTGGTTGGCAACATTGGACTTAAAGGAAGCTTACCTGCACATCCCAGTAAGGAAATCTTGCAGAAAATACCTACGCTTCAGAGCAAGCTACATGCACTATCCATTCTCTGCACTGCCCTTTGACTTATCTACTGCGCCCAGGGTATTCACAAAGTGCCTAGCTCCGGTCATTGCATTCTGCAGGCAAAGAAATATTCAAATATACACATACCTGGACAATTGTCTAATTCAGGCAGAAAGCCAGGACATACTATTCAATCATCTGGTATTTGTAAAGAAACTGCTAGCCTCACTGGGGTACACCATAAATGAAAAGAAATCTCACCTAGTGCCCTGCCAACAAATTGTATTCCTGGGAACAAGCTTGAACACAACTTCCAAGATGGCCTACCTCACACCAGAGAAACAAGTTTAACAGCCTACTTCAAACTACTGGCCACAAAGACTCAGCTATCTGCAAGGAAAATACTGCAAGCCATGGGGTTCATGGCCTCTTGCATTCTAATTCCATATGCAAGACTGCATATGAGGAAACTACAATGGTATCTAAAAAGCCTATGGTGTCAACATTCTCAGGACCTGGAATCAATGATCCCTATCATTCCTTGTATAAAGACAGAATTCCTTTGGTGGGCAGAAGCCTGCTACCGCAACAAGGGACTGCCATTCACTCTACCCCCTGCTGCCCAAACCCTAGCAGATGCATCAGACTATGCATGGGGGGCTCACTAAGGGGAGTGCATTCAGGGCAAATGGAACCCAAGTCAAATGCACCTGCATATCAATCAAAAAGAAATGTTAGCTGTACAGAATTCTCTGACAGCCTTCAAGGACCATATTCTTCCAGGACAATTATTGGTAAAGACCAACACCACCACTGTTATGTGGTACATAAACAAGCAGGGGGGGAACCCACTCGTACCCTCTCTGCAGACTAGCCATGGCTCTGTGGAACACAGCCTTGAGCTACCAAGTGCACCTACAAGCTCAGTACCTCCCAGGCAAGCTAAATTCACTGGTAGACGACCTAAACAGAAATCTCATGGACCTACATGTGTGGAAACTGGAACCAAAGATATTGAACACTTTGAGAAACAAATGGGGGAGCCCAGAGATGGACCTGTTTGCCTCCCCTTAGAACTACCAATTGGACAAATTCTGCACAAGGACTCCCCACAGACAAGCTTGGAAAGTGGATTCCCTGTCCTTCACCTGGGACAGCCTCTCAGTTTATGCCTTTCCCCCTCTACCTCTCCTCTTGAAAGTTTTGCTGAAGATCAAACAGGACAAGCCATGGACAATTCTCATTGCACCAGACTGGCCACGCCAACACTGGTACCTCCTCTTGTGCAGTATGTCGCTGCTGGAACCATGGCACCTGCCTCATACCCCTTGCCTGCTGTCCCAGCAGGAGGGCCAGATTCTGCAGCCTCAGCTTCAAACCCAGAACCTTGCAGCCTGGCTAATTACCTGAGCTCTCTAATACCCTCCCTCAGTAAGCAAGTGCTGGATGTCATTCTGGAAGCAAGGAGGCCTAGTACTAGAAAATCCTATGCTGAAAAGTGGAAAAGATACTGTTCCTGGAGCCAGACTCAGGGGATGGGCACAACAGTGCCCAGCTTACCTCATATTCTTCAATACTTAACAGAGGTACTCCACATGGGCCTTTCCTTCTCATCTATTAAAATTCATGCCTCAGCCATTTCATTACAATACTGAGGCACCCCTCTTCTCTCACCCCCTGCTAAAGCAATTCCTCAGAGGGGCCAAAAATTTAAGACCTCCCAGGAGAGCCCCTACTCCAGCCTGGGACCTTAACTTTGTATTGGAAAAGCTCACTACACCTCCTTTTGAGCCAGCGGCAACTGCAGGGTTGAAATTCCTTTCTTGGAAAACAGCCTTCCTTCCTAGCCATCACTTCAGCAAGAAGTGTCTGAATTACAGGCCCTCATGGCAGTGGAGCAATTCATCATCTTCCATGCAGACAGGGTGTCCCTCAGGACCAATCCTTCCTTTATGCCCAAGGTGGTATCTAGTGTGGCCGTTAATCAGTCCATTCATTTGCTAGCCTTCTTTTCTAATCCACAGAACAAAGGAGAACGAATACTGCACTCTCTGGATGTGCACAGACAACTTAGATTTTATTTGGACAGAACTAAGCCTATCAGGACAGCTGCTAGTTGCCTTTGTTGCAGAGGGGAAGGCCATTTCAAAGCAAACCATTTCTAAGTGGATAGGCCATTACATTCATTTCTGCTATAAGCACCATGGAAAATCTACCCCACAGGGGATAAGATCACATTCCACCAGGGCTGCATCTACTTCAACAGCCTTTCTCAGAGGTGTTCCTAACAGGGACATCCTAGAAGCTGCTACCTGGAGCTCTGTACATACCTTCACCAAGCATTACCACTTGCCTATTATTTCTAAATTCAGAGCTGGTTTTGCCACTGCAGTCTTGCAGGGCTTGATAGCTGGTCCTAATGCTCTCTAACTGTCTCCTCCCTTCCTTAGCTTTGGGAATCTACCCAAATATAATGACTGCAACAGTGAAACATGAACATAGTACAGTTGTGTACACTTACCATAAATGTAGATGTTAGAGTGTATTCACTGTTGTAGTCCTGGTTACCCTCCCTCCAGCCCCGACATCCATTGACTATACCTTTCTTCTTCTTTACTGTATTTAAGCTTTCTGGTGTATTTGCTTTTTGTTGGAGGTGTAACCTTGTATATAATTGCTTCCCATTATGGGGGCACCTGACATCTGGGGCAAGAAAAACTGATATAATGGTATCGGCTGCATGCTTTATACCCCTGACTACCTGACGTCATGGAAGAAGAGACAGCATCCGGCGCAGGACGCAAGACTTTATCAGGTCGGCTGAGGGCTACCTGCAGGCAGATAACCCAAATGTAATGACTGCGACAGTGAATACACTCTAACATCTACATTTATGGTAAGTGTACACAACTGTACTTTTTGCAGCTTGCTTAACCATCCTGATGTCCCTTTCAGCTCTGGGAATCACCCATTGATAAGGAATACTGCAAAAGTGATTTTAGTCTGGGCATAGTGCAGTTGTGTAAAACCTTAGCATAACAGTAGATGGCCTGCTTACCACTGTTGCAGTTCATCTTCTCCCTCTGTCCCTATCCTGTCAACAGCATCCTAAAACCGAGGTGGCTTCTTTCCCACTTAGACTGGTCAGCTAGGGGGAACAAAGCATTAAGTGTTCTTCAGGCCAGTGGTTTGGAGATGGTCTAAGGAATTACATTCGTATGTCCACCTATATACCCCCCTATGTTTGAGTTGAGATCACACATTGGACTTACAATCCTAAGAAAGTAAAGCATTGACACCCTGGCCAGATGTCAGCAGTGATAACCCATTGATTAGGAATACTGCTACCGTGATCAGTAGGCTGATTAGGAATACTGCTACCGTGATCAGTAGGACACCTACTGTTATGGTAAAATGTTCTCCATAGTCAGTCTTTCAGTACTGATTTTTGGGTCTTCCTGCCATGGAGAAGACAAACACCAGCCTGATTTCTAGAGTCTATATCATCTCTAGCATGTTTGGGTGTCCAGTTCCATCTTCAGTTCTATTTAGCTTTGCAGTCCAGTGCACATTTTGTTCAAAATGCTCGCAGTTTGTTGGCTGATTTTTTTCAGTCTCCTCCTTTCAGTTCGGTAAGTACCCCATTAGATATTTTCCTCTGTTTAATGTTTAAAAATGTCAACAGTTTCTTGAAGTGTAGTAAGCAAATCCTGCATAAATATTTTCACTTGTTTTGTCTGTTCTGCTTGGGAACTCAGCAAAAGTCTAATTGTCCTGACTGTGCTTAATTCCAAGCAAAGTTCCCCAATTAGTGCCAAGGTATTAGCTCCCCATATGGAGTCATTGGTTTGTTTTCTGCTGGCTTCACAACCCACAACTACCACTAGCATCATTCTGAAGAAATGGAAAGACAAAAAAACTCAAGGACTTTTCCAGTAAAGCTCTAACACTAATCTCCAATTCGTCTGACCCAATTAAGGTGCCTTTGCAGCTCCCCGGTCATGCGACTTCTAGGCCAGAACCCTAAGGTGCACTAGCTCAGGAGGCTGACATGGTTTCTGACCTACATTCCACTGTTATCACGACACAGATGTTTGGGTCTGAAGTCACTCAGCAGTACTCAGCTTCTGATATTTGGGTCAGGTCATCCCTTCTAAATGGATGCCTAAACTAAAGTGAACCCTTTCTTTTTTTCACCTCTGCTCTCAGCCACATCTCCTGAGGCCGAAACGCAAGACCTGCTAAAAATAACACAGGAATTCATGGCCTTCATGAAATCTAAAAAGCCACCACTGTTCTGGAATCGTCCCCATCTAAAAGAATCATGGAGGTGGCCTTTCAGGAAGATTCAGAATCCTCAGAAGATGAGTTGCCCTATTCTGGGAACCTTCCATTACAAACTTATCCAGATTCAGATTGAACACCCTGTCTTCTGCCTTCCCCAGAGGATCTCTCTTGAGGATACCCATCATAGAATGAAGGAGACTTTCAGTTGGGAAAGCAAGTAGTGTTCTCAAGCTCAGCTTTATTACAGGGAGCTGCTAAGTTTGTCTTCTAGGTCACTGGGTATCCATCCTATTCATCTACTGAATGATGTCTTTGAGGGTATTGCTTTACGTCTTCATTCTTTACCACCTGCTCCTAGGAAGCCAGACAGGTTTTAGAGAGTGCTTGAACCTTACAAGCACCTTTACAAAAATCTTAAGGCTGACCCCTCAATAGTCTTATGAATTCACAAAAGGTGTACCTGAGGAGCCAGCTAGACATCCCCTACCTAATGTAGAGAAAGACTATTAGATTGGGGGGCTTATACTACTACCACACTTGCCATGAGAGCATTTAATTTCCAATTCCATATGGTAAAGTACCTTGAATGTCTACAGGACAAATTTCTATCTAAGCTGGGCTCTATTGCAGATAGAACCTTATCAGGAAGACTGCAAGAGCAACTTTACAAGTCTCCAGACACTTCCTAAAGTGTGACTATGATGCCTTAGAACCTGCGGTAACTGCTCTGCATGATTCATATCATGTGCAGATATGAATGAATCAGGACCCAACCCATTAGATCAGGTCACGGCTGGGCTACTGGATGCCTCATTAGACAAAGAATTCCTTTTCAGACGTTCAGCTTAACAGGTTTTCGAGAAGCTGGATAAGAAAGGAAAGCAAATTAAAAACTGTGAAAATCTTTTCTCTCTCTGACGCCAAGGTACAGTAGGAATTACTCCTCAAGCCTTTGTTCTTTTCCACTAGACAAGATAAGGGGAGGCCTTCCCGTGGCAAGAAACCTAGACAATCCAGGAGATGGCAACTTGAACAATCCCACAGAATAGGGGACTCCAAAGACGCCAATCAACACAATGTATTTTCAACTCTGCCCCCGATACCCCTCCCCACCCTCCCAAACCTCTGGCTGGAAAACTCTCCTTCCTAAATCCATGGAAAACCATAAACCAGGGACCAGTGGGTCCTCAACATCATAAAAAGGGGGGTACTACCTCCAGTTCAGAGAAATCCCACCCTTCTTAGGCATTCCAAAACCACCAAAAGGGCACTAGAGCCTCTTACCACCTTGTGGGAACTACTTTGCCAGGGATCCATTCATCCTGTTCCTCTAAGTCAGGAGGGAAAAGTGTTACAATTAAGTGTTTTTCTAGTTCTATGAAAGGAAAGCACAGTGGGGTCCCATCTGGGACCTTTCAAAGCTAAACAAGTTGCTTAATGTATCTATATCACATCAGCAAATGGCTCTTCATGGAACAAATCATTGAAGCGACTAATAGGTGAACGAACTTTTCAGCAAAATGTTTACTAGGGCAAACTGACAGTTGGCCACCATCTGGACTTTGCCCTTTTACCGACTGTCGTGTGATCTCAGAGTTGGTATATTTAGTTGGTGGGGTAACTTTTTAATTGAAGGGCAGAAATTAAATATGTTCCAGGTTAGAAGTTACCCCAATAATATCATTAGTGATATTTTTGAAGCAGTATCCCATAAAAGAAATGATGGTAACTATAAACCTTTGAGAAGTACGGACATGGGGTTTGGACTCAATAGACCAGATCCACCAAAGTATGATTTTAATAGGGAGTATGTTATGATTTGTGCAGTAGACCACAAAAATATAGTAAAAACACTTACGAACTGGGATACATTCTCACGTCTGCATTACATTTTATATAGGATGGTGGCCAGATTGTAGCCATGACCTAATCTGTTAAGTAGACAGCTTAATGGGTTAAGGGACAGAGAAAAGAACAGCAGTGACAGTAACCCTGGAATAACCCCGGAATAATAATTTGTCTTTTATCTTGGCTTAACTGCAGTTGTTTCATGGTCGTCATGTAATCAATTAGTGTAGGTTTCATTGTATACATTTTTAAGCACTCTTATCCATGAATGTGGGATACTGCTTACATTTTTTTTTATAGTTCCATGCATTCTTCCCGTTTTTAGTTTTTCCGTTATGACCTTTGTTCCATATGACTTTCTTTTGTTACCCTTTTGTTCTTTTGCCATGATTGTTTTCTTCTAAGTGACTGTAAACTCTGTCTGCATCAGTTCCAGTGTATAGTTTATACGTCGTCAGAAGGCACATTATTGGTCTATAGTTTTTAGGCTAGCTTGCAGGTTCGCTTTTAAGCAGGAGTATTGTTTTTTTTTTGTTAACCAAGTTGGTGGCTGTTTGGGGTGTGCATATATATAGTTCTTACTCGTAGCTAAATCTTCATGTAAAGATGTTAATACTTTTAGCTGGAAGTTAAGTATTGCATCGGGGCCCAGGGTTTTCCATGTAGGAACTTTTCTTAATTTTCAATTTCTCTGGCCATTACTTCCATCCATTTCATATCCTGTACATATGAACTTCTTATTCTTTCTTTTACTTTTTTTGTCCATTTAACATCTTTGATTTGATGTTCATTTTTCGTTATGCATCATGTTTGGGTCTTCGGATCCGTCCTCCGATCCAATTTGGCCATTTCTTCCAGACATACGATCTGAGCCTCAAATTTCTCCCTGTTCCATAATGCCTCACTCCTTCTCCAGCCCCCCAGATCTCATTTGTCGCCTTCAGCACAGACATGATTCCACAAGCCTCTACTTAGATAAGTGGTTTTCTTTTTAATTCTTTCCATTCCACGCTCTTACTCTGTTGTATTCTGTCAGATTTAGCTTTGTCCGTACCCCTTGGGTAGTTGTCTCTCTCTGAAGTTAGTCGCTGGAGTTAGTTTTTTCTGCCTCCCACTTTTCTACTTAACTGCTTCCTTTTCTCTTCCTTCGTAATGTTTACATACACACACACACAACAAAATCCCTTTCCCCGTAAAGTTAACTTTATCCTAAACTAGGATTAGTGTGTGTGGGTGCTGTGTATGTGTGTGTGACTCTCTTTCAGCATGTCTGGCAAACCTGCTGGTTTGGACAAACCCTCTGGTTTCAAAAGGTGTGCCTCTTGTGGGCATAAGATTCCCCAATTGGATGCGCACTAGAGGTGTGTGTATTGCCTGGGGCTAGGCCACTTGGAGGTCCCATGGGATATCCGCTCAGTTTTCAGTACTCAAGCCCTTGCTGATCAGTGAAACAAGCTCTTCTTAAGAGTCCTCCTTCCATCCTCTGGAGCTCAAGCATCCATTCCTAAGAAGTGTGCCCCTCAGCTACCCACAAGTCCATGGCTTCTGTTCCTGAGGATATCTTCCCTCCCCTGCCCTGACCATCTGGATCAGTCTGTCTCTGGTCAGGTCCACACATTCCTCTGTCTCCTCTAGACATGACATCCTCATGGACAGGATGATGCAGAGTTTTCTCAAAGCCCAGATCTAGGTGGGGATTTTGTCTTCTCTGAGCCATGCTGGATCTGTGAGAATACCAACCCTGATACCACAAACTCCTTCTCCTATCCAACCCTTGGTTTCAGAGTTGCAGGACCTGGCTTTCCCTAGTGGGCTGTCAGAGGGTGGAATGAGTCTTTCTTCAACTCCAGCAGTGTCCCAGAATAGCTCTGCTCTGATACCATCAGAGTGGGTCCTGGACCCGAGATATCTGTGCTGGGTCCTCGGGGTGGTGTCTGCTCAAACCTTTTCAGATTCCTTCCTCTGAGAGCCTCTGGCCTTGACAGTTTGGGTCCAGTGCCTTCTGGAGGTGTCTAATCCAGGATGGTCTCGTCCTTCTCTCCCTTGGCAGCTCTGGCTCCTGGCTTGGGAGGTCAGGTCTTCCTGGCTTCATCTGCCTTCCAGGTGGCAGAGAGGGCTTTATCCACATCATGAGAGACGAACCGGGAAAGTCCATTGGGCCGAAAATGAGCTCATTTTCAATGGAGGCCTGGGGAGAAAAGCTCCATATACAAATATTACAAAGCTAATAAAATTAACAAGTACAATACAATTTTCCAAAACTACTAAAACATAGTAACATAGACAGAATAATAGCATTTGAGCAAGGTGTTGTAACAAAGCATTGAGTGAAATTAAAACAAGTATTTTGGAGTACAGAAGTATAATTTGGAGTGCAGGCATATATGCAGTCATAGTTACATGAGGTAAGATGTAGGAAGAATTAGAAGAGAATAGAACAATGAGAGGTGAATAGGTTGAATTATGAGAAAGGAAAAAAAGGGGGAGGAACTGGAAATGAAGGGAGTCATTCCGAGCTTTTGGTGTGTTTTCTTAATACTACTTTGTATATGAATGTCAAACTTTAAATGTTCATCAGTGATAACACCTAGAAATTGTTTGTGCTTTTAGCTGTGGTGGTCCTATTGTTTTTATTTGTTTTATTCATTTGCTGTTGTGCAATTAGGACCTTTAAGGACTATTGGACCTCTTTGTTTTTTGGATTTTTTTTGAACACCTAGATGTTTTTTATGGGAGACTATTTCAATGGGAATATTATTTTGACGGACTATGGAGAAGGAATTTTTATCAATAAAGGTGCTTTTAGATGGGGTAAAGATTATGATTTTGATTTTGGATGCTTTGAGAGCAAGGTGATTATTCAGCATCCAAGACTCTGTACAAGCGAAGGCATCTTGTGTTAGTTGCTTGAGTTTGGGGAGGGATTGGGCTTGGCAAATTATGGTGGAATCATCCGTGTATTGGACAAGTTCGGTATTAGGAATGCACTGATGAAAATTAATGAAGATGTTAAAAAGCGAGGGACCTAGTATTGACCCTTGTGGAGCTCCTGTTTGGGTGTGAAGGAAGGAAGAGGTCCTATTGTTCCACTTGATGGCTTGTCTATTAGAAAGGTAACTGGAAAACCAGTTAATGGGGGGGGATTGAGAAAAGAGAGTTTGGACAAGAGATGGTTGTGGGAAACCGTATCAAAGGCCTTTGATAAGTCTAGGAGAAGGGTAGTTATGTTGCCAGAATCTCGTGCATGGTCTGATGTCAAGGAAGGACATAGTGGCAGTGGTAGTACTATGTCCAGGTCTAAATCCATATTGAGTAGGGGAAAGAAGTTTATTGTCTAGCAGGTAGGGAAGGAGTTGCAAGTGTGTGCATTTTTCTAGGACTTTTGAGATAGGGGACAGGATGGCTATAGGACGAAAGTTGGAGATTTGTGTATTCCCTCCTTTGTAGAGGGGAATGATGAACACCTTCTTCCAGAGGAGGGGTATATGGGATTCTTGGATTGAACAGTTAATAAGTATGGTGATAGGAAGAGCTATGATATTGGCAACTAGCTTGAGAAAGTTGCATGCAAGGTTGTCTGGGGCATGAGAGCATGGTTTTAGTAGTAGTTTTTTTATGGTGTGTAAAGACTGGTTGTGAAAGGTGGGGGCGATGAGTAGTGTTGATGTCAGTGAGTTGAAGGTGTGGGATGAGGGTGGAGTAGAAGTGTTACTGGAGAATGATGTGGTGAGCTTGGCTATTGAATGAATAAAGGAGGAGTTGAATTGCTAAGATGTGATCTGGATAGTTAGGGTCAGGGCAGGGATTCTTTTTTGCCAGGAGAGAGGCGAGCAGATACTGTTCTAAAATTTTTGGGTGTGGGATCTGTGATTATTTTGAAGCTTGGAGCAATAGGACTTTCGGTCTGAAGCAATTTGTTTTTTCACTTTATTACGAAGTTCCTTATATTCAGTAAGGGTGTTGGGCATTTTAGATTTTTGGTAATGCTTCCAAGATTTGTCTCTTTGAGATGCATGAGTGTAATAGTTGCTTTGGTTAGGCAAGGGGTAGATTTGGTTTTGATTCTTTTAGTTCTGTGGGGAGCAAAGCTGTCTCATAGGCTATTGAATGTAGTATTGAAGTATGTAACAGCATCGTCAAGAGGGAGTTTTTTTTTACAGGGTTCCAATTAATATGTTTTAGTGAGTCAGAGAAAGCTTGAAGGTTGCAGTTTTTTAGGGAATAAGTTGTGATGTAGTTGTGGTGAAGATGGAGGGAGGATAGTGAGCGATGAGTAAATGCAAGAAGATTGCGGAGGGAGTCTGGTAGGGTGCCATTGTCAAAAATGGAATTGGGGTGAGAAACCAATATCCACTCCAGAATACTACCAGAGATGATGTGTATATTGAATCTGGTAGGAGAGGTAATTATTTGAGTAAAGTTGTATAGGTTTAAATTCTGAGGTGATGTAGGTGATTGAGTAAAAGTCCAGTTTATATTTACATCACCGAAAAGTATAGCTTCATTACGTATATTGGATGAGAACCAAGACAGGATATCTTCAAGAATGGGGATGTTATTCCCTGGTGGAATATACAAGGCAGCTGTACATATGTTTTATAGTTAACTTTTAGGAGGGCCAAGGTTAGTTGAGCTGTTGTGAATTGGTGTATAGGCTTTGGTATAAGGTGTCACTGTTGGGGAAGAGGAGAAAAGTAGGGCTCCTCCACCACCTTTCTTTAGAGTTCTGTCCTTTCTAATGATGTAGTTGGGAGGGGTAATTTCAGAGTCTTTTATGTGGGGTTTTAGCCATGTTTTGGTGATGGAGTGAACAGCAGGGTGGTAATGGAATAGCCAGGCATGAAGGGTAGGAAGTTTATTGCATAAACTTTGGGTGTTAATTGTAGCAAAAAGGAGGGATTTATGGTGAGCGGATGAGGACAAGTTAGGGTTGGACACATGATTGCCTGAGGGTCCAGATTAGGATATATGTCACCAGAGAGGAGGATGGAGATTAGCTGGAGTAGGAAGGAGGCAAGATCTTTAGTTTCAAACTAGTTGAGAGCAGGGTAGCTGGAGAGGTATGGATTGTGAGGAATTTGGACAGTATTACAGATATCAGAAAGAATTGTTCTAGTAAAGAATACAGAGTAATTGTAGTAATAGAGGTGAGGAGAGAGATGCTGTAAGTTGAGAGGCGAGATTCTTTTAAGGTGTATATTGAAGTTGTATGATAGAGACGGGAGTAAGAAAAGTCAGGTAGTCTGGTAAGATGGAGTAGGCAGTAGAAGAGGAAAGGCAGACATATTAATGGTAGAGTATGTAGATTTGATGAGCATGGTAGTTTTAAGGTTACAATATGCAGTGGGGATGTGCAGAGGGGAGAAGGAATTGGCAGAAGGTAAAGTGGTGTGTGTGGTCTTTGGTAGTAAGAATGGGGAAGGACGTAAGGGGAGGGTCCTGGGTAGTGGAAGCAGGAGGGGTTAGTGGATGAGGAGGTGGGTGAGGACTGTTCAGATAGGCAGAATGCTAGAGAGGGTGTGGTTTTGGGTTATAAGTGTAGAGGCACTGGAGGTGGGTTGGGGGTAGGGTATGGGATCAGAGTGAGCCTGAAGGGTGAACAGAGCAGGCAGAGCTGAGGTGGAAGGAGCAGAAGAAACCAACAAAAAGAGTGATACAGGCACTCGAGCAATCAAAGGTACTGACAAGCTCGGAGGTATGTTATTTGAGTTAGTTTGGTCTGATTCAAGGAGAGTTGTAACAGGTGTGACAGTTGAGCAAAAACAATGGGAAAGGACAACAGACCTTAGAGCTGCAGGGAACTAGATCCTTGCAAAAAAAAAGGGGACTATGCAGATAGGGAGCCAAGCAATGTATCTGCCGTTAAAACATAAATATCAGTTGATCTGAAGTCTCATCTAAAATGTTATCCCTTCTTGTTTTACTATTTTTTTTTTTTTTTTAAACAGTGAGAACCTTTTTAATTTTACCAGTTGGATGCCCTAAGAAATTACCTTGTCTGGGAGTGAGTCATCTAATTGTTAACTCAGAGACAGACTGGGAGGGTAGTGAGGAATAAATCACATAGAAAAAATAAAAAAATAGATGGGTAAATGTTTCTTTAGTGACTGGAAAGGGCTAGAATTACAGTTTAGTGCGAGTGTTTTACAGACTTTAAGGGTAGACAGAATGTTTCTACCTGGGGGGGGACTGAAATGTCTGAGGGCTGTAAGTGATTGAGTCAGCTAATGTTGACTCAGACTAACTGGGAGGGTAGTGGGGATATATCGCATAGAAAAGATAAATGTTTCTTTAGAGACTAGCAGGGCTAGAATTACAGTTTAGTGTGGAGTGTTTTTACAGACTTGAAGGGTAGAAATCAGAATGTTTCTGCATTGGGGGGGGGGGGACTGAAATCTCTGCTGCTGGCTCATGCATTTATGTTCAGCACATAAGGATTATTGCAAAAAACACAACCTACTAATGCCTTTTGTATTATAATGAGACCTGCATTTATGTTCTGCAAGGTTCTTCAGTGCAGTTGGAAGTCCTACTGGCTTTACTTATGTTACTGGTGATATTTGCCACAGGATAGGTGCCACAAATGCTGAGACACAGTCAGCTTGGGGCTGAGAAAAAATAAAAGATGGTAGAGAACAGTGAGCAGTTGTAACCCCAAAAACATTAAAATACAGTTTAGAGAACAGTAGGCAGTTGTGAATACCACAACATTAACAATAAATAGTTTAGAGTATTAATCACAGTATAGTAATACAGATGTAAATAAAATCTAATTATAGCAATAGTTAGATCTTTGTTTTATGGCAAGTACTGCACTCGTATATCACTTGCACACACTAGTTGAATGTTCCTCAACAGGTAGCTGAACTTTCTATCTCAAAGCCCTATTCTGGATAAACCAAACAGTAAGTTTAGCACTGTAACAAATAGTCTCTGGTTCTAGCCACAAGTTCAAGTTTACATCAACCACCTCTTCTACCAGGTCCTATCCAATCCCCGTCTGATTAGAGCTTTGCTCTCATCTGCCCTGTCCATGGTCAAACCCTCCAGGAGAGCCTCCAGACTGCCCCTCAATAAGAGGTCCCCTGTCTTCCAAGTCCTTTCCCAAGTACCCCACAGAGGAGGCTCCTCGAGAGTGATGTTGCAAGAGGAAGCACTTAGACTCCCCCTTGGAGTTATTGACAAAGGACGCTGATTTTGATGAGGGGGAAGGGTCCCACCGATATCCACCTAACGATATTGCCTTCGGGGATATCTTGGAAATACTGAAGCAAAAGGGTGGCTGGTTGTCCCAACCCCCTTTCTTCAAGGAGTCAGTGTTCCTGGAGGCCTTTGGGACAGGCCCATCTGTGTCCTGGATGATCCCACCAGTGGATGAAATCATTGACCTTATCACCCGCTGGGCTTGGAAGGCTCCTAAATCATGGAGCCCATCACCAAATGCATGGATAAAAACCTTAGTCCCCTCCCATTGACCACCCATTCTGGAGTAAAGGTATCCCAGTTGATGCCATTGTGGTGTCAGCAGTCACTGAGAAGAAGTTAGCTGAGTAGAGCTCCACTTTTAATCACCCAGAGTCTCAGGCTTTGGGCAGGCATGGGAAGTGTGCGTATGCCTCAGCCACCTTTACACTTAGAGCATTAAATTATTTGGCACACTTCATGCGCCTCCAGAAAGACATGATTAAGGAAACCACGACTTCTCTGATGCAGTCGTCAGAGGAGGACGACTTTAAGAAGGTATCTCCCCAACTGACCACTGTGTCGTCCTCCACCAATTCCTTGAAGAGGTTAATTTCCCATGCTGTGAAAGGATCCTCTCAGACAGCTGGTTCAGGCATAGCCCTCAGGAGACATGCCTAGATGAGGCTGTGCAGGTTTGTGGACCCCTTTAAGCCATCTTTCATTAACACCCTCTTTGATGGTTCCTCTTTATTTAGACGGTCAGTGGAAGAGACTTATCCACAGCGAACAGGAAGGTAAGGCCCTATCTGCAGTAGGGCTTAAGTTTTCTTCTCCCCCAGCAAACCTTCTCCAGGAACCAATGGAGTGGGAAGATATGGTTCCATAAGTCTTAAGGGTCTTTTCTGGATTCACAGGATGTCGTGTCTTCTAGAGGGAGAGGATTTAATGGTTGATGTTGCCCCACAGGGAGAAGGGGTCCACAAAATCAGGGCTTCAGAGAACTCTTCTCCAACAGGCCCTGTCAGTACTCCTGAAGTATACTGCCTGACAGTCCTACTATGGAAACAGGTTGACAGACTGTCATTACACCCAGGCACCTGGATAAACATAAATGACAACTGGTTGTTAAATATAATTTCCGGAGGATGCTGCTATTCCCTTTTCCCTTCCTCCTCCCAGTTCTGCGACATATTTCCCTGATGTGCCACCCAGTTAGAGGGAGAAAGCCTTTCTAGAGCTTCAAAAACTTCTAGACAAAAAGAGTAATCCAGGACGTCCCATCTGAACAACAAAGATGCGGAATGTACTCGCACTTCTTTTTAGTGCCAAATAAAACAGGTGACCTTTGACTGATCTTGGATCTGAGCAGTCTGAATGTGTTTTTAAAGAAGTCAAAGTTCCATATGGTTATGGTTATGGTACAGTCCATCCTGCCATTTCTGTGCAAGGATGATTGGATGTGTCTGTAGATCTCCAGGACGCATACTATCATATCAAAATAGACAAGTGCTCCAGGAGACATCAATGCTTCAGGCTGGGAGCCAATCATTACCAATTCAGAAGACTGCCCGTTGGTCTCACCACTGCCCCCCCAGGTGTTCACCAAAGTTGTCAGTAGTTGCAGCCCACCTCCATCTGCAAGGATCCCACTTCTTTCCATACGTAGAAGATTGTCTGCTAACGGCACATACAAGGCATAAACTACTTCAGGCTGTTCAAGTCATGTTACAACTTTTCAATTGCCTGGAAATTGCAGTGACAAAGATGTCTCCTGTGCAATACATACAGTTCATAGGACCGCTATTAAGCACAACTCTCCACAGAGAATAACTTCTTTGAACTAGCAGGTTCAACTATTGCTAGACACTCTTTCTTCTGGTCCTGTTATCCAGGTTCTTCATGTGAGTTCTCTAGTGGACTCTAGCAGTCCAATGGTCTATCCTGCTTCATCATTGTCATCCTCAGTCAGGCCAACTCCGATCTGCAGGTGTCATCTGCAATGGTGGATTCTTACCGATGATCTCAGCAGACGCTTCACCCTTCCTCCACCTATAACCATGGTGACCACAGATGCTTCCCTATTGCGGTGGGGGGGGGGGTATTTCCAGGGAAAGATGGTCCAAGGTATGTGGTCCACAACAGAGACCAAATTACACATAAATGTACTGAAGAATGAGGGTGGTTCTTCTCACATTGCAAGCCTTTCAGGGCTGATTTCCTCTGGGAACAATTGCATTTCTTACAGGCAATATGTCAGTGGTTTGGTACATCAGCAAGCACGGGGGAACTTGTTCACACCTGTTCTACAGGGAGACCATGATTGTTTGGGAATGGGCGATATCTTCAACCCACTTTCTCATTGCAAAGTATATTCTGGGGGTGTCCAGTCTTCTGGCAGAAAGACTGAGCTAATCAATCTTAAGTCCTCACTAGTGGTCTTTGAACCAGTCAGTAGTGAATCAAATATTCATCCGTTGGGGGTAACCTTGCTGTGACCTCTTTGCATCTACCCTGAACAAGTGCAGCAAGCACTTCACTCTGATCCCCCCCTTGGGGAAGTCACCCAGGGATGCTCTAGTCCACGATTGGCCCTTGGGTTTCCTGTATCTAATCCTCATTGCCCCTTATTGGCCTTGTCAGGTATGGTTCCACTTGCTGTAGTCTCACAGCAAATATCCTCCATGGGTACTGGATCCCAGGCAGGATCTGAATTCCCATCCATCGGAAAGTCATATTCCCAAAATCCAATCCCTGAGACTAACCATTTGGTTTCTCCACTTCAGTGATTCTGCAAAAGTCCAGGCTGGCCTCTCTAGTTTGAGAAATTATTCTTGCTTCTCAGATGTCTTCCACCAAGAAAGTACATCTCAGTAAATGGAAGAGATTTTCCACTTGGTCATCATAGCAGAATACTGATCCTTTTTCTGCTTCAGTTTTGGATATTCTTATGTTTCTCAGTTTGCTTTTTCAGCATGGAGCTAGTTTTTCCCCTGTAAAGTTACAACTAGTAGCCATCACAAATTGTCATGTAGGGAAGTGTAACAACCCTTCATCTGATGTTAATCTTCATTTATTCTTGGCCAATGGGAACTCTGTTCTGATCCTCTGAATTGGCTCGGCCGTTATACAGCTCGCATTAGCCAAAAAACTCTCAAGCTAAGACTCTACCCACAATGCCCCTCTCTCCATTACCTCAGATCTCATTTGCAACTCTAATAGCAAGACGCTTCAGCTGATACTCTCCATCTAAATCAAAATGTATTTATTTTTTTAATCTTTGTTGTATATTTTTATTTTCGGATATACTTTTTGAGTGACTGTGCTTCTCTATCCTTAATACCTCACGATATCTTTACCATTGTTGGTAACTTTTCCCCCGCTTCCTCTTTTACCTTGTAAGGTAGCTCTAAATTGCCATTGTTGGCATTTCCTTTTCCATCTTCCCAATCTTGATATTTCTCTCTACCAACATTGGTAGAATTTATCTATCCTTAACTGCAGTTGTGTGTGTGGCTGTGATCCCTTGTCAGTTGGTTAATTTTCTTCTTGGTGTCTAAATGGTGGAAAAGCAAAAGGCCACTTCAGGTTTTTAAGCAGTGCCAAGACTGTGGATGAAAGATGCCAAATTCAAATGGACATCTTTCATGTGTATATTGTTTGGGTGTGCCCCATTTGGATCAAGACTGATCTGCTAGGCCTTCAGTAAGAGGTATCCAAACAAAAATGAGCCAGCAACTGTAAGCTGTAGAATATACCAAAGTATATTAAGTTACATATAAAGAACAAAACTAACAGACCGGTTTCGGCTAGAACCATTTCTTAGCCTTCATCAGTGTTGAAAACAGAATCATTAGTTTCTTTTAAACAAAAATACAAATTGGTTGCATACTGTGATTGGTTGACTCATAAATATTCATTTAGCCCGGGTGGAAAAAGTCCCCCCAGTTTAATGATCCATTTTTCTCTTTTGCATCTAATATAGAGTGCCATCCTCCTTTTTTGGATCTGTCATCCAATATTCTATCAATAATCATAAAATTAAAGAAAGCTGTGGGGTGTTTTATAGTGTGCTTATACAAGGCATTACTGGTTCTCTTTTGTCTTATCACTTAGATTTTCAGAGATCTGCAATCTAAATGGCCTGGAGGTCTGTCCTATGTAAAATGCAGAACAACTGTATGAAGCCAAATATACTAGCCCGTCACTACTGCAGTTGACAAAACACTCTATCAAAAACCACACCGCAATTTCTGCTAGAGGATTGTTTAGACTTAGTAACCACATTACAGTGGCTGCAATGGCCACAGGGCACACATCCAGTCTGTCTGTCCCCCAAGATTGTTGTTTGAGTGGTGTTTGTAGAGGACGTTTTGTGTGGTCATTTGTAGTGACTCAGATGTGAACCCAGGTTCTTGCCTTTATGAAATGAAGTGACATGTCTCCAAGATATTGTGTTAGGGTGTTATTGGCCAATAGTATGTTCCAATGTCTCCGTACGATGTCCATGAGTGTGTTAGTGTTCTTACCATAAGTGGTCGTAAAATGGATAACATTGCCAGTACCCCGATGCTGCTGCTTATATTTGAGCAAATCCTCCCTGTTAAGATTAGCAGCATAATTGCTTGCTCCTAGAACATAACCCATCTTATAATCGCTGATGTTCTTCGTGTTTTACTGTTGCAGTCATTACATTTGGGGTAATCTGCTGGCAGGTTGCCCTCAGTCGGCCTGAATAACAAAGTCTTGGGTCCTGCGTCGGTTGCTTTCTCCTCTTCCATGACGTCAAAGGTATAAAACATGCAGCCAACGCCATTTTATTCAGTCTTTCTTGCCGTGCGGTGCCCAAAGCAGAAGCAGTTCGCAAGTGCCGGTCGGCCAACTCCTGAAATTTTTGCATTCGAGTTTCAGAACCGAAGTCTTCAAACTAAAGCTAAGTACCCCATTAGGGAAACTTTTTCTTGCTCCTTACCGATGTCAGTAAAAGTTAATTGCATTACTTGTGGGAAGCAAATACCTCATAAGGATTTCCATTTATACTGTATTCCTTGCCTAGGCCCAGATCATAACATGCCTTGCTGTTGGTTTTGTGCTAGATTTAATCAACGCACTATTAAGCGTCGGTATAGTTTTGCTTCTAAATATTTTGGATCAAGATTTAATTATCCTGAAATGTCATCTGTTAGTATTCCGACTACCGGAGTTCACAAAAAAATGCAAAGAAAAGACAGAGACAAACCTTTGAGGTCCAAAACTGACGACAAAGCTTCTAAGCCAGATCGCCGGTACTCAGTGAGGCACTTTTGCAGCCCCTTGATACCCGCTACTTTTGAGTCACTGGCCTCTACCGAGACCCATGCGGAGTCTGGTATGGCACGAGATTCTCAGAGTATTGAACCCATGGATGTCTCTCCCTTGGATGGGTCCGGAGCCGCTGAGCAGGCACCGGCTTCTGAGGGTGTTTTCAGGCGTCAACATTTTTATATAAAACTGACGCCAGCCTCAAAAACAAGGTCAAAAGCATCTTCTATGTCTAAAAAAATGATGCATGAGCCACGTGCTCAGGCCTCTATGCCTAACAAAAAACAGATGATCAAAATGGCTGAGGACTTAATTACCTTGATCAGGGATTCCCAACCCCCCTCCCTGCTAAGAGGCCTAGGCAAGGCACTGATTATGAATCTTCAGATCAGGTTTCCATTTCTTCTGATTCCTCTTCTGATCAGGAATTTTCCATTCCACCCTATGAGGATTCTGATGCAGAGGAATTCATCCCATCTGCTTCTCCTCCTGAGGATTACTCTTTTGGAGAAACTTTGCATACTTTAAGGGAACATTTTCACTGGGAGAGTCTGGACTTCTCTGAATCAAAAAAGAGGCTTGGGGATTTCCTCCTTCTTCCTCAGCATAGGCCTTTGGCTATACCTCCTGTATTAGACATTGTTGATGTGTTTTCGGAATCAAGCATGGCTCCTGATTCCCTACCTCTGGCTCCTAGTAAGCCAGACAGATATTACAGGGTTCCTGACTCTCACAAATTTCTATTCAAAAATCCTGCTGCTGAACCTGAGACTATTTCACAGGGTCCCAAGGGTGTTAAGGCCTCTACAGCCAAAAATCCTTCCCCCTCTTATAGAGATTTCCGGGCGCTGGATAGATGAGGAAAGAAGGTTTATACGTTTGCTACCTTGCCAATCAGAGCCTTAAACTGCCAATTTCATATGCTTAAATATCAACAGAATGTTATGGGCTTACTGAAACAGAAAATGTTGATTTCTGATTGTGTGTAAAATAAAGAATTACAGGAATTATTGCATTCAGCAGAACAGGTTGGAAAGCATACTTTGCAATGTGGTTTTGATTCATTGGAGGCCTCTTGCAGGACTGCAGTTACTGGATCTGTGATTAGAAGGCATGCCTGGTTCAAGGAGCAAAATCTGCCTGATCATGTTAAAGCTAAATTGTTGGATGCCCCCTTCCAGCATGACATTCTGTTTGGTAATAAGGCAGAAGAGGTTTTAAAGAAAATGGAAGACAAAGCTAAATCTATGCAAACTGTAAAAGATTTCTTGCAAGTGCAGCCACCCAGGTTCAGTAGGCACTGGCCTACTAAAAATTGGTCCTTTCCGGTGTCCAACAGAGCCACTCAAGGCAAATCCAGGCACTCAAAAGGGTTGAGATACCAATCAAGGGGTTCTTACAGGTCAAAGCAGTGGGGTGCCTCCACCTCCAAATATGGAGGAAACAAAGGACAACCCTACAGTAAACAGTCTCAATGACTTTTCTCTACCATCACCAAGCACTTATCTTTTGGCAGTCCCCTTGGGGGGAAAACTAGCACTTCATGCAAAAAATTGGCAGTTAAATTACCCAGGACAAGTAGGTATTGAACATAGTATCCCAGGGGTACAGATTTCATTTCCATACTTTGCCAATTCCAAACGGATGGCCAGCTCTGCCACAGAATCAGTGGGCAGAGGCTCAGAAACCAGTTACGTCCCTCATGGATATGAGGGCTATTAAACCAGTACCAGAAAAGGAAAAAGGACAAGGTTTTTATTCAAGACTCTTCCTGGTACCCAGAAAAGACCATTTTTGGCATCCAATACTGGATTTATCAATTATGAACATGTTCCTGGACATTCCAAAATTCATAATGCTGACTTTACAACAGCTACTGCCTATGCCGGGCAGAAACACTTGGTTAGTGACTCTAGACTTGAGACATACCTGCATATCCCAATAAGGGAATCATGCAGAAGATACCTCCGCTTCAAGGCAGGTGTTTTGCATTACCAATTCTCTGCACTGCCCTTTGGCTTATCTACTGTGCCCAGGGTCTTTACAAAGTGCCTGGCACCAGTAATTGCATTTTGCAGACAAAGAGGTATACAAATTTATCCTTATCTGGATGACTGTCTCATTCAAGCAGAGGACAAGGACACTCTTCAACATCTGACGTTTGTAAAGAGGCTTCTAACATGCCTGGGGTACACTATAAACAAAAAGAAATCTCAACTGGTACCCTCTCAAATAATTACATTCCTGGGTGCAAGCTTGAATACAACTGCCCAGATGGCTTACCTTATGCCAGACAAACAAAGGCAACTGACAATATACTTCAAGCAAATGGCAACAAAAACCCATTTATCTGCAAAACAAATTCTGCAGTCTTTGGGGTTCATGGCATCCTGCATTCTACTAATTCCATATGCAAGACTACATATGAGGAAACTTCAGTGGTACCTAAAAAGTTTATGGAGCCAGCATTGTCAGTCTGGAAACAATGATACCTCTCATTCCCTGCCTACAATAGGAGGTTCTTTGGTGGGCGGAGACATGTCACCAAGACAAGGGACTGTCTTTCACTCTACCCCCTGCTACCCAAACCATAACTGCAGATGCATCAGACTATGCTTGGGGGGCCCACCTGGCAGGGAGATGCATTCAGGGCAAATGGAGCCCAAAACAAACGCATCTGCATATCAGCCAGAAAGAGATGCTAGCTGTTCAGAATGCTCTGACAGCCTTCAAGGAAGTACTTCATCCAGGACAACTACTGATAAAGATGGTTATGTGGTACATAAACAGGGGGCTACACATTCCTACCCCCTTTGCAGACTAGCCATGAAATTGTGGAACATGGCTTTGACTTACCAAATACATCTTCAAGGTCAATTCCTGCCAGGAAAACAATACTCTGGCAGACGAGCCAAGTAGAAATCTTATGGACCCACACAAATGGAAACTGGATCCACAAATCTTCAGCATGTTAGCACAGAAATGGGGGAGCCCAGACATAGATATATTTGCCTCTCCACAAAATTATCAGCTGGACAAATTCTGCACAAGAATTCATCACAAAAAAGTATGGAAAGTGGACGCCCTATCCTTCAGTTGGAAAAAACTTATCAATCTGTGCCTTTCCCCCTCTGCCTCTTCTCTCCAAGGTATTACTGAAAGTCAGACGGGAAAAAACAGAAATGATCCTAGTTGCTCCGGACTAGCCTCAACAACACTGGTACCCACTTCTAAGGAATATGTTTTAACTCCCCCCTTGGTACTTTCCTCAAATACCTCATCTACTGTCTCAGCAGAACAGTCTGCACATTCAGCTCCAAACTCTGATCCTTGCAGCATGGCTGATCATTTGATTATTCAAACAGCACCTCTAAGTAAATCTGTGATGGATGTCATTTTGGAAGCCAGAAGGCCTAGTACTGGAAAATCTTATGCTGATAAATGGAAGAGATTCTGTGCTTGGAACCAAGCACAAGGAATAGAGACAGCAAAGGCCCAATATTCCTCAGATTTTACAATATTTGACTGAGATGCTTGACAAGGGCCTATCTTTTTCTTCAATAAAAATCCATGCCTCTGCCATCTTGGCTCATTACAACACAGAGGCCTCCCCTCTTTTCTCATCCTCTGCTTAAACAGTATCTTAGAGGGGCCAAAAAATGAAGGCCTCCCAGAAGATCTCCAATTCCTGCATGGGACCTCAATTCTGTGCTGGAAAAACTCACCCTGCCTCCTTTTGAACCAGCAGCTACTGCGGATATAAAATTTCTATCTTGGAAAACAGCTTTTCTCTTGGCAGTCACTTCAGCAAGGAGGGTTTCAGAACTACAGGCTCTCATGGCAGTGGAGCCTTTTATTATATTTTACCTGGACAGGGTGTCCCTCAGGACCAGTCCTTCTTTTATGCCTAAGGTGGTATCCAGTGTGGCTCTTAACCAGACCATTCATCTGCCAACATTTTAGCCACATCTGCAGAACAAGGGGGAGCGGATTTTGCATTCATTGGATGTGCACAGACAACTAAGATTCAACTTAAACAGGACCAAATCTTTAAGATAATCTGAGCAACTACTGGTAGCATTTGCTGCGGGGTCAGAGGGGAAGGTTATATCAAAGCAGACTATTTCTAAGTGGATAAGCCACTGCATTTGTTTCTGCTATTTGTACCATGGTAAACCGGTGCCCTAGGGGATCAGATCACATTCTACCAGGGCTGCCTCTACTTCAGCAGCTTTTCTCAGAGGAGTTCCAACCAAAGACATCCTAGAAGCTGCTACTTGGAGCTGTGTTCATACCTTCACAAAGCATTATCATTTATCTCTCTTTTCCAAATCCAGGGCAGGCTTTGCCACTGCAGTCCTCCAGGGCCTTATAGCCGGTCCTAATGCTGTTTAGTTCCATCCTCCCATCCATAGCTTTGGGATTCTACCCAAATGTAATGACTGCAACAGTGAAACACAAAGAATATAGTACAGTTGTGTACACGTACCATAAATGTAGATGTTCGAGTGTATTCACTGTTGCAGTCCAGGTTACCCACCCGCCATCCCCCTTCTATACATTTCCTTCACTATACTCAAAAGCCTTTGTGGTGTATTTGCTTTTAGTTGAAGGTAAAGTTTGTTTCTGAAAGTGCATCTATATATTTACTGTTTATATATATATATATATATATATATATATATATATATATATATATATATTTTTTTTTTGCTCCCCATTTGGGAGGCACCTGACCTCTGGGGCAAGAAAAACTGAATAAAATGGCTTTGGCTGCATGTTTTATACCCCTGACAACCTGACGTCATGGAAGAGGAGACAGCAACTGACGCAGGACCCAAGACTTTATTCAGGCCGACTGAGGGAAACCTGCCAGCAGATTACTCAAAATGTAATGACTGCAACAGTGAATACACACAAACATCTACATTTATGGTGAGTGTACACAACTGTACTTTTCTAAACCTGTTAACCAAATCTTTACGAAAAATTTAGAAAGATGAGTCTTGAGCAGATGCACCTCATCCTAATAAACTGGGATTTGGGAATGTTCCTGGTGATATGGGGAGGATGAAAGCTGGATGCGTGAAATAAGGAATTATATTCAAGATATTTATGGAAAACTTCAGTACGTAGTGCATGGTCCTCATTTCTACTGACCTGAACATCTAGATATGTGATGTGTTCTCTGGGATAGTTTAAAGTAAACTGAAGGCCCCATTTGTTGTCATTTAAATATTTAATAAATTCCATAAGATAATCATCATCTGACGACCACACCATCCAGCAGTCATGCAGATATCTCCTCCATATGTCAATTTCACCCAAATAGATGTGTCATATCATAAATGATGTGCTCCTCAACAAAAGCCATAAAGAGGTCTGTATATATGGGGGAAAAGATGCCCCCATAGCTGTTCCCTGTACATGCCAGTAACATTGATTTTGGTAGGAAAAAAAAACATTCTTGGTTAACATATGTTCTGTTAAGCATATCAGGAAGGTATTAAAGCCTGGTTCATACAGACTGGATTTGTATAACCAGTATTCAATTACATCGAGGCCTGCCCAATGTGGGATGTTTGTGTAAAGTGCACTAACATCCAACGTACAGAGGAGCCAGCTCTCCTCAAGTTGCATCTCAGAAACAATACCCAAAAACTCCGTAGTGTCCTGAATCCTAGATCTAACCCATTTCAACAAGGGCTGAAGATGTAAGGAATTGGGACAAAGGTTCAGTAAGTGACCCATTTCCAGCAACTATTGGTCTTCCAGTTGGGTTGAGGGGATCCTTGTGAATTTTGGGGAGAAAATATATGTATTGGCTGCATGGATCTGTCAGGTAATGGGTCACTTACTGAACCTTTGTCCCCATTCCTTACATTACATCTTCAGCCCTTGTTGAATCAGAGGAGTGGAAAGATACAATTCAAGAAGTTCCAAGGGCCTTTTCAGAGACATGTGGTGGTAGCTCCCCTCAGGGCAGAGGGGGAGCTCTAATTGAAGATGCCAATCCCTTGGCAGATGTGGCCCTCGAAATCAGGGATCCAAAGATGCCTTCTCTGGACAACCCTACCAGCGCTCCTGAAAGGAGGCCCAATTGCTTACCTCTGGAAGCAGTCAGGGGAAGACTTTCACTGCACTCGACAGCCTGGCGATAATTTCCAATTCATGGGTGTAGAAGATCATTACCAGAGGTTACCATATCCCCTTTATTCTTTTCCCAAGATCACAAAAAAGAGTCCCCGATGTACCACCAAGTCAGAGGGACCAAGCAGCCTTGGAGATTCAAAAGCTGCTAGGAAGCAAAGGTCATCCAACAAGTCCCACCAGACCAGATAGGATCCATATTTTACTCAAGGTTGTTCTTAGTGCCAAAAAAGACAAGGAACTGGAGACCAATATTGGACCTCGGCCTTCTGAACAAGTTCATTTAGAAAACCAAATTCCGGATGGTTACGGCTTAGTCTTTACTTATCTTTCTAGAAGAAAATGCTTGGCTGTGCTCTATAGATGTTCAAGATGTGTATTACCACATAAAATGGACAAATGCTCCAGAAGGTTTCTCTGCTTTTGGCTAGGAGATAGTCATTTCCTTTTCAGAGTGCTGCTCTTTGGTCTCACCACAGCCCCCAGGGTGTTCACCAAATGCATGGCAGCAGTTACGGCTCACTTGATACTACACAGATTCCAGGTGTTTCCTTACTTGGATGACTGGCTTTCCACCGCCCTCACCAGGCATCTACTGCTTCAAGCCACAAACTTCATCCTGTACCTTTTCAATTCTTTGGGCATCACAGTCAACAGAAGAAAAATTCCAGCTGGCTCCCACCACAAGACCTAGAGTTTATAGGAGCTCGCTTCAAAGCAATCTCTTGTGTAGCTTCTCTCACTCTTCACAGACTACAAAAGATAAGGTCTCAAGTACAGTTTATTATATCCAAAGTCAAAGTCCCTGCTTTTCTTGTCCTCCAAGCTTTAGGATCTATGACAGAGACCATTACCTTAGTACCTCTGGCAAGATTCCACAAGAGGCTACTTCAGTGGCTCTTTACAGTGGTCCATCCTAACACATCTGATGACTTTATCCCATTCTAATAGCAAGTCACTATAAGAAGGATCTATCCTGGTGGATGCAGTCAGAGGAAATTTTTCTGGGCTGTCCCTTTATTCCCTCTCAGCCCAAGGCCATAGTGACCACAGATGCCTCCCAGATTGGGGGGGGGGGTGGACAGTCCAAGGCACTTGGCCAATTTGCACATTAGTATCCTGGAATTGAGGGCAGTGCTCTTAGCGTTGCAAGCATCTCAATCTGCTTTCCATCCAGGGACAGTTGCAGTTCAGTCAGACATATCAATGGTTTGGTACACCAACAAACAGGGTGGAACCAGATCTTAACCTCTGTGCTGGGAATCTCTCAGAATATGGCAATGGGCGATATCTTCCAACCGCTTTCTAGTTGCAATGTATATCCCAGGGAGCTCCAACGTGCGTGATAGTGGACAAACTGAGCAGATGCATTCTTCTGCTTCACTAGTGGTCTCTCAATCCCAAAGTGGTAATGGAAATTTTTTGTTGATGGGGCCACTCTTGCTGTGACCTCTTTGCTTCCCCAATTAATGACAAATGCAGCAGCTATTTTGCCCTAATTCCCCCTAAGGGAAGTCCCCAAGAGACACACTCCTCCTCGATTGACCCTCGAGTCTACACCTTTCTTCTCATTCCCCTTTTCTTGAAGAAAACCCAAAGGTTGAGAAGCAAAGTGATCTTCATTGTACCCTTTTGGCCCCAATAAGTCCTTTTTCTTTGGCCTCACCTAATTCACTATCCAGTTCCAGACCCTGCTGTGTCACCCACAGAGACTAGTGCACCCCAACCTTCACAGTCTCAAACTGACAGCTTTGTTCCTAGAATAGCTTTCCCACTATAAAAAAAATTCTTCTGGCTTCTCATAAACCATCCACCAGGAAAAACTATCTTCGCAAATGGAAGAGATTTTCAATTTGGGCCTGTAAAAATAATCTAGCCCCCCTTTTAACATCTGTTGTGAAAGTTTTGGAGTGTTTAGCTTCCGTGCTTGAGTGAGGAACTTCTGCTTCCACCATTACAGTTCAGTTAGAGTACATTTCTAATTTCCACAATGGCTATGATGACCATTCTTTAATTCCCTATCGTTTATGCAAAGTTTTTCTTAATGGTGCCTTGTCTCTAAAGGCCCCATTCAAGGACCCTATAGTCCTTTGGGATCTGACCCTGGCTTTGCAATCTTTACTTCCTCCCTTTGAACCAGTAGTGACTTGCCATCTCAAATGTCTGTCATGGAAAACATTTTCTAGTAGCCATTACTTCCGCCAAGAGAGTTTTTGAGATTTGAGCATTGTGTGCGAAACCCCTATATCAGATTTTTCTTAAGGATAAGGTTTTGTTGAGAACCAACCCTTCCTTTCTTCCTAAGGTGGTCTCAGAATCTAATATTAATCAGACTGCTAACTTGCCCATTTTCTTCCACAGCTTCTCCAGTAAAGGTGAATATTACTTGCATTTACTGGATCTTTACAGACAATTACCTTTCTACCTCGACAGGGCTAGAGTCTAGAAAATCGGACCAGTTTTTTGTTTCCTCTTCAGGTCCAACTCTGGGGAAAACCTGTCTTAAAAGTTACCTTGTCAAGATGGCTAAGAGATTGTGGTGCCTTCATTTATAATCATAATGACCACATGTTATCTGTGAGAGTGTATTCCTCCAAATCCATAGCCACGTTAGCTGTTTTCCACTCCAAGGCTTCTGTGGATGAAATATGCGCAGCCACAACATGGACTACTCCATATACCTTTATCACTCATTACAAATTAGATATGGTCTCCAGATGAAGAGCATCCTTTGGCTCTAAGGTTCTCAGTCATATCCTTCTATAAGGCCACCCAGGACCTAAAGTAGCTGGGGCCTCTGTCTCATTGGTCAAGAATGAATGAAGATGGTGTGGCCAAGATGGGCTCTGAATAGCAGCAATTATCTTCAGCTCTGTCAGTTTAAAATTTGTATGACAGGATTTTTATAGTAAATCTTATTGCAGGAACTTACAGTCTTCAGTAATAAATTCCTCTCATCTAGTTCTACGACTACATATAAAAATTCTGAAGAAATTTTGATTTTTTCCTGTCAAGAATACTTTGGATACTATATCTATCTTCACTGACAACAGAATGGCTACAGCAAAAGCAGTACATCAAGAATCTTCTCTAAAGAAGGACTTAATTCTTGTACAGTAAAGAATTATCTACCAAAATAGATGAAATGGATTTAAAGATTGATATCTTTAAACAAGACTGCACTAAACAGATGGAAAAGTTACACGAAGATCTGCAGTTACAAAAATCTCAAATTTCAGGTATTGAATTAGCACTAAATGACATTGCCAGTAGAGTACACAAAGATGAGAATAATATAGACTTTCTAATAAAGCAAAATACAATCCAAAGTGGATGATTTAGAAAACCGATCTCGAAGAAACAACATTAGACTATTTGGCTTACCAGAAAACATAGAGGGAAACAATCTGTCAAAGTTCCTGACAACGTGGATACAAGAAGTATTAGGCCTACCAGAAGCCTTGTCATATGGTATTGAAAGAGTGCACAGATCTTTTGCTTCATCTAAAACAAGTAAGAATAACTCTCCTAAGTCTGTAATTGTAAAATTCTTATCTTCATATGACAAAGAACTAGTGCTAAAAACAGCTTGGGCAAAAGCTCCTATTAAATGACATTATTCATTTTGATAATGATTACTCTTCAACAGTAATAGCAAAAAGAAAACTTTTCCTACCTTTAATCAAAGAACTCAAAATGGCACAAATAAAATCTCATCTTTTTATTCCCAGACAGATTATACATTTTTCTACAGGATGGTATCAAAACTTTTGATGATTTAGATACAGTCCTTAATTTTCTTAACGCTAACAAAATAATTGAAAAGCTAGAAGATATGGAATGGGCAAGTGCAAGTCTTAAAAGATTAGCTGAAAATGACAACTGGAAGTCAGTCGAAAAAAAAAAAAAAAAGAAGCTAAAGAAATGAGGATTTGCTCCATTAATATGAAACTTTAAATCTAAACATAAGACTTTAAAGTAAATTCACAGTTGCAATCACATGTAAGTGTAATATTTTTTTTTTATTTATTTTTATTTATTTTTATTTTATTTTTATTTTACATTTGTTGACCGGGCTAGTCTAACTGGATACATGTCCATTTTCAGTAGAGGCCCGGGGAGAAAAGCTCCACAGAGGGTAGTTATGACAAAAAACAACAGGAGATAAGATACAAAGTATTACATTCAAAGTCAAATGAACAAGTAAAAGGGTTATACAAATAATTTAAAGAGGTAAAACAGTCTTAGGTAGTTGGAGTATCCTAACTACAATGAAGACCCTTGGATTTTGGATTGGGTGGAAATTAGGTAGTACTGGGATGTTTGCTATTAATCAGGATTAGAGCATGGGCATAGCCATTCAGATTTTAGGAGATCTTTGAGTTGTTTTTTGAATTGGTGGAGTGAGGTCTCGTGTCTTAGGTTGTTTGGGAGGGCATTCCAGGATTTTCCAATGGAATTAGCATAGAGTGCTTCACCTCCTGAATTGTTAGATTTAATAGTTTGAATTTGTAAGCTTTTGGATGATCTAAGGGATGTAAGGTTAAAGTAGGGGGTGAATATTTTGGTCATTGAGGGGGTTTTGTCAGGATGGTGGATTGTTTTGAATGCCTCAATGAGTTGATTGAGTTTGAGAATGTTAGGTAGTTCTAACCAATCTAATGTTCTGAGATTGTTACAGTGATGTGTACGATAGGGCATTCCTGTTATAAATCTAGCTATGTGGTTATAGGTTGTAGATAGTTTGTTGAGTTCTCTTTTATTAAGGAAGGAGAATATCGGGGAGGCATAGAGGAGTGTGGAAAGGAGGTGGGTCCGGGCAATGGTTAATTTAGTGTGTGGGGTTAGGAAGTTCTTAATTCTATACATGGACCCAAGTTTCTTGTTTACCGACTTAATGGTCAGGTTGATATGAGTATCAAATTTAAGCTTGTGGTCTATGTTCACACCTAGTAGTTTGGTGTGGGAGACAGGGTCGATTATGGTCCCATTATTGGATGCCACGTGAATGATGGGGTGGTTGGAGCTAGGAGATTCATTTCCTTGAGGGGTAGAAGTAGTGGGGAAAAACAGAAGTAATTTGGTTTTGGATGGGTTAAGTAAGAGTTTTAGTTCCAAGAACCATTTTTCAACTAGGGAAAAACAGTTTTGGGTTGCAACTTGGAGTTTGTCGAGGGAGCTGTCGGAGCAGATCAGGGTGGAGTCGTCTGCATATTGTATACAGGTGGCTTTGGGAATGATAGAGTGCAGATCATTAATAAATATGGAGAAAAGAAGAGGACCAAGGATAGATCCTTGGGGGACACCGATATTTGTGGGGAGTAGGTCGGATAAGCTATTTTCCCATAGAACAGCCTGTTTTCTATGAGAAAGGTAGTCATTAAACCAGTCTATGGTAGTTTTGCTAAGGTAGTATGCCTCCAGTGTGTGGATCAACTGTTGGTGATTGACCATGTCGAAGGCTTTGGATAGATCAAGAAAGAGTGCCGAGGATATTAATTTATTGTTCCGATTGTGGTTAACTGAGTCAACAAAGGAAAGGAGAGCAGTAGTTGTGCTATGATGGGGGCCGTGCTGGGTGTGAGACAGGAGATTATTTCGAGTAAGATGGGTAATGAGCTGCTTGTGAATGCAGCGTTCCATGATTTTGGCTAGAGGAGATAATATAGCTATGGGTCTGTAGTTTGATGTGTCAGTGGAAGATCCACCTTTATGTAAAGGGATGATGTGGGAGATTTTCCAAATAGAGGGAATAGAAGCTTCTGAAATGGTCCGGATAACCAAGATAGAAACAGGGTAGGCTATGGCATTAGATGCAATTTGTAGGTAGTTGGCTGGGAGTAAGTCAGCCGCTAAGGTGGTTGGTTTGAGTTTATTTAGGAGGGTTCTAATATAGGAGGTAGGTACGGGTTGGAGGTTAAAGGTGGGTTGAGTTGGGACTTTGGTTGAGGGTGTAGCCGAGGAAGAAGTAGTAAGTTGGTTGGCGAGGGACTGGATGGTTTCTGTGAAAAATGAATTAAAGGTGTTAGCTATTTCTCTAGTATCTTTACCAATGAGTTTTTCAGGGTAGGGTGGTGGGTTTACCTGGATGAAGGAGGTGATTAAAACCGCCCAGAATTTCTTGGGGTTATTCTGGTGTTTATTTTGGAGGTGACAGTAATACTGTTTTTTGTCAGACAATACGGCTGTTTTAGTTGAGTTTCTAAGTTGGAGAAACTTGATGCGATCTAGTGGAGTTTTAGAGGCTCTCCATTTGTGCCAGGCCTTGTCTCGATGTTTAATTTTGGCTTTAGTGTCCTTTGTTAGCCAGGGTGATGCACTTAGTTCTAGTAAGACGCTTAGGAGCATGCGAGTCAAGTATTTTAGGAAAGTGTTATTAAAATATAACACACTCTCATCTATGG